>NC_069502.1:301812896-302122896 GCF_027579735.1 Bombina bombina | reverse complement strand
ATGGCAGGCTTTTGAGTGTCCTTGCAAAGAAAGGTGGCTATATTGGTCACTGATTTGTTTTTGTTTTGTTTTTGAATGTCAGAAATGTATATTTGTGAATGTTGAGATGTTATATTGGTTTCACTGGTAAAAATAAATAATTGAAATGGGTATATATTTGTTTTGTGTTAAGTTGCCTAATAATTATGCACAGTAATAGTCACCTGCACACACAGATATCCCCCTAAAATAGCTATAACTAAAAACAAACTAAAACTACTTCCAAAACTATTCAGCTTTGATATTAATGAGTTTTTTGGGTTAATTGAGAACATGGTTGTTGTTCAATAATAAAATTAATCCTCAAAAATACAACTTGCCTAATAATTCTGCACTCCCTGTATATATATATATATATATATATATATATATATATATATATATATATATATATATATATATATATATATATATATATAATGCATAAATTTCCCGAGGAGGAAGAAGCAGAGACTAGAGGCCCAAAACTTGGTATAGTAGTATTTATTCATTCAGCAATGTTGCCAGGTATACGGTGAATCACCAAAATGACACCTGACGCGTTTCACGCATGCGCACATGCGCTTCATCAGAGGCTATACCTTTATACAGACACACTGGCAATCAGGTGATATTAAAGATCATATCGAGGCCACAAAGGAATATCATGTAAAAAATATGGGCTCAAATGAAGACGGCTTGTGGGTCTATACAAAGATAAGTGTTTCATATATTTAAATTCAAAAGTATAAAAAACATAAAAATAAAAAATATGTAAAAAACACAAATACAGAAAAAGAAGCAACTCATAAAACCTATATCAAGTATGTAAAACCTAAACTATTATATATATATATATATATATATATATATATATATAAAAAAGATGTGAAATCAAAAAAGGATTTAAATACATACTATATAAATCAATAATGATCTCTAAATAAGTAACAAGTTGGGGACCAATACTATAAAAATAGAAATAAGTCCTCAAACACGAAATAGAGATCATAATCTCATAAAAAATAATGAATAAAAATCATATGATATAGAGTTTTTGTAATCATACTATTAGGAGAAAAATCAATAATAAATTAAATAAATAAATAAATGGCTAATTAATAAGGAACAGGTTAGATAAGGTAATAATGAAAGTGTGCACATAATATGACCTATGTATATTTGCATAGTATGTAATTTTATTATTCAGTGAATATGTCTACGTCCATTCTTTTATTAATACCTTCATGGGTCCTAGTATGTAATTTAACAATCCAAAATATTTCCTTCCTTCAGAGGTTTTTCTCCCTATCACCCCCTCTTGGATGGTTTCTTATAACGTAAATTCCTATACATTAAAAATATTTGGAGCCTATACCATGGTGTCTAAAATGTTTTGCTACCAGAGTGTTTGGCTCTTTATCATCTAAAGATCGTAAGTGTTTGCAAATCCTATCTTTGAGGGGGCGAGTCGTGATCCCAGCATATTGTTGGAAACGATAAAGACAATTTACCAGATAAATAACATATTGGGAAGTACAATATATTCTATCCCTAATCTGAAAAACTTGTCACATTAGAAGTAAATGTGTCTGTAACAGTGATGCAAGTACAAGTTTTACAGGGGACATGGCCACATTTAAAACAGTATACTCTTGGGCTAAGCCAATTGGTGTTATCATTACTTGTTGTAGGTTTACCAGCTAAATTTTTTTTAGTGATATCTGCTAGTGTAGCTACACACTTTACTCCCTTAGATAGTATTTCAATTAAGGAGTCATCACCTTTCAAAATGGTCAAATTTTTCTTCACTATATTGCAGATTTGTTGATATTGTCTGCTAAATTGAGTTATGAACAGGGTATTCTGATTTAGAGTGTCCGTACTACATCTATTAGATACAGTTAAATTATTCTTTCTTGATATAAATAGTTCTTGTCTATCCATTTGAGCAACCTGTAATTCCATTTTCTTTAATGAGGCTCTATGATAACCCCTCTAAGCTAGTCTAGAGGTCAATTCTTGAGCTTGTACATGATATTTAGTAACATCAGAACAATTTCTACGTAAACGTAAGTATTGTGCTTTAGGTATGCCTCTCTTAAGATGAGAAATATGGCATGAATCTGCACGTAGTATGGTATTGCGTGCCAAAGGTTTACGAAAAGTGGACGTAATGATTTTACCTAGTCTAGCTTCAATTAGCAAGTCCAAAAAATTAATACTTGTAGTGCTGGACTCGGCTGTAAACGTTAGATTGTATTCATTATCATTCATGAAACTCACAAAGGAATCAACCATATGACCTTCTCGTGTATCCCAAATAATGATAATGTCGTCAATAAAACGCCCATATAAAATGACATTGTTTGCATATGGGAAAGTATCTGCAAAGATGCGGTTCAGTTCAAGCCAACCCATGTAGATGTTTGCATAGGCGGGGGCAAATTTAGCCCCCATTGCTGTACCGCATCTCTGCAGATAGTAGTCCCCCTGAAACATAAAAAAGTTGTGCTGTAACAAGAGTTCAGTTACCTGGACAATAAATGAGATAAATTGGTCCCCATAATTTGAATGTCTGTGTAACATATAATCAATGGCTTGGAGACCCAATGTATGGGGTATATTAGAGTACAAAGCCGTCACATCTGGTGACCCAAGTGTATGTATCCTGCCAAGTGATATCTTTTAATTGCATAATTAAATGTGCACTATCTCTAATATAGCCTGGTAGGGCCAGCATTATCGGCTGTAGTATTTATATATATATATATATATATATATATATATATGAATTTATATTTCAAAATACTTGGGACATATTCCCCTATGTGAAGAACAGTGAAAAGTGAAATATTTACAGTAAATACATAGTTAACATCATTATTAAATATTAATATTGAACAAAAATGCTTTTTCTTATTTTCAGGTATTTGACTGCAAAGGGCTCCAAAGCATACATAGATTCTGCATGTATATATATATATATATATATATATATATATATATATATATATATATATATATATATATATACAGGGAGTGCAGAATTATTAGGCAAATGAGTATTTTGACCACATCATCCTCTTTATGCATGTTGTCTTACTCCAAGCTGTATAGGCTCGAAAGCCTACTACCAATTAAGCATATTAGGTGATGTGCATCTCTGTAATGAGAAGGGGTGTGGTCTAATGACATCAACACCCTATATCAGGTGTGCATAATTATTAGGCAACTTCCTTTCCTTTGGCAAAATGGGTCAAAAGAAGGACTTGACAGGCTCAGAAAAGTAAAAAATAGTGAGATATCTTGCAGAGGGATGCAGCACTCTTAAAATTGCAAAGCTTCTGAACCGTGATCATCGAACAATCAAGCGTTTCATTCAAAATAGTCAACAGGGTCGCAAGAAGCGTGTGGAAAAACCAAGACGCAAAATAACTGCCCATGAACTGAGAAAAGTCAAGGGTGCAGCTGCCAAGATGCCACTTGCCACCAGTTTGGCCATATTTCAGAGCTGCAACATCACTGGAGTGCCCAAAAGCACAAGGTGTGCAATACTCAGAGACATGGCCAAGGTAAGAAAGGCTGAAAGACGACCACCACTGAACAAGACACACAAGCTGAAACGTCAAGACTGGGCCAAGAAATATCTCAAGACTGATTTTTCTAAGCTTTTATGGACTGATGAAATGAGAGTGAGTCTTGATAGGCCAGATGGATGGGCCCGTGGCTGGATTGGTAAAGGGCAGAGAGCTCCAGTCCGACTCAGACGCCAGCAAGGTGGAGGTGGAGTACTGGTTTGGGCTGGTATCATCAAAGATGAGCTTGTGGGGCCTTTTCGGGTTGAGGATGGAGTCAAGCTCAACTCCCAGTCCTACTGCCAGTTTCTGGAAGACACCTTCTTCAAGCAGTGGTACAGGAAGAAGTCTGCATCCTTCAAGAAAAACATGATTTTCATGCAGGACAATGCTCCATCACACGCGTCCAAGTACTCCACAGCGTGGCTGGCAAGAAAGGGTATAAAAGAAGAAAATCTAATGACATGGCCTCCTTGTTCACCTGATCTGAACCCCATTGAGAACCTGTGGTCCATCATCAAATGTGAGATTTACAAGGAGGGAAAACAGTACACCTCTCTGAACAGTGTCTGGGAGGCTGTGGTTGCTGCTGCACGCAATGTTGATGGTGAACAGATCAAAACACTGACAGAATCCATGGATGGCAGGCTTTTGAGTGTCCTTGCAAAGAAAGGTGGCTATATTGGTCACTGATTTGTTTTTGTTTTTGAATGTCAGAAATGTGTATTTGTGAATGTTGAGATGTTATATTGGTTTCACTGGTAAAAATAAATAATTGAAATGGGTATATATTTGTTTTTTGTTAAGTTGCCTAATAATTATGCACAGTAATAGTCACCTGCACACACAGATATCCCCCTAAAATTGCTATAACTAAAAACAAACTAAAAACTACTTCCAAAACAATTCAGCTTTGATATTAATGAGTTTTTTGGGTTCATTGAGAACATGGTTGTTGTTCAATAATAAAATTAATCCTCAAAAATACAACTTGCCTAATAATTCTGCACTCCCTGTATATATATATATATATATATATATATATATATATAAAAATATGTGTGTGTGTGAGTGTACATATTTATGTGTTTAGATGTGTATAAATATATATATACATAAATATTGTAGAAATACATACATATTTCTGTACATACACATATACATATATACATACACATATTTAGACATGTGTATGTATGCATATATATGTTAAAGCCCTTTGCAGCGGTTTTCATACACCTTATACCATCTATCTTCTAATACCATCTATATTTTCTTCTGCACTCTCCATGGTCTTCTATGGGGAGAATACGTTAATGTGGGCATGATATTTGGTTAGCGTGCATCTGATTTTGATTGTAAACTTTTTACTTTTAACTTGTAATACGTGCGCAACCCAATGCATGCAAAAAGCTTACTTCTAGCAACATTTATGCTTGAGCAAAATCGCTAAATATCGGACCACTTTTAATCTGACCCAGAGTAGACATATGTACAGCAGCTTATCATTCTGACCTGTATTTTCAAATACTCCTACTGGCCTTATTTGAAATAAATAAGGCAGTTTTCTAAGGTATTTTATGGAGCTGAAACATGATATTTTAGAGCAATGTAATGAATGCTCAATACAATAAAATAGGGTGTTCTCATATTGGCTGGCATGAGATAAATAGGAACCTTTGATGAATATGCCACTTTGATATTTTTTGTGCAAATAGTTTTTGCTCCTTTTATAGCTGCAGAAGCATGAAATAGGCATTGAACAACTCAGACTATTGTGATTGCTTTGTTAATAGCTCTCTGCCTTCCATGTCTTTTTCTAAGGCTTTAAATAATGTCTAAAAAATGATAGCTGAACTACAGAAAAGTCTATTGTAGGCTCGCTATGAATCCTTGATGTGCATCACTCACACAGATATTTTACAATAATGTGCTGAGGCACTTGTGAAGTACTTTAATTTTAATTACCCTATAGTAATGGGTCATTTCTTTTTTTTTTTTAACATAGACATTCCGAGCACATTACTATTGAAAATGCCATGAACTTCTACAAGGCAGCAATGATGTTTTTATACTGCTACAAGAAATTCAAAACCTTTTTGTGACTAAATATTGTTTCAGCATTAATGCACATGTTATTTATAGTAGACGGCTAGATATATAATATCTATGGAAATGGTATGTATATTTACCTTCATTATAGAAACAGAACCAAGCAAGTTCTGTCTTGAACAATAAACTGCAGCTATTTATAAAAAAAAGTATAGTTAAAACTAAATCTAACATCAATCAGTTTCAGTTTTGATTATAATGATTTTTTATAATACATCATGTATCATTATTCCTGTCACAGACATGAGGATATTTTACTTTTTGTATCATTTCAGTTTGAACCCCCCCCCCTGATATTCTTGCACTTAAAGGGGCATTATACACTAGGGGACCGATTTATTAAGAATCAGACGGATATGATCTGGTGTAGCGATCAAGTCCGCCCGACATTGCTAAATGCTGACAGCATATGCTGTCGGCATTTAACATTGCACAAGTAGTTCTGGTGAACTGCTTATGCAATACCGCCATCTTCAGATTTGCGACCGCTAGCAGGGGGTGTCAATCAACCCGATCGTATGTGATCGGGCTGATTGCTGTATGCCGCCTCAGAGGTGGCATATGAGTTAAGAAGCAGCAGTTTTCAGACTTCTACTTCTTAACTCCTGTCTCTGGTGGAAACAGATGTATCTGGCCCCATTCGGGCCATGATAAATCGGCCCCAAAATGTTTCTTTGCATAAATGTTTTGTAGATGATCCATTTATATAGGCCATACAGTTTTGTTTTTTTTGTTTTTTTAAATGTATAGTTTTGCTTATTTTTAAATAACATTGCTCTGATTTTCAGACTCCTAACCAAGCCCAAAAGTTTTAGGAGAATACTGATGTATACCTACTCCAGCTTGCTCCTGTTTGTGTAAAGAGTCTTTTCATATGCAGAGGAAGGGTAAGGGGGAGTGTCTATTTTTTCCAGCTTGGAGCTTCTAAGTAAGTTTTTAAACAGTTTTATACTGGATATTTAGATCACTATCTGTGCATATTATTCTTTATAGTAGTGTCTGTTACATGCAGTTATCTGAAACTAAAGTATCAATATAACAAAAGAAGGGATATTTTATCTGACCCCACATTGTCAAGTCCTTCTTAACCCTATCAATAAATACACAACTCCAACTTGGGTATGAAAAGGCCGCAGCTCAATTTATTAAATACAATCTTAACCAACATAACACGTCAACTCAAACAAACCATGGTGCTTGCCCATATCCACTGTGTAATCCCCGCCCCCCTCCCGTCCTGGGGGGAGGGTGGCCCATCTTCCATAACTCCTCCCCTTTTAACCAACCGGGGGGTACCACAATTCCTCCCAGGCGTAAGTCTCTAGAGGTTAACACAAGCACCCCGCCATAGCTGCGACTTTGAATCCCCTCCAAACCTCTCCCCTCTAGGGAGGGAGGGCGGGAACTTAACCTGCCATGCTGTCCAGATTGCAAGAGGCCACCTAACTTCCTGTCTAGGGCTTATAAGCCCCACTTCTAACCCCACCTCTTGCCCTGACTTTCACCCCATTCCTTCCCAGTGTAGTCAATTGCTCCTCCCTTCCATTCTGTCGTCCGGATCTTCCTTTCCCTTCTGATTTACTTACAGGTGAATGAGACCCCTTGTTTGAAGCATGAGATTTCCCTATTTTGAATAAAGGGTCACCTCTAAATTGAATATGATCACCAGTGTAATGCACCAGCTTGGCACCAGGGCAGTGTGATAAGGGAGAGGTACTTGAGCGGCTCTCCTATCTAATGAGGGATCATGTACATTAATCATTAGCAGGTGACTGACATAAAAATGGTTATCCCTTACCGAATTTATATACTGTATGGCTGCAGTGTCTTAAGAGCCCCAATCCCCTTAAGACAGCATACCCCACATATGAAAGAAGGGTTCAACATTTTAAAAAATGTGGGTCCTCTGCCTCTCTTGGCAGCAGTTTATCGCCTGAGAAATAGAACACAGGACACCAATATAAGCACTATAATGGGGAAAGAGACCACTTTAAAAAAAATAATAATAATAATCTTGCATAAAAGCATAAACAATTTACTACACATTTAAGTGTTTTTACAGTCTGGGGTAAATAGAAGTAGAACATTCATATTAACTTTTCTTACAAAGTACTAATTTTGCAAAAACAAAAACTCAATCAATTAGTGTATATTAAAGCAGTAATGTTAGCTGACAAACACCTTTATATAGATTTACAAAGGACTATGGTTCATCTTAACCTCCAGTATCTCACGAACCATAAGCTCCTTTTGACCTAAGATCAGCCTTTAAATAGATTTAATCTAGTCCCTATAGTACTTTGCAGTAGGCTGCAGGTAGTGACTGATTATGTGTAAAAAGCTTGTGATGGGTTTCATTATTGACACTGCTGAGAACACACAACTATTTTGTGCGTTCATTTAAAAAACAGGAATACTTTATGTGAAATGCTATTGATTTCGACAAACATGAGGAGTCTCAATTCTTTAAATTTAAACCTGCATTTACTTCTGCAGGTAGGAAGAATATCTTCTAGTTGCTGGAAGCAAGTATATTAGATGTTTACAAATATGTCCCTTTGTATGTAAAAGTCCAAAAAATGACTACTGCAGGTACAAATACCAAATACGGAGGTCAAACATCCCAAAATTATTCTAAAATCAAGACTTTTTTAAATAAAATTATTAAAAATTACCATTTTGCCTCCCCACACCAGCAAATAACAATATTCTCTGCCTGTATCTTTGGTTCGTTTTTTTTGTAATCTAAAATTATGGGGGAACTTCCGGGCGGTGGCCATGACAGGTCGTTTTATTGTTAGCTGCTACAAGCTTCTGGATTAAACTTCTAAAATCAACCTTTATTCCTGCTGTCGGGCAGTGATAAACATCATATGGGACACAGCTGAAGAAGCCCATTAGACAGAAATCATTATTACCAAGATTGATGCTAGCTACAATGTACCAGGGACTTTCAGAGGTTGCAGCCTTCTAATCAACCCCCCGGTAGAGTGTCTTTGGGTCTCTGTCATTAGAAAGTGCCAGGAGAGCACTACTCCACAGCAACCCAATTTATACATAGTGGGGATCTACAACGTATATCTATATGATGGAGCCCAGCGACGCTAACCTGTTGGAGAAGATTGTTATTATTTTAAATGAACATTTCTCACTGCTCAAGAGAGACTTAGACGCAGTTTGGAGACAGGGTGGCAGTCCAAATCAGCAGAGAGATATGACCACAGCTGCAACTATACTAGAATTTACTAAAGAGGCTGGGAATCCTTCTGCCAAGAAGCAGGCGGTGGTATCTAACGCGGGCGAGCGTTCTGAGGAGAGAGCGTTTACAACATTCCCAATTGGGTGTCATGGGGACACAGATCTGAGATCTGACATTATAGGCTCTATTACCCCAACTAAGCCTTCTATTGACCCACAACCAGCTTACACAGAGATTGTGAATCCTCCTGACCAGAAAACTCTTGGTGTTATTGTAACTTAGGTTAGGTTTTATTTTACAGGTACTTTTGTATTTATTTTAGCTAGGTAGTTATTAAATAGTTATTAACTATTTAATAACTATTCTACCTAGCTAAAATAAATACAAACTTGCCTGTAAAATAAAAATAAACCCTAATATAGCTACAATATAACTATTAGTTATATTGTAGCTATCTTAGGGGTTTATTTTACAGGTAAGTATTTAGTTTTTAATAGGAATAATTTAGTTAATGATAGGAATATTTATTTAGATTTATTGTAATTATATTAAAATAGGGGGTGTTAGGTTGGGGTTAGACTTAGGTTTAGGGGTTAATAATTTTAATATAGTGGCGGCGACGTTGGGGGCGGCAGATTATTTTAGTGTTTGCGATGCGGGAGGGCCTCAGTTTAGGGGTTAATAGGTAGTTTATGGGTGTTAGTGTACTTTTTAGCACTTTAGTTATGAGTTTTTTGTTACGGCGTTGTACCATAAAACTCATAATTACTGACTTTTAAATGAGTTAGGACTCTTGACAGGGTAGGGTGTATTTAGATTTATTGTAATTATATTAAATTAGGGGGTGTTAGGTTACGGTTAGCCTTAGGTTTAGGGGTTAATAATTTTAATATAGTGGCGGCGACGTTGGGGGCGGCAGATTATTTTAGTGTTTGTGATGCGGGAGGGCCTCAGTTTAGGGGTTAATAGGTAGTTTATGGGTGTTAGTGTACTTTTTAGCACTTTAGTTATAAGTTTTATGTTACGGCGTTGTACCAAAAACTCATAATTACTGACTTTTAAATGCGTTAGGACTCTTGACAGGGTAGGGTGTACCGCTCACTTTTTGGCCTCCCAGGACAGACTCGTAATATCAGCGATATGGAAGTCCCATAGAAAAAAGACTTTACAAAGTTTACGTAAGTCGTTTTGCAGTAAGGCCAAAGAAGTGTGCGGTGACCCTAAACCTTCAAGACTCGTAATACCAGCGGGAGTAAAAAAGCAGCGTTAGGACCTCTTATTGCTGCTTTTTTACCCTAACGCACAACTCGTAATCTAGCCATAAGATAGCTACAATGTAACTATTAGTTATATTGTAGCTAGCTTAGGGTTTATTTTATAGGTAAGTATTTAGTTTTAAATACGAATAATGTAGTTAATGATAGTAATTTTATTTAGATTTATTGTAATTATATTTAAGTTAGGGGGTGTTAGGGTTAGACTTCGGTTTAGGGGTTAATACATTTAGTATAGTGGCGGCAACGTTGGGGGCGGCAGATTAGGGGTTAATAAATGTAGGTAGGTGGCGGCGATGTTAGGGACGGCAGATTAGGGGTTAATAATATTTAACTAATGTTTGTGAGGTGGGAGTGCAGCGGTTTAGAGGTTAATATATTTATTATAGTGTCGGCGACATTGGGGGCGGCAGATTAGGGGTTAATAAGTGTAGGTAGGTTGCGGCGACATTGGGGTCGGCAGATTAGGGGTTAATAAATATAATGTAGGTGTTGGCGATGTTGGGGCAGCAGATTAGGGGTTAATAAATATAATGTAGGTGGCGGCGGTGTCCGGAACGGCAGATTAGGGGTTAAAAATTTCATTTTAGTGTTTGCAATGCAGGAGGGCCTCGGTTTAGGGGTTAATAGGTAGTTTATGGGTGTTATTGTACTTTTCAGCACTTTAGTTATGAGTTTTATGTTACGGCGTTGTACCATAAAACTCTTAACTACTGACTTTTAAATGCGTTAGGACTCTTGACAGGGTAGGGTGTACCGCTCACTTTTTGGCCTCCCAGGACAGACTCGTAATATCAGCGCTATGGAAGTCCCATAGAAAAAAGACTTTACAAAGTTTATGTAAGTCGTTTTGCAGTAAGGCCAAAGAAGTGTGCGGTGACCCTAAACCTTCAAGACTCGTAATACCAGCGGGAGTAAAAAAGCAGCGTTAGGACCTCTTAACGCACAACTCGTAATCTAGCCGTCACTTTTTTATTGTTGTACTCCCGGTTTTAAACTGGATTAATAAAGTTATATTTTTATCTTTATGGAGCCGGACTATTTTCTTTTTTTTCAAAATATATATGGCAAGTTATTTCTAAATTCGTTACTGTAAGCACTTTCCTTTGCTCCACCCCTGTTTTGTTGCTAGCAATGTGTTTCTTTGGCATCCCTAATTGATGTGGAGGTAATTATGTGCATAAAACTGTCATGTAGCTGTATTTAAATGCTAAACACTGTATTTGTGCCTTGTTTAAATCTCAAAAGAAAAAAAAGAAAATAAAATGCAAATTATGCAGTGCTTTACTATCTGTAGTATTTATACAAAAGTATTAAAAATGATACAAAACTACCTTTAGGTAGCATGTATAAGCTGTATTATATGACATGTAAATATTGCCTAAATGACATAAGATGTTTACACTTCTCCAAGCTGTCCCATTTAACAGATGCAAATATACAAATATTCAGAAAATCTAAACCTTTTCCAGGCCCATGCAATCTGGATAAAGATTTTGTACCTCTATAAGAATCTTTTTTTATGATGTCTTTCATATGACAGCTGTCCAGTCTTTCTGAGCAAAAAAGCATTCAAAGGAGTTTTGAGCTTTTGGAGCAATCAGTTTAATTAGTGGATGCCAACAGCATTGGAAAAAAACAGGGAGATCTGACACTTTGGGTTTTTCCCAATGTTTTAAAGTGGGTTATTATACAATTTAAATGCAATTCCAGCAGACAAGTCTCCTTTGTATCATACTTCCTAAACTTTAATTTCAGCAAGTACAAGTTCTCCTCCAGGCACTTGAAATTCCACAAATAGTCTTCCCCCGTCTCTCGCTTTTCTCATATTAACTTGGAAAATAAAGGCAACAATGAAGTTTGTTTCAGTATCCACATTAGAGAGACATTGCTGAAAAAAAATGACATGTTCTAAATTGTTACAGCATTCACTTTTTGCGCTAATGAACCTAACTAAGCACATAATCCTGACTCTAACATTCAAGGCCCACAATATCACTGCTCCCTGCTATATATCTGACTTTGACTACAGATACTCTCTCCCGTTGTCTTCACTCTGCTTTTGACCATCTTCTCTCCTCTCTTGTTACTCTCATATCTTGTGGAACTCCCGCTCCACAATACTCTCCTCTGGCTTTCAAGAGCTCCTTAAAGGGACACTGAACCCAAATTTTTTATTTTGTGATTTAGATAGAGCATGAAATTTTAAGCAACTTTCTAATTTACTCCTATTATCAAACATTATTCATTCTCTTGGTATCTTTATTTGAAATGCAAGAATGTAAGTTTAGATGTCGGCCCATTTTTGGTGAACAACCTGGGTTGTTCTTGTTGATTGGTGGATACATTCATCCACTAATAAAAAAATGCTGTCCAGAGTACTGAACCCAAAAAAAGTTTAGATGCCTTCTTTTTCAAATAAAGATAGCAAGAGAACGAAGAAAAATTGATAATAGGAATAAATTAGAAAGTTGCTTAAAATTGCATGCTCTATCTGAATCATGAAAGAAAAAAATTGGGGTCAGTGTCCCTTTAAAGATGCTACTGCTTAGGGATGCATACAATGTATGCTAAACTTTTCTTACCTCAGTTCTTCACCTCTTTTGACATCCACCTGAAGCCCCTTAGATGTTAGCATACTAGCCCAGCAGTCCTGTAGATCAACTTCATGAAAGGTGATCTACAACAGTGCGATTCTTTGCAGGACCCTTTACCCATTTGTCTCTTATAAATGCTACCTTTGCATATTATACCTACATAGCTCTGTGGAATCTGTTAGCGTTCTACATATAACTGCTGATAATAATAATGATAGGTATGCGTGTAACATACAAAACCACCAGTTAATGGCAAGTACTTGCAACTGACACTTCTGATTTGCTAACTGGCACTTTATTGCTTACAATGCTTGTGGATTCTGTATGGGACTATACCATTGTGTTTAACACATCTGTTAAACAAATAGGGCCTGACTTATCAATGGTTGGAGGGAGAAGGTTCTCAGCAACTGTTTGTGCAGTACTGCCCCATGCTCTGAGAGCAGTTTTTACTTGCCATTACAATACCAAATGGATATTTGTTGGGCTTTGAGTGTTACTTTATCTTATTGCACTAAAGTGTTTAATGCAGGGTCCTAGCTACAGTGGTCTCAACTGAGACTGGGCCCACACTTCTATGGGGCCCTTATAGCCCTGCAGTCAGTGGTGGTTCACTACATAGGGGCCTGGTGAAATTAAGGGTTCACATACATCATGTATGGCTACTCTGTGCTCCCCCCCCCCCCCACACACACACACACGCACCATGCTAAACAGCTTAATTAAATTGTAATGATTTGCCTTTACAATAAGGGGACAGGGTTTCACAATACAGAAAAAACTGTCACTTAATTTGTACTGAAAGGCTGCGCGATTGCTAATCCTTTGACACACACTTTGTCCTGGGGCCCAGTTTGGTCTAGCTACGCCCCTAACTTTATGGTACTTTTTTCAAGGATTTTCCATACCAACTAATTAATTTATTTAAAGAATAATACTGATTACTGTATTAACAAACCTGCAAGCCCAGTAGTATTTATTCATATCAAACTACACATATTAGATTATATTAAATCTGGTCTGGGATGAAAAGATGATTTAATACAAAGAAATTGTACTTTTATAAAACTAAGCCAAAATGTTTAGTAAGAATTTACAGAAAGAATATTGTGTTGTATACTTTATACTTTACTATTGGCTAGATTACGAGTTTTGTGTTATGAGAAGTACGGAACTAACTTGCATGTTATTGTCACCGCTAACTTAACTACAGCACTGATATTACAGGTTTTTATAAACCCGGCACTAAAAGGCAAGAAGTGAGCGTAGAGCAAAATTGTGCTCCATACCGCACACCAATACCAGCACTGCTTAAATCAGCGGTGAGCTGATTGTACGTGCTCGTGCACGATTTCCCCATAGTCATCAATGGGGAGAGCCAGCTGAAAAAAAGTCTAACACCTGCAAAAAAGCAGCGTAAAGCTCCGTAACGCAGTCCCATTGATTCCTATGGGGAAACTAAATTAATGTTTACACCTAACACCCTAACATGAACCCCGAGTCTAAACACCCCTAATCTTACACTTATTAACCCCTAATCTGCTGCCCCTGACATCGCCGCCACCTACATTATACTTATTAACCCCTAATCTGCCGCTCCAGACACCGCCACCACCTACATTATACTTATTAACCCCTAATCTGCTGCCCCCAACATCGCCAACACCTACATTATATTTATTAACCCCTAATCTCCCGCCCCCAATGTCGCTGCAACCTACCTACACTTATTAACCCATAATCTGCAGTCCCAACGTCGCTGCCACTATAATAAACATATTAACCCCTAAACCGCCACACTCCTGCATCGCAAACACTAGTTAAATATTATTAACCACTGATCTGCCGTCCCCAACGTCGCCACCACTTTATTAAATTTATTAACCCCTAAACCTAAGTCTAACCCTAACTCTAACACCCCCTAACTTAAATATAAATAAAATAAATCTAAATAAAACCCACTATTAATAACTAAATAATTCCTATTTAAAACTAAATACTTACCTATAAAATAAACCCTAAGCTAGCTACAATACAGGGAGTGCATAATTATTAGGCAAATTAGTATTTTGACCACATCATCCTCTTTATGCATGTTGTCTTACTCCAAGCTGTATAGGCTCGAAAGCCTACTACCAATTAAGCATATTAGGTGATGTGCATCTCTGTAATGAGAAGGGGTGTGGTCTAATGACATCAACACCCTATATCAGGTGTGCATAATTATTAGGCAACTTCCTATCCTTTGGCAAAATGGGTCAAAAGAAGGACTTGACAGGCTCAGAAAAGTCAAAAATAGTGAGATATCTTGCAGAGGGATGCAGCACTCTTAAAATTGCAAAGCTTCTGAAGCGTGATCATCGAACAATCAAGCGTTTCATTCAAAATAGTCAACAGGGTCGCAAGAAGCGTGTGGAAAAACCAAGGCGCAAAATAACTGCCCATGAACTGAGAAAAGTCAAGCATGCAGCTGCCAAGATGCCACTTGCCACCAGTTTGGCCATATTTCAGAGCTGCAACATCACTGGAGTGCCCAAAAGCACAAGGTGTGCAATACTCAGAGACATGGCCAAGGTAAGAAAGGCTGAAAGACGACCACCACTGAACAAGACACACAAGCTGAAATGTCAAGACTGGGCCAAGAAATATCTCAAGACTGATTTTTCTAAGGTTTTATGGACTGATGAAATGAGAGTGAGTCTTGATGGGCCAGATGGATGGGCCCGTGGCTGGATTGGTAAAGGGCAGAGAGCTCCAGTCCGACTCAGACGCCAGCAAGGTGGAGGTGGAGTACTGGTTTGGGCTGGTATCATCAAAGATGAGCTTGTGGGGCCTTTTCGGGTTGAGGATGGAGCCAAGCTCAACTCCCAGTCCTACTGCCAGTTTCTGGAAGACACCTTCTTCAAGCAGTGGTACAGGAAGAAGTCTGCATCCTTCAAGAAAAACATGATTTTCATGCAGGACAATGCTCCATCACACGCGTCCAAGTACTCCACAGCGTGGCTGGCAAGAAAGGGTATAAAAGAAGAAAATCTAATGACATGGCCTCCTTGTTCACCTGATCTGAACCCCATTGAGAACCTGTGGTCCATCATCAAATGTGAGATATACAAGGAGGGAAAACAGTACACCTCTCTGAACAGTGTCTGGGAGGCTGTGGTTGCTGCTGCACGCAATGTTGATGGTGAGCAGATCAAAACACTGACAGAATCCATGGATGGCAGGCTTTTAAGTGTCCTTGCAAAGAAAGGTGGCTATATTGGTCACTGATTTGTTTTTGTTTTGTTTTTGAATGTCAGAAATGTATATTTGTGAATGTTGAGATGCTATATTGCTTTCACTGGTAAAAATAAATAATTGAAATGGGTATATATTTGTTTTTTGTTAAGTTGCCTAATAATTATGCACAGTAATAGTCACCTGCACACACAGATATCCCCCTAAAATAGCTATAACTAATAACAAACTAAAAACTACTTCCAAAACTATTCAGCTTTGATATTAATGAGTTTTTTGGGTTCATTGAGAACATGGTTGTTGTTCAATAATAAAATTAATCCTCAAAAATACAACTTGCCTAATAATTCTGCACTCCCTGTATAACTAATAGATACATTGTATCAATCTTAGGGTTTATTTTTATTTTACAGGCAAGTTGGTATTTATTTTAACTAGGCAGAATAGTTACTAAATAGTTATTAACTATTTAATAACTACCTAGCTAAAATAAATACAAATTGACCTGTAAAATAAAACCTAACCTATCTTACACTAACACCTAACCTAACCCTACAATGAAATAAATTCCCTAAATTAAATACATTTAACTAAATTCAAAACAATTAGCTAAATTACAAAAAAACCCCACTAAATTACAGAAAATAAAAAACAAATTACAAGATATTTAAACTAATTACACCTAATCTAATAGCCCTATCAAAATAAAAAAGCCCACCAAAAAAAAAAAAAAAAAACCCTAGCCTAAATTAAACTACCAATAGCCCTTAAAAGGGCCTTTTTGCGGGGAATTGCCCCAAAGAAATCAGCTCTTTTACCTGTAAATAAAAATACAAACAACCCCCCAACAGTAAAACCCACCACTCACACAACCAACCCCCCAAATAAAACCCTAACTAAAAAAACCTAAGCTCCCTATTGCCCTGAAAAGGTCATTTGGATGGGCATTGTCGTTAAAAGGGCATATAGCTCTATTGCGGCCCAAAGCCCTAACCTAAAAATAAAACCCACCCAATACACCCTTAAAAAATCCTAACACTAACCCCCGAAGAAATCAGCCAATCGGAATTAAGGTTGAAAAAATTATATTGGCTGATGCAATCAGTCAATAGGATTAAACTTCAATCCTATTGGCTGATCCAATCAGCCAATAGGATTGAGCTCGCATTCTATTGGCTGATTGGAACAGCCAATAGAATGCAAGCTCAATCCTATTGGCTGATTAGATCAGCCAATAGGATTGAAGTTCAATCCTATTGGCTGATTCCATCAGTCAATAGGATTTTTTCAACCTTAAAGGGCCACTAAACCCAAAATCTTTCTTTCATGATTCAGATAGAACATACAAATTTAAACAACATTACAATTTACTTCTATTATTTATTTTGCTTCATTTTTTAGATATCCTTAGTTGAAGAAAAATAGAAGTAAATTAGAAAGATATTTAAAACTGCATTCTCTTTCTAAATCATGAAAGAAAAAATGTGGGTTTCATGTCCCTTTAATTCCGATTGGCTGATAGAATTCTATCAGCCAATAGGAATCTAATGGATGCCATCTTGGATGACGTAATTTAAAGGAACCTTCATTCGTCGTTAGTCGTCGGAAAGAAGAGGATGCTCCTCGTCAGATGTCTTGAAGATGGACGCTCTCCACGCCGGATGGATGAAGATAAAAGATGCCGTCTGGATGAAGACTTCTGCCCGTCTGGAGGACCACTTCTCCCGGCTTGGATGAAGACTTCTCCCGGCTTCGTTGAGGACTTCTTGCCGCTTTGTTGAGGACTTCTCCCGGCTTCGTTGAGGATGGATGTCCAATGGTTTATTGGGTGGGTTTTATTTTTAGGTTAGGGTTTGGGCCGCAATAGAGCTAAATGCCCTTTTAAGGGCAATGCCCATACAAATGCCCTTTTCAGGGCAATGGGGAGCTTAGGTTTTTTTAGTTAGGGGTTTATTTTGGGGGTTGGTTGTGTGGGTGGTGGTTTTACTGTTGGGGGGGTTGTTTGTATTTTTTTTCATGTAAAAGAGCTGATTTCTTTGGGGCAATGCCCCGCAAAAGGCGCTTTTAAGGGCTATTGGTAGTTTAGCTTAGGCTAGGGATTTTTTATTTTATTTTGGGGGGGCTTTTTATTTTGATAGGGCTATTAGATTAGGTGTAATTAGTTTAAATATCTTGTAATTTGCTTTTTATTTTGTGTAATTTAGTGGTTTTTTTTTTTTGTAATTTAGGTAATTGTATTTAACTTATTTAATTGTATTTAATTTAGGTAATTTATTTAATTGTAGTGTAGTGTTAGGTGTTAGTGTAACTTAGGTTAGGTTTTATTTTATTTTAAAATACTTTTTATTAAAAATTTCTGTAATATACATACAAAGAAAAAAGTACTTTTATCATAACATTCTCATCCCCCCTTGCATATAAGTATTCGGGGTCATTTAGCAGTCTCTATGCCCTTCTGCGAGTCTTTCCACAAAGCAGGATGCATGTCACTAACTTGGGCTAACACTCCTTAGCAAGTTTTCCCCTTAACCTTGACCCATCTTATATGACCAAAAAGATGGGCCACATAATTGTGGGATGAGTAGTATTCACGGCAAACATAATAAAGTCAATTAGTAAAGTACTAACTGTAAACAAACCAAACAATTTCTCCCTTCATTTATATATAAAAAACAGTGTCTCTTTTTAAGATTAGTGTGTTACCTGGGAATTGGAGACACTCCTTCTCACGGCGCATCCCCGTCAACCCCGTATCGGCTCATATGAGTTTCAGACCTTAGGCGTTTGTTCTTGTCTACCTATCCAGTAAAGCCATACTTTTTGTACTGTTTCTCTATTGTTTAGAATTCCTGCTGCTTCCTCATACATGGTATAGGTAAGTTGTATTTTATTATATATTTCTGTCCATGTCGGTGCGCCTACCTTCCAATATCTCGCGATACATATTCTTGTTACTGTGCATAGGATTCTAATGAATGTGTTCAGGTGCCTGTGATAAGTTTCTATGGGTACATGTAGTAGTGCTTGTTGTATGGTGAGAGTCACTTCCTCATCTATCAACTGGCCTATAAACGAAGATAGTTTACTCCATATGTCTTGCACAGCTATGCAATCCCACCACATGTGTTTATATGTGCCTTTTTGTCCACATCCTCTGTAGCACAAGTTACTCCCCTGAGGCTTGACGTGTGCTGACCTAACTGGGGTCAAATACCATCTGAAGGCTGTTTTTAGTGTGTTCTCTTTTAAGTCAACACTTAGTAAGCCCTTATCTCTCGTTTGGAAAATTATCTCCCACTCCTGTTTGTGTTTTACTGTATCCAGCTCCCTCTCCCATGCCAGCATTAACTTGTGTTTTTGGGTCAGATGGGGGGGATTGGATAGATACATATAGCTTGGATATTGAGTGTTTGAGTCTGTGTGGGCAAACACTGGAAATTTCTAATGGTGTGGACACCCTACTAGGCGCATTTTTGAGGAACTCTCGGAGAGAAGATTGCAGCTGTAAATATATGAACCAGTGTAGCTTGAGGGGGGCGATCTTCTCTTGTAGGTGAGAGAAAGGTATCAGTGTGTTCTTCTCTATAATGTCCGCTACCCTGTAGAGGCCTTTGTTTTCCCATTTTTCTAGATGTTTATGTGTATCTCCCTGCATTAGGTATCTAATTGGCATCAATAATGAGTTTTTAGGGAAGATGTCCTCTCTTTTCCTAGTTGTTGACCATAATGTAATGGTTAGGTCTCTTGTATGTGTATCTGAATGATAGCTATCAACCTTATTCTGCTGTGTGGCCCACAAAATGGAGTCTGGATACGTCCTCCCCTCTAATTCCGCTTCTAGTTTAATCCAAACAGCTTCTCCCTCTCTCTTCAGTATCATTGCATCTTGTGCTAATCTTGCTGCTCTATGGTAGTCCATCAAATTAGGTCCCCCGACCCCCCCCAATGATCTATGCCTATGTACTAGGTGTCTAGAAATCCTTGCCATTTTAGTACCTCTTATGAATGCTGTGAGGTCTGTCTGTAGTCTGTCAATATCTGCCTTGACAATTCCCATCCAAGAGAAGTTATATTTAAGCCATTTTGCTATATCTAGTCTTATTTTTTGAAACAGAGGTAAGTAGTTGTATTTATATAGGTGTTGTGTTTGTTGTGAGAGATGTTAGGTTTTATTTTACAGGTAAATTTGTATTTATTTTAGCTAGGTAGTTAGTAAATAGTTAATAACTATTTAGTAACTATTCTACCTAGTTAAAATAAATACAAACTTGCCTGTAAAATAAAAATAAACCCTAAGATAGCTACAATGTAACTATTAGTTATATTGTAGCTAGCTTAGGGTTTACTTTACAGGTATTTAGTTTTAAACAGGAATTATTTAGGTAATGACAGCAATTTTTATTTAGATTTATTTTAATTATATTTAAGTTAGGGGGTGTTAGGGTTAGACTTAGGTTTAGGGGTTAATAAATATAGTATGGTGGCGGCGATGTTAGCGACAGCAGATTAGGGGTTAATAGAATTTAACTAATGTTTGCGAGGCGGGAGTGCGGTGGTTTAGGGGTTAATATGTTTATTATAGTGGCGGCGATGTCGGGAGCAGCCTCGGTTTAGGGGTTAATAGGTAGTTTATGGGTGTTAGTGTACTTTTTAGCACTTTAGTTATGAGAGTTTTATTCTACAGTTTTGTAGCGTAAAACTCATAACTACTGACTTTAGAATGCGTTACGAATCTTGCGGGATAGGCTGTACTGCTCACTTTTTGGCCTAAAAAAAAAGCTTGTAATACCGGCGCTATGGAAGTCCCATTGAAAATAGACTATACACAAATTGCATATGTTGATTTGCGGTAAGGCCAAAAAAGTGTGCGGGACAGATGTACCTACAAGACTCGTAATAGCACTTACTTAGTAATTTTTAATTGTAGATTTAAATAACTTTTAACAATTTTAATTGTTAGTTTGATGTAATTTTAGTATAATAGTTCGGGTAGATTAATTAATATTTTAATATAGTTTAATGTAATTTTAGTATAATAGTTAGGGTATGTTAATTAATAATAAAGTTAGCGGGTTGTTAGTTTTAGGGGTTAATAGCTTAATTTAGTTTATGGCGATGTGGGGGGCTGGTGGTTTAGGGGTTAATAGGTTTAGTAAGTGGTAGTGATATGGGAGGCCAGGGGTTTAGGGGTTAATACATTTATTTAGTTGTGGAGGGGTCCGGGAGCGGCAGAATAGGGGTTAATTACATTATGTAGGTGGCGGCGGGTAGGGGTTAATAACTATATTAGAGTTGCGGTATGCTCCCGGAGCAGAGGGATACGGGTTAATACATTTATTCGTTGTGGTGGGGTCCGGGAGCGAAGGGATAGGGGTTAATAGCTTTATTAGCGTTGCGGTGGGCTCCAGGAGTGGCGGGATAGGGGTTAATACATTTATTTAGTTGCAGTGGGGTCCGGGAGTGGCAGGATAGGGGTTAATAACTTTATGTAGGTGGCGACGATGTTGGGCGGCAGATTAGGGGTGTTTAGACTCTGGGATTATGTTAGGGTGTTAGGTGTAAACTTTACTGGTTTTCAACCATATAAATCAATGGGATATCTGGCAGCATCGAACATAAGCTTTCACTGCTTTCAGACTCCCATTAATTTCTATGGCATCCGCGGCCTCCAGGGTGGTGGATTGAAAACCAGGTACGCTGGGCCGAAATAGTGGTGAGCGTACCTGTTAGAAGTTTGATAACTTGCAAAAGTTGTCAGATAGTTCCAAATTTGTATTCGGAACATCTGTAATGATGTAAGCATCGATCTGTATCAGATTGAGACCGGCTGATCGTATGTTACGTCACAAATTTCAACTTTTTCCGGTCTGCAGGCTTTGATAAATGGGGCGAATCAGGCTAGCCACAATTACGCTGCGGAATTCCAGCGTATTTGCGGTTGACGGCTTGATAAATATCCCTCTATGTGTTAAACCTGCAAGGCAATTTAGAACTTTAATCTTACAGCCAAACAATAGAGTTTATACATATGTTGCAAAGTTCCTTTAGTAACCTTTTGTGTGTCCGCTTTTTCAGAAGAGGGCCCTGCTCCCTAGAGAGCTTACGATGTAACTAATCTAGTGTATGTTATATACTCTAACATTTAATAATATGTTTTTAACTTATTTACTGCACTTGTTCTGGGTTATGTTGAAAATTTGTATAGCGGGATTGTATTAAGGTTTTAATAAAAGTAATCTGTTAACTTACAGTATATATCATTAGTTTAAAAGTACATATGTTACAATATATAATTCTTTACTTTTTCTTCCTAACTATTGTTTATGTGAAACAAGGATTCTTTTTGGAGCTTAATATCCAGTTTTTAATGAGCATGCTGAAGCCGGACAGATAGGTCAGCATGCTAAGGCACTGTGGCTGAGCTCTGTAGCAACCCAAGGGTTGCAGGCTCGATGTTCGATCCCCGGCACGTTCCACTCAGCCTTGCATCCTTCCAAGGTTGATAAAATGAGCAGTGCCTTGAGACCCTTACGGGTGATTAGCCGATACATAAATACAATTAATCTATTTTTTTTATTAGTTGTTGGGGGTGAAAAAAATGGGGCTTATTTCAAGTTATACTATGAATTGCAAAACATTTTGCTTTTCAGAAAAACCTCCAAGGATAATCATTAGTATTTTATATGTAAAGTTATCAAACCTGTATCAAAATTATCTATGGTGAGTAAAAAAATGAGGCAAAAAGAAAACAATTAACTATGGGCAAGATTACAAGTCGCGCATCAAATCAGTTGTGAAAACACAGCGTGCGTTATGGCTTTTTCACATTTGGGGTTGCACAGCTATTACAAGTTGCAAAATAACTTATTTTGCGTGCGCTTTAAGCCGCATAATCTACACAGCGAAATTGCGTGCACGTTCACATATTCCCCATAGAAGTCAATGGAGAAGACAAATAGAAAAAAACACACAAAAACCCCAATATGTTGCGCAAAGCCCTTCTCCTTGAAAAGTGTACATGGAAATGCGAATATTTCATATTGTGAAAATGTTTTCGTAACGGAATATGTTCTATTTATTTATAAATAAGTATTTCTCTATATATGTGATGATATTTGGACTGATATATCTATTTATAGTGAGATATGTATATGAACATATATATGTCTAGATATCTCGAGATCTGTATGCAAATATCGCTTTGAAAATCCCTCTGAGATATTGTTTAATGTGCATAAGATTGTAATGTTAAATCTTTTCTTTATATCCATTGTTAAACATACAGTATGTCTATAAATATAAATCAATGTATGTGTATGTATGTCAATGTAAAATTCCTTATAACTTTAGCGTGCAATATTAAGTTTTTATTAGACAGTGTTAATATGTGTGTAACTGTACTTTGTAATGTATTTTTGAAGTGTTTTGTGAAACGTTTATGTTTCTCAAAACTGTTAACTACAGCTCTTCGAGCGCGGAAAGGATTGTCACATAAAAGGCGAATGCGCAATCGCGATTTTTCAAAACTTGTTACAGCTGTGCAATGGAAATTGATTGCGAAAAGACCAAATTGCGTGGAAAAATCATAACGTAATCTTGCCCTATGGGCCAGATTACAAGTGGAGTGCTAATTATACTCCCTGCTATGCTTTAACCCTTTGAGTGCTAAGCACTTTCCCACCTGGGTGCTAAGGTTTTTTTAAAGTTTTTTTATTTTAATTTTTAACTTGTGTTTTTTTAATTTCAGATCCACAAGACTTACACTGTTGGAAAGGTTAGGCAATTACCTTTCCAACGGTGGGTCTGGGGGATCTGTAGCTGCTTAGATGCCTGAGATGCAGGCTTCTAAGCAGCATGCCCCCTGCTCCTATATTTAACATTGTTAATGTTAAATAAAGTTGTACGGTGACGTCATCACGTCATTGCGCGTGACGTCACTGCGCGTAACGTAAAGCCCTGGCGATGCCTGTCACTATGCAGGCCCCATCGCCGGGGTAGGAGCCGGTGGGAGCCCCCAGATCTCCCTCAAAGTGGGAGAGTGCTAGTGACAGCTCTGAGCCGTCATTAGCACCTGACTGAGACAATTTGTGATGGCTCAGAGCCGTCATTAGCACTCAAGGGGTTAAAGCTGCCTTGAGCAGCACTAAACGGGCGTAAGGAAAAACACATTTAATATAAATATCTGGAAGCAAAATTGTGAGGCACGGTGAAGCACATTTAAATATCCTTAACCAGAATCCTTTGCTCCTGTTAAAACACCTTGAGTGAAGGATTCCTGTGCAAAATGTGCACCTGCTATCAAATAAAATTTTGTGTATTTATCAAAAAAGGTATAACCAATAGCCATATTAACATACATTAGTGTTGTGCAATTAGAAATAATATGCTTATTAATAGTAGTGTGGCTACAAAACCAAGGTTACAATTTAGTTACAATGCTTTTATAAACAGCAACTAAATTGCTTAGGAACTTTAACCACTTAGGACTAGTAATTTCCGCACCCCCTCAAGCGTTAACTTCACTATGAGCAAATTTTTTGCGTGTGTCAGGTAGCGCTGGTATAACAAAGTGAAAGTAAAAATTTTGCACTCACACAAACCCAACACGCATGTTAGGGTGTTTTTTTTTTTTTTTTTTTTAAAGGACAGAAAGATACAAACACGAAAGCAGTTACTAAAGGACACTTGCATTTTCATTTCAAAGAAAACTGCTGCCAGAAATATTTGGCTGTAAGATCAAAGATAAACTTTGCCTTGCAGATTTAATAATGTTAAAAAAAATATCTTAGCAGTTTAAACCCCTAAGAGGGAATTTAGTGCAATCTGTGATGCCATATACTGTTTAAAGGGACACTAAACAACTTGAAATTGTTATACATGTACAAATCCCCAAATCAAGATTTCCAAAATCCAGAATTATTCTGAAATCCAGATTTAGGGGGATATATATCAAAGCGTCAATCTCTGTGCATTCGCCGGTGTCAATAAGATCGCCAGACATCGCTGCCGCGGATCTGCATACAATGGCCTTATTTATAAAAAAAAAAACAGTCAAAAACATGCACGTCAAGTATGGCACGATGAGCATCGGACTGTTGTTAACTATCAGTCATCGATGTCTGTTTTTTCCCAACTGTATTTATACCATTTCATTACTGTCCATGAACAAGCATACAGTATTTCTCTAAAGCTAATCTTTTATTTTTCATCTGATAATGTCCAAGAAATAGCTAGATTTATACCTCAACAAACAATATCTCATAGAAAGTTATTTTTATATTTATGTGTTAAAAAAAATCTGTTATATGATACTTTAACATAAATTAATGTGTAATTGTATTTCTAGAAGTCATGATATGCTTTTATCTCATGTTTTTTTTTATAAATCATTATTAATGCTAGAATTACATATATCTTTGCACACACACACACACACACACATATATATATATATATATATATATATATATATATGACTGTGTTATGTCAGAAATCTTTTGCAAACATATTTACATACATACACTAATAATAGTATGACAGTAAAGAGGTGATTTTAATTTCGGCTGTATCTGATTCATGACAGTTTAATGTTAGGTGGGCTATCCTTTTGAATTATCAGTTTAAGATTATATTGAATCAAACATAATTTAAATTTTAAAATCATTGTCTAAAATATTACACTGTGTGCCCTAATGTCAGCATCAATGTTTATCTTTAATACTAATTTCACATATACATACTTTCAAAGTATAATACACAATGCAACAAATGGCACTTACAAGTTCTGATGAGTGATCAATGACACAAGTATCGAGCAATTTGATTAGTTTGTGATAGTTTAAAAATGTATATTTAAATCAGATTGGCTGATGTCATAAATCATGTGATTATGCATATTCCAATCAAACGTTGTTGAAAAATTCACTAGTGTGTGGGTTGTTTAGGAGTTTGCGTCATAATTGGTGCGAAAAGTGTTGCGTCAAATTTGGTGCGAAGTGGAGAGTGGGAATTGTATTATATGCCTTAAACATGATGCAAATAGATTTATCAAAAAAAATAAAAAGGAAGTTAGCTATATTATGTTGTGTATTTATTTCATTTTTATCTCTATATCTATTAGTGCAACAAGTTTGGGGCAAAACCTTGCACCAAATTTGGATAAATAATATTGTCCCCTTGCTTTGTAATGAAAGACATAGATGTAAAATAATCCATAAGTAGTACTGTATTTTTCATTTTTATCCCTATATTTACTAGTGCACCAAATGTGGAGAAATAATATTGTTTGATTTAAAAAGGGTATACAATTTTAATAACGTTTCTAATTTACTTTTATTATGTAATAGGCTTCATTCTCTTGCAGCATCGAACATAAGCTTTCTGTGTTTTCAGACTCCCATTGATTTCTATGGCATCTGCGGCCTCAAGGGTGGCGGTTGAAAACTAGATACGCTGCATCAGAATAGACGCAAGCGTACCTGTTAAATGTTTGATAAATTGGGAAAAAGGTAAAATAGAGTCGAATTTGAATTTAAAACATCTGTAATGACGCAAACATCGATCTGCGTTGGATTGAGATCGCGGGAGAGTATATTTTGTCACACATTTCAACATTTGACGATCTTGACACTTTGTTAACTACGGCGGATCAATCTCGTGTCAAATACAACGCGGGATTCCAGCGTTTTATTAGTTGACACTTTGATAAATATAGCATAGATTACAAGTGGAGCACAAGAAATATAGTGCTACTGAGCAATAACTGCAATCAAATTAAATCAATAGCGCTCCTATTCTTGCGCTGATATTACAAGTTGAAAGTAAAAAGTTAGTGCCAGAGCGAAAGATTTAGGTGTGCTCACATCTGGAGGTTGGATATCGTGACTATGCTAACGTGGGGCACGCTAAAAAATCCTCTTCTGGCTTTTGCTTGTGTTTTAACCCGAATGTACACTAGGACAACTGTGCTAAAGCTGAGGGTGTGTTGAGAAATACTTGAAATGCCCTTTGACCTTCACTTAAAAGAAAATGTTATCTTTCATTTTAAATGTATTGATCTATATATTTTATGTATATATATATATATATATATATATATTATATAATCTATAGCTATCTATATATATATATATATATATATATATATATATATTTAAAATACAAAATAACAATTTCTTCTATCTGAAGAAATAAATATTTAAAGTATTTCTATTAAAAAACATATTCATTAGATACTTTATATGTCACGGTGTTTGACTGGGAAGGGCTATAAAATGTACGTGTGTATATATATATATATATAAACACATTTACACAACATACAAATAACAAATATACACACACATATTTTATATATATATATATATATATATATATATATATATATACTGTGAGCCCTTCGGAGTCAAACATCTTGACATATACTATATTCCTTTTAAACCCTTTTTATACATTAATTTTAAACTTATATTTTCTATTTCACAGATAGATAGATTTGTTTTTTTTTTTTATAAAACTACCTTTATGTTACATGTATAAGCTGTATTATGATATGCAGATATTCCCTAAATGACATAAGATATTGTTATTTGCACTTGGCTCCATTCCCTTCCAAACTGTCCCATTTAATAAATGCAAATATACAAATATCCCGAAATCAAAACTATTCTGAAATTCAAACCTTTTCCAGTCCCAAACAGTTTGGATAAAGGGTTTTCAACCTTTATAAAATGTTTAATTATGTGAAAGAAAAAAACACTTTAGATTATACTATCAATATTATTTTTTCCCCAATTGTCTTGCAAATTAACCTTTTCTAATTTCTGAGGATTGGAAAAGTGCACTGCAGACGTCACTCTAACCCTGTCACACATTCACCTCAGCAGAGGTTATCAGATAATAAACTGCAAAATAAGATAGAAAAACCAAAAGCACTGATAACTGCTTAGATGGATTTAACGGTCCCAGCTGCACTGCAATATGCGACGCAGAACATCAATCAGTGGTTAACCAATTTTCTGATCTAATTATGCCACAGTTTGATTTTCTTTAAAAAGGAAGAAGCAGGATTGACTTCTGAGGTTAGACGGTTTTCAAGCAGACTCATTGAAATTGAGTCCATAGTCTCAGATCTAGAAGATTCCAATAATGTATATGATACTTTGATTAAAGGGACACTCAAGTCAAAATTAAACATTTATGTTTCAGATAGAGCATGAAATTGTAAACAACTTTAAAATTTACTTCCATTAACAAAATGTACACAGTCTTTATATATTTACACTTTTTGAGTCACCAGCTCCTACTGAGCATGTGCAAGAATTCAGAGAATATATGTATATGCATTTGTGATTGGGTTATGGCTATCACATGATACAGGAAGAGTGTTAATAGACATAACTTTTTTATTTTTTTTTCAGAAAAAATCTACTACTCATTTGAAGTTTAGACTGAGGGGCTGATTTAATAAGGGCCGAATGGCCCTGGGGGGTAGTTATCAACGTGTCTACTTTTCCTGCCTTTGCCGGCCCAATACGCCCGCCTAAGCTTGCCTCACATCGCCGCCGCGGACCTGCAAAAATTTGCCTAAGTTATCAAAAAAGCTGTCAAAAAGCTGTGCACCAAGTACGGGGCGATGAGCAGCGGACTGTGAGAGTTATCACTCATCCGATCTCACTGCTCTTCGGCTTTTTTACAGCTTTCTTGCTAGCCTGTCACTAAGCACCCACACTAAAATACACTATTCTAACCCCTATACCGGCGCCCCCGGAGCCCCCCGCAACTAAATAAAGTTACTAACCCCTAAACCGCCACTCCTAGACCCCGCCGCAACTCTTATAAATGTATTAACCCCTAAACCGCCGCTCCTAGACCCCGCCGCAACTCTTTTAAATGTATTAACCCCTAAACCGCCGCTCCCGGACACCGCTGCCACCTACATTATACCTAGTAACCCCTATCCTGCCCCCCCTATACCGTCGCCCTCTATAATAAAGTTATTAACCCCTATCCTGCTGATCCCGCACCTCGCCGCAACTAAATAAATAGTATAACCCCTAAACTGCCGCTCCCTGACCCCGCCGCAACCTATATTAAATTTATTAACCCCTATCCTGCCCCCCCTACACCGTCGCCACCTATAATAAATTTATTAACCCCTATCCTGCCCCCACTACACCGCCGCCACTGTAATAAAATTATTAACCCCTAAACCTAAGTCTAACACTAACCCTAACACCCCCTAACTTAAATATTAATTAAATAAATCTAAATAATATTTCTATTATGAACTAAATTAATACTATTTAAAACTAAATACTTACCTTTAAAATAAACCCTAATATAGCTACAATATAAATAATAATTATATTGTAGCTATCTTAGGATTTATTTTTATTTTACAGGCAAATTTCAATTTATTTTAAATAGGTACAATAGCTATAAAATAGTTATTAACTATTTAATAGCTTACCTAGCTAAAATAAAGAGAAATTAACCTGTAAAATAAAAACTAACCTAAGTTACAATTACACCTAACACTACACTATACTTAAATAAATTATTCCTATTTAAAACTAAATACTTACCTGTAAAATAAACCCTAAGATAGCTACAATGTAATTAATAATTACATTGTAGCTATTTTAGGAATTATATTTATTTTACAGGTAACTTTGTATTTATTTTAGCTAGTTAGAATAGTTATTAAATAGTTATTAACTATTTAATAACTACCTAGCTAAAAGAAATACAAAATTACCTGTAAAATAAATCCTAACCTAAGTTACAATTAAACCTAACACTACACTATCATTAAATTAATTAAATAAATTAACTACAAATAACTACAATTAAATACAATTACATAAACTAACTAAAGTACAAAAAATAAAAAAAAGCTAATTTACAAAAAATAAAAAAAATAGGTTACAAACATTTAAAAAATATTACAACAATTTTAAGCTAATTACACCTAATCTAAGCCCCCTAATAAAATAACAACGCCCCCCCCCAAAATAAAAAAAATGCCCTACCCTATTCTAAATTAAAAAAGTTCAAAGCTCTTTTACCTTACCAGCCCTTAAAAGGGCCTTTTGTGGGGCATGCCCCAAAGAATTCAACTCTTTTGCCTGTAAAAGAAAAATACAACCCCCCCCCAACATTAAAACCCACCACCCACATACCCCTAATCTAACCCAAACCCCCCTTAAAATAACCTAACACTAATCCCCTGAAGATCATCCTACCTTGAGTCATCTTCACTCAGCCGAGCAGCGATGGAACCGAAGAGGAGATCCGGAGAGGCAGAAGTCATCATCCAAGGGGCGCTGAAGATATCTTCCATCCGATGAAGTGATCCTCCAGTCGGCGCTGAAGAAGTCTTCCATCCGGGAGATGTCATCTTCCAAGAGGCGCTGAAGAAGTCTTCTATCCGGGCGATGTCATCTTCCAAGCGGGTCTTCAATCTTCATCCCGCCGACGTGGAACATCCTTCTTTACCGACGGACTACCGACGAATGAAGGCTCCTTTAAGGGACGTCTATCAGCCAATCGGAATTAAGGTAGGAAAAATCTGATTGGCTGATTGAATACCGCACAACTTGTAATTTAGGTGATTGCTAATATAGGGTTTTTTATTTTGGGGTGGGTTTTTTTTTTTTTAAAAAGAGGCTTTAGTTTTAGTATAGGCATAACTGTGGGGTTTTTTTTAGGTAGTGCTTTTTTTTGGTAGTGCTTTTTCTTTGGTAATGTGCTTTTTTATTTTCAGCAATTTTAGTGTTTTTTATTTTTGTTTGTTTTTTAAAGGGGCTTTAGTTTTACAATAGGCATAACTGTTCTTTTATATTTGGTAGAGTTGTTGTTGTTTTTTTTTGTAAAGTGTTTTTTGTAATTTTAGTGTTTTTTATTTTCTGTAATTTAAGGGGTGTTAGGTTAGAGGTGGGGGGTTGGGTGTTAGGTAGTTAAGTAGTTTAGGGGTAGTTTGCGTTGGGTGGCGGTGTAAGGGTTAATAGGTTAAGGGTTTGCCTTGGGGGTTGTGTCAGTGTAGGGGTTAAGTAGAGTAGGGGAATAATGCATTGGCCTATTTGTGATTTAGGGCTTAATAGGGATGATGGTTTCTAGTGGTGGTCTATTGGTGGTTTAGGGGTTAAGTAGTGTAGGGTTAGTTTGCAGTGGTGGTTTCTGTTGGTTTAGGGGTACATAGGTATAGTTGTTAGGCTTGGTGTAATATATTCCTAAGGGATCCTTTACTATGTATCGCCAATGTCGGTAGTGATGCTGGCTGGAATCTATCATAAGCATCGCTGCCCATTGGGGTGTATAGTAACACGCCTCTCGGAGATGCCGCAAGTTAACACAGATGTCGGAGGCATGGAATAAATATTGATATCTAACTAAACATTGTGGCATATCCCCTTGGAATATATTGCCACATCAGAAGAGTTTCGATTATGAGGTCCAGAAGGAGACTGACGTCTTTTATATCGATTAATTAAACTTTGCCATAAAATAACCATTCTACCTTTTGGCAAACCTTGCTACTTTGTAAAATTCACAATAAACACTGGTGGTTTTATGACTTCTTCTTTAATAGCAATATGTTTTTTTGATGGCAGATGTTACAGGTGACTTAGCAAGGGCAGAACTGAATCAAAAAAACAAACTCTGCATATGAGGAAGGACACTTACAAAATATACACACAAGGCAGCTGTTGGACAAAAAGTGCTGACCTGCATAAAAACCCCCATAATGCAGCATTTATTAAAATTTATATATGGTCATCTTAGCTTAGGCAATCTGTGTCAAGGGACCCTAGAGCTATAAATCTGGCCCTGGACAATGGCGTAATTAATTAAAAGTGAACTAAGTCAAAACAATGTAAGTCAAGGACTGCATTTATTAGATCTGCAAATTGCTGAAGATAAAAGATGCATAAAGAATGTTAATAAGAATAAAGCGGAATGACAGGTTAATCTTCGTGCATACAGCTATATAACTATTGCAGCAGAAACCATAAATTAGACAAGGTGTATATACATTGTTTAAAGGTAACAAGATCTCTGCTATGAGTTCAGTTTGCCCATAATAAAAATGGTCTAATTTGTACATCATTTCCCTCATTTATCTCACAAACCCACAGGCTGTTTAGGAATCCTGCACAGCAACTATGATGAAGATGAAGCACTATACACTAGTAAGAAATAAGGTGCTGAGAAGGCACCAAGATAAAGTTAAAAGAAAATGTCAAAGGTGTTAATTATCTCTCTCACCATAGTGATCTCATCATCCATCAGTGGACAATCTTTCACACTGCTCAGACATACAAATAGTCAAGTAAGAAACAGACCTGAAGACAGAAAGAACTAACATTTTTATAAGAATGTTTTCTTATTGAGATGTGAGGGTGTATTTTAGTAACAGACTGACAAGGCATTGACCTAAAAACAACACCAGTTCTTATTCACTGTCAAGCCTTGAATAATGATAGGAGCACACTTAGATTTCACACAATGTGACTGCTCAGCCACCCAGATCTACCTGATGCTCATAACCCTGCACCAGCTATGGAGCTGTGATTGATCTTTGCAAATTGACACCAATCACAAAGCTCTAATTGCTGTTTACTGACCTGCAGTTTCCATGTATTTCCATGATGACTAGTGAACTAATCAGTGTCAATAAACTGTATTTATGTAAGTGAGCATATGTCAGTTTTGCTATGCGTGCAAGTAAAAAATTTGTATTATTGAGTTCAAATGTGTGTGTTATTGTGTGCATGTGTATAAATAAATGTGTAGCTACAAATGAAAGTTCATGTGCATGCAGTGTGTGTATGTATAGGATATTCAGAGCCTTAAAAATAATTAGATAGGTCTAGAGCAGAGATGGCTAACTTTGGCACCCCAAATGTTTTGAAACTACATTTCCCATGATTATTAGGCACCCTGCAGTCTAGTTGAGCATCATGGAAAATGAAGTTCTGAAACATCAGGGGTGCCAAAGTTAGCTATCACTTGTCCAGAGTATTGAACCATTGATGACAATATTATCAACACATTTAAACTATGCAATAATTAAAAGCATATTTAGTAAAGTGCTCAGTCAACAAAAATGTAAAGTATAAAGTAATTGTGCAGTAAGTATTATATATGGTGGGGTTGTTGTGGGGCATAGGGTAAGGCTGCAGAAATTGGGTTAAAGGGCTCAAAGGTCTCAGGTGTTAGAAAAGAAGGCATGCAAAGTGCTTTATCATAATGATACATACAAACACATGGCTTAATATGTAGATGTAGATATATATATATATACAGTATGTTTGAAAATATGAATGTATGTACTTATACGTATATATATATTTATAGACATATATACACATATAAACAGATAAATGCATTTATATATATTTAAAGAAAATTTCAATCCAGGGATTGAAAAAGTGTACACTTGGAAAGCACTCAGGCCTAAGTTTGGAGGCTCAAAGTTGGGATCAGGAAGAAAGGGGGGAGGAGAACGGTCTTGACCGTAATTAGATATAACTAAAATATAACCTTTATTAGGATACTAAATAAAAACATGGAGTAGACCACAGACGGACATACATACTAAATTAAAAACACTGATGATATCAAAGATATCTAGTGCAGCGTGGGTGAAAAAAATTGTATGGACTAGGGGGTGAGAGTCCCCTTATCTAAGATTGCAACACTTAATAGGTACTTAGTGTGCAGTACTATAGGTTATTATTGTAAATGTATAGTACAAATACAAGTAATATAAAGAACTTCTTTAATCAGTATGGTATCCCTAATGGTATTTTGAACTTCTATTCTTCAAATATACCTCTGTACCACCGAGGTGTTAGATTAAGGCTTCTTAGGTAAATACACTATTATGTAAAATAAACTATTATATTTCCGTTAGTACTGTTCTCGGGACTCAGTATAACTTGTGATCTCTATCATTTATACTTATTATTCCTGAACTAGATGATAAAAGAAATACTCAAGTCCATCTTATAAAGTATGGCTTGTTCTGCAAGTACAGCCTATTCATTTTCTTTGTTTCTAGTACTAGAAAGTACACAGCACCACACTCTGTTAATCATTAATATAAAGACACAGAATTTGTATACAGAGTATCCTAAGTAATACCCATAGTAGTGCCATTAGTCTTGTTTTTTACATTTATATAGATATGCATTGGAAACATTTGCAATCAAGTAGCTAAAAACATGAAAAATCATATTTATGCCATTAACAGTGTATTTACTGTAAATATTTCACATCCCAATGTTCTTCACATAGGGTAATATGTAATTTGTAAAAAGATAGAACATATTCTTCTATGCACGAGTGTGGGTGTTTTTTCCCCGCAGTTTGCATGCTCCATTGAAGCCTATGGAAAAATATGTTAACTCGGTTGCGATATTTGAAGTTCAACTTTTTGGGCACGTCAGGATTTTGCTCTCTCGCTAAGTGTTTTAATTTCAACTCATAATACAAGTGCAACCCGACGCGTGCAAAAAGTCTTTGTCTAGCTAAGTTAACACACGAGCGGGAGCACAAAATAGCGCGCCACTTGTAATCTAGCCCTCTATAAGAATCATAAATCTTACATTTAGCTTTACTGCCCTTTAAAATAAAATGAGAATATTGTAAATATTGATATTATTTAGTAATGTATGTTACATAGATTTAACATATAGATTTTCTGAATGATGGCACCTTATAGAAACAGTTCAGCGGCAATGTACACTGTCTACTGAACTAGTTAGTTGGTACAAACACAAAACCCTTTATCCAAACTGCTACCAACTGGAAAAGGTTTGGATTTCTGAATAACTGTATATTTACATCTTTAGGGGATGGGACCAAGTGTACACAATATAACTTACATGTAGCCTAAAGGTAGTTTTATGTCTGTAATCAGAAAGGTAATAGTTGTTATTTTAAATATAGACAGACCAGCATTTGTATTTTAGAATACAAAAACCGAACCAACAACTTGAAATATGTTTAAATAAATTAAAACTCCACTGAAATTGCATCTGTAAACAGAAGAAAATCCATTTACATGTATGTATCACACTAATTATTTTTTTATGTGACGTTGTGGGATGTACCATTTAATGTTGGTTAAAATGCAGAACCTTAGTTATCAAACTCTTTATGCACAGTTAGACAGTTATTATGCACAGTATTCAAATGATTGTTACAATTTTTAAATAATGACTGTTTCGTACTCCTGACTTTTTATTTTAATTATAAGCAGGTGTGGAAATTTATGACTTGGTGATTTAATTTTTTTTCGTATATAAAAAAAATATGAATGAACTTTGGAATTCTGGATTTGGGGAATTGTAACTGCTTTTACATTTTTTGAATATAATAACTTCACACTCTTGGGTTGATAATAGCCACTGGTGATATGTGTTATCAAGCAAGCTTTCTATGCACTAAGCATCTTTAATAGACATGTGTTTGTGCTTAAACAATATGCAAACATCCAGTTTGCCACTTGATTTCTTACATTCCTTCAATGAACCTACTTTTTTTTAGCAATTAAAAAAGGTTTGTAGGCCTTCTAGATTATAAATAACTATCTGCTCCCGTATTGGATCCAGACGAATTAAACCATCAGAATAGGAACACTATTAAAAGCAAATTGTGTAAAGAAAAACATATTTAAAGGGACATTAAACCCAATTTTTTTCTTTCATGATTCAGATAGAGAATACCAGTTTAAACAACTTTCTAATTTACTTCTGTTATCTAACTTGCTTCATTCTCTTGATATTCTTTCCTGAAAAGCATATCTAGATAGGCTCAGTAGCTTCTGATTGGTGGCTGCACATAGATGCCTTATGTGATTGGCTCACCTGTGTGCATTGCTATTTCTTTAACTAAGGATATCTAAAGAATTAAGCAAATTAGATAATAGAAGTAAATTGGAATGTTGTTTAAAATTGTATTCTCTGTCTGAATTATGAAAGAAAATTTTTGGGTTTAATATCCCTTTAAGGCCAATATAAACCAATACAACAATATACTATCTATCAAATATCACTACCCCCAACAAGCTCCACACATAGCACCTTCCTAGAAATTCCTGAGACATGTATAAGAAACAGCAGCATTACACATTCTGATGTGTCTTTTTGTAACTGAAGATATGAAGTATTTAGCTAGACTGTGTGAATGACAATTAATTGTATAAAGAGTTTTAATGTACCAAACAGCTTCAAATTGTAAAATATTTTGTTGCCTAGTAACTATGGTATAATTTGTAAATTTCCTACGTGAAATTCCTTAGTCTCTCCTACAGGTAGCTAGGGAATTGTCTAATATGTCATATGGGTGCGGTGTAGAGAAGTGGGGTATAGAGGGTGAATAAAGAAGCTAGGCTGTCCTGCCCAGAGCCCTCCAAATGCTAAGAGTGGCCCTGCACTCTTCAAATAAATGATAATAATAATAAAATAACTGATAAGGGTAACTCACTGCTCTATTGGTGTAGAAAGACATGGCACATTAAAGGGACATGAAATACAAAATGTTTCTTTCATGATTTAGGTAGAACATACAATTTTAAACAACTTTCCAGTTTACTTCTATTATCAAATGTGCTTTGTTCTCTTGGTATGCTTTGTTGAAGGAGCAGCAATGCACTACTGGTTTGTAACTGAACACATGGGTGAGCCAATGGCAATTGGTATATATATGCAGCCACCAATCAGTAGCTAGAACCTAGATTATTTGCTGTTCCTGAACTTTTCTAGATAAACCTTTCAGCAAAGGATAACAAGAGAAGGAAGCTAATTAAATAATAAAAGTGAATTGGAAAGTTGTTTAAAAATGTATGTTCTACCTAAATCATGAAAAAAATTTGTTTGTGTTTCATGTCCCTTTAAATTAGACCTGGCTTGTATTTTATTACTGTGCAAGTCATTACACATCTAGCTTTAATTAGTAATTCATTTTACAGTTAAATACTGATTTCCGTAGACTTACGTAACTCAATCATCAAATGCTGCATTAAATAAACTGAACAACGTATTGTTTCTTTTATTTGTATGTATTTGTTAAGTGTTTTGCGGATATTCAACGTTCATTTAGAATTAATGCAGAAAACTTGCCAAGGGTGCATACATATTTGACATAAGGAAAAAAATGCCAAGTCTTGTTATAATGACTACACATCCCTGGTTCAAGGCACATTAAAATGCCTTTATAGTTATAATATATTATAGCGACACAATTACATGCTCTGATTCATTAGATCAATTCATTTTATAGCGACACTGCAATGCTATGTGTTTAACCCCCTACAAGGAGGTTAGGCGTCTAGTTAAAATACTGCTTGGGAGCCAGAGAGCACTGCTAGTCTCAAGTGGAAACTGTTACTGATCCAATCAACAGTGCTAGTGACATAGCTGGGTCCTGAGCGATACTTTAACTGTGTGTTTAACCACTTTGCAGGATTAAACACATAGGGATTGATTACAATCTATCAGATATTTGCTCCTGAAAAATAATTTTTGGTTTCTGGGCCAAATTGGTCAGTGTATTTTTCAAGTTGTCACAATCCAAAATATTTTTTCGACAAAAAAAGTTCCCTAAAACATGTTGTGTGTTAAATACTTGTTATCAGGATAGAAACTGGAAATCCACCCGGAACTAACATATACAATGGCCCTTTCACACCTCTTAAGGTTACAGTAATATATAATATATATATATATATATATATATATATATATATATTTATATATATATATATATATATATATATATATATATATATATATATATATATATATTGTATATTGTCTCCAACTCTCTTGAGATCTCAACAACAACAAGGGAGTTCTTGGTTGAAGCATTCGGGTATGTACAGGTGTGGACTCAAGAAGTGTAAACCCTGTGACTTTGTTAAACTTACTAAGGATTTTTCTAGTACAGTTATGGGTAAAAATGACAAAATTGAGGCTTGTTTGAACTGTACATCACAAAATGCAATTTACTTTATTGAGTGTACTCTATGCAGAATCCAATATATAGGTCTCACGTCTAGAGATGTTAATTCCAGAATTAGAGAACATCTTTCCTCTTTTAACACTAAGAGATCTTCTACACCAATTGTGCAGCATTTTGGTATTTACCATAATAGGAACCTCAATAGTTTCTGTTGGTGTGCTATAGAAAAGATCCATAGACCAAAAAGAGGAGGAGATTTGGATGGTAGACGTGAGGCCTTTGGGATTTTTACATTGAACACAAGATTGCCTCTTGGTTTAAATTCAAGATATGTCATTATGAATCTGTGGCAATAAATTAGACACTTTGTTGTCAGCTTTAAGATATATACACAATTTTATGTTCTAATATATGATTTGATACATTTAAAGGATATTGTTTTCACACTAGGATAGTATAGTCATACTCTGTATCTTTTATGTATCCCAATTTACCTGTGTTATTCATTAATCTCTTACCCTTGGAGATAACTTTTTACATAGTATTTGAGAGCATATTCATAATTCACATATGATTATCCACAGTTAGTTACTTGATAATATGAAGTTATAGGACATTTGAATATGCCAATACACAGATATCCTCCAGTTTGGGGTTAGAAATATATGATACTACAAATAGGCATTACTATATGTTATTTGGAAGTTTTGTGGAATAAATGCATTGGTATATATATTTAGAGTGGAATACAGTATATCCATTTGACTCAGGATATTCTTTGCAATATATGCTTTATATCAGTAAATTTAATTTATTGAAGGACTGTATAATATTTGGTTAATATTATTACATTTTTAGTAAAATCTTATAGTATTAGGGACATGAGATTAGTTAATGTCTGTAATTATGTGTAGTTAAGATCTTCCTTATATTGGAACTGAATGGCAGCATTATTGGCCTTATATTCTCTGTATAATTTGCTGATTATAGACACTCCTATAAATATAGATAATGAGGCCTATTTATCAAAGGTCTTTATCAAAGGTCTGGCGGACCTGATACGACAGTGCAGATCAGGTCCGCCAGACCTCGCTGAATCCGGAGAGCAATACGCTCTCCATATTCAGCATTGCACCAGCAGCTCTTGTGAGCTGCTGGTGCAATGCCGCCCCTGCAGATTCGCGGCCAATCGGCCACCAGAAGGGGGTGTCAATCAACCCCATCGTACTCGATCAGGTTGAACTATGGCGATTTTTGTCCGCCTCATCAGAGCAGGCGGGCAGGTTATGGAGCAGCGGTCTTCAGACCGCTGCTCCATAACTTGCGTTTCTGGCGAGTCTGAAGACTCACCAGAAACACGGGCCGTCAAGTTCCATTCAGAGCTTGATAGATATGCCCCAATGTCTCTAAGTTTGCTCTAAAAGAAGACTTGTTTGTAAGTAGTTTCAATTTATTCTTAATGCTCTCCTTTCATAATTAACTAAAATCTGTATAATTGTTGGTAGTATTTCTGTGAGAATATGTACAGACTTTGGGATTATTGTTAACATGTTAAATTGCAAAGCAACTATACTATGGGGTGGTCTGATTTATTTAACCAGAGTGACAAGGGGTTTTTGAATCAGTTGTAACTAGTTCACCTTAGGCTATGATTATGGATATTTATCCAAAATGCGTAAGCAATTCTAGGACTGTGCACCAGTTTGTATGATTTGCTTAAAGGTTTTGGATGTATCCCCTATATTAAGTGTTTATTATGGAAACCAAATAAAGTTTTAAGATTTTATATTACTATTGAATCGTCCATTCCTCGTCTTAAACTTATTGCACAAATTCAACTTAATAAAATTATTCCAAATGATTACAAATACCAAGTGTCTTTAGGTGTTCCATTTGAAAAGTCTAAAATTGTCTTAAAAAGCTTTTGAAAAATATCTTGAAAATGGATTATGAATTTTCAGATCCATGGTAAAAGCAGGGATTTTCTCAGGGAGCCAAAAACACAATCATGGTTGCAGGAAAAAGCTGGAAACATCTTATTGTAATCACACTGAATTGAAAAGTGGCCTTTTTGGACAGAAAACAGCTAAAAGCATGGATTTGACAGCAGTATTTGCAACAATGTTTAACATTGTATTAAACTTAGCTGCAAAGACCACTACTTTAGACACATGTACGCTCCTTAGCTTACCTAGGTTCAAGTAGGGAAGAATCTGGTAACTACAGGCGATTTTGTCCCCTGATAGGTACCTTACTGAGTATGTCAAGTATTAATTTTAGATATCCAAATATTAATACTTTGAATTATGTTTATGGCAAGAACATGTTTATCATAAAAATCTATATTAATATTATTTTTACCTTTAATAGTTACATAGACGTTAGTTGCTCAGTAAGTTTCTTAAACTTTTTCAAGTTTATCCTATAGCATGTTATATCATCTGTTTTGCATGTTTTACTGTTTTTTGTAACTTGTAATTTATTTGACATGTTAAAGGGTTAATTTGAGAATTTGGGCCCCTCCAATGGAAGGTGTTCTGTTCTTTTAAATATTTTGCACCTGCTGTATTGTTTTAGTTTAGTTTATGACTACGGTCTAAACAACCAAAACCGTTCAAACAACTTTCTTTTATTGCCTGGCCCTTGGAGTCTGTCATTTTTATTGGAGTATGAAATAAAGTTTTTCACTTTTAAATCTTATTTGGGCTTCTTGATTGGCTTAGCCTCAATTGGGGTTGATCGATTATATTTTTTCCTGCATTACAAAGTGGAGTACTGGGACACCTCCATATCGCTATCCATCTACCCCTTGAGAGCCAATAGCGGGTTTTTCCGGTCCTGCTACAGTGGGTGGTGCTAAGGTGCTGAGCAGCGTGTGTTTGAGACGCTGAAGATTCAGCTGGAGACTAGCAGCTTCACGGAGGATGGTAGCACAAGCGGCTAAGGAATACTCACAGATCATGCTCCTTAAAACAACTACTTTTATACACGGTACAGTGCTCATCTATTGCTTGTACACTGACAGGGCGACCTTAAAGGGTGTGACTGGCTATTAAAGGGTCTTTGCAAATGCTATATGCGGATGACCGCTTTTAGCCTGAATGTCGGTTAAACCCCGTGGTATAGGTCTATATAGTAAATTGTAGTTTGCACTTGTCTCTAAGTGATTCATTGTTTACCAGGAATGGAGCAGAAGGAACATTAGGTGTAGGAGAGGTGTAATCCGCAGTCCCCTTTGGCTATCTGAGACAGCTATCATTATTGTGCTTAGTACTGCTCATCTGCACATTTGTCATTATTCTACCTTTCCACCACTCTAACATCCTCCCACACGCTGCATGTTGCATTAGTAACAGCCCTACCACCTAACCACTCACTACTACTACTACTACTTATCATTGGATATGATGTCTGTTCTTTTGCTTACAGATCACTTAGTTTAACTTCAGTAGTAGGGGAATTAATAGAAAGTCTCTTAAAAGAAAGAATTATGACTTACATAAAGACAATCAATTTAGAGGACCAAAATCAACATGGTTTTACTTCAGAGGGATCATGTTAGACTAATCTAATTGACTTATTTGATTATGTAACAGATGTATAAGACCAGGTTGGAGCAGTTGATGTAGCATATCTAGTATACAGCAAAGCTTTTGACACCGTCCCACACAAAGAAACTAATTCACAAACTGTATCTCCTTGATCTAGACTCAAAAATGTTGAACTGGATAGAATGCTGGCTTAAGGATAGAAAATAGATTGTCTTAATAAACGGAGTACATTCAGCAGAGGGGGCTAGTACTAGTGGTGTTTCTCAGGGGTCAGTCCTGGGGCCTGTTTTGTTTAACATATTTATTAGAGATATCAGCAAAGGGCTACAGGGGAAAGTATGTCTGTTTGCAGATGATACAAAAAAACTGTAATATAGTAGATGTTTCAGGGGGTAAACAAATTAAGTGATATACAACAATTTAAAAAAAAGAGATAAATCCAAGCTATCGAGTGGATAGGGGTGAGCCAAATGTAGTGATTAAATAGCAAAATTAAATGAAAAATTAATATGAAAAATAAATAATCAATTTTCAACCAATACAGGTATAAAGTGCAATACCCACTATGGCTGGTAAGGGCTATGCAAATAATGCAAAAAAAATATATATATATATATATATAAAATCAATTAATAATAAATGTAATAAATTCCAAAAGTAAAATTAATAAGGCCTAGATTTAGAGTTTGGCGGTAGCCGTGAAAACCAGCGTTAGAGGCTCCTAACGCTGGTTTTAGGCTACCGCCGATATTTGGAGTCAATCAGGAAAGGGTCTAACGCTCACTTTTCAGCCGCGACTTTTCCATACCGCAGATCCCCTTACGTCAATTGCGTATCCTATCTTTTCAATGGGATCTTTCTAACGCTGGTATTTTGAGTCGTGTCTGAAGTGAGCGTTAGAAATCTAACGACAAAACTCCATCCGCAGAAAAAAGTCAGTAGTTAAGAGCTTTCTGGGCTAACGCCGGTTTATAAAGCTCTTAACTACTGTGCTCTAAAGTACACTAACACCCATAAACTACCTATGTACCCCTAAACCGAGGTCCCCCCACATCGCCGCCACTCGATTAAATTTTTTTAACCCCTAATCTGCCGACCGCCACCTACGTTATACTTATGTACCCCTAATTTGCTGCCCCTAACACCGCCGACCCCTATATTATATTTATTAACCCCTAACCTGCCCCCCACAACGTCGCCGCCAGCTACCTACAATAATTAACCCCTAATCTGCCGACCGTCACCTACGTTATAATTATGTACCCCTAATCTGCTGCCCCTAACACCGCCGACCCCTATATTATATTTATTAACCCCTAATCTGCCCCCCTCAACGTCGCCTCCACTTGCCTACACTTATTAACCCCTAATCTGCCGAGCGGACCGCACCGCTACTATAATAAAGTTATTAACCCCTAATCCGCCTCACTCCCGCCTCAATAACCCTATAATAAATAGTATTAACCCCTAATCTGCCCTCCCTAACATCGCCGACACCTAACTTCAATTATTAACCCCTAATCTGCCGACCGAATCTCGCCGCTACTGTAATAATTGGATTAACCCCTAAAGCTAAGTCTAACCCTAACCCTAACACCCCCCTAAGTTAAATATAATTTAAATCTAACGAAATAAATTAACTCTTATTAAATAAATTATTCCTATTTAAATCTAAATACCTGTAAAATAAACCCTAATATAGCTACAATATAAATTATAATTATATTATAGCTATTTTAGGATTTATATTTATTTTACAGGTAACTTTGTATTTATTTTAACCAGGTACAATAGCTATTAAATAGTTAAGAACTATTTAATAGCTAAAATAGTTAAAATAATTACAAATTTATCTGTAAAATAAATCCTAACCTAAGTTACAATTAAACCTAACACTACACTATCAATAAATAAATTAAATAAAATACCTACAATTACCTACAATTAAACCTAACACTACACTATCAATAAATTAATTAATTAAATACAATATCTACAAATAAATACAATTAAATAAACTAACTAAAGTACAAAAAATAAAAAAGAACTAAGTTACAAAAAAAAAAAAATATTTACAAACATTAGACAAATATTACAACAATTTTAAACTAATTACACCTACTCTAAGCCCCCTAATAAAATAACAAAGCCCCCCAAAATAAAAAAAAATGCCCTAGCCTATTCTAAATTACAAAAGTTCAAAGCTCTTTTACCTTACCAGCCCTGAACAGGGCCCTTTGCGGGGCATGCCCCAAGAAATTCAGCTCTTTTGCCTGTAAAAAAACACATACAATACCCCCCCCCAACATTACAACCCACCACCCACATACCCCTAATCTAACCCAAACACCCCTTAAATAAACCTAACACTAAGCCCCTGAAGATCTTCCTACCTTGACTTCACCTCACCGGGTATCACACCGATCCGTCCTGGCTCCGATATCTTCATCCAACCCAAGCGGGGGCTAGACATCCATCATCCGACGGCTGAAGAAGTCCAGAAGAGGGTCCAAAGTCTTCATCCTATCCGGACCGGCAACCATCTTCTTCCAAGCGGCATCTTCTATCTTCATCCGATGAGGACCGGCTCCATCGTGAAGACCTCCAGCGCGGACCCATCTTCTTCCGACGACGTCCAATTGAAGAATGACGGTTCCTTTAAGGGACTTCATCCAAGATGGCGTCCCTCGAATTCCGATTGGCTGATAAGATTCTATCAGCCAATCGGAATTAAGGTAAGAAAATTCTGATTGGCTGATGGAATCAGCCAATCAGAATCAAGTTCAATCCGATTGGCTGATCCGATCAGCCAATCAGATTGAGCTCGCATTCTATTGGCTGATCGGAACAGCCAATAGAATGCGAGCTCAATCTGATTGGCTGATCGGATCAGCCAATCGGATTGAACTTGATTCTGATTGGCTGATTCCATCAGCCAATCAGAATTTTCCTACCTTAATTCCGATTGGCTGATAGAATCCTATCAGCCAATCGAAATTTGAGGGACACCATCTTGGATGACGTCCCTTAAAGGAACCATCATTCTTCAGTTGGACGTCGTCGGAAGAAGATGGGTCCGCGCTGGAGGTCTTCACGATGGAGCCGGTCCTCATCGGATGAAGATTGAAGATGCCGCTTGGAAGAAGATGGTTGCCGGTCCGGATCTACTCTTCTTCCCGGATAGGATGAAGACTAAGAACTATTTAATAGCTAAAATAGTTAAAATAATTACAAATTTATCTGTAAAATAAATCCTAACCTAAGTTACAATTAAACCTAACACTACACTATCAATAAATAAATTAAATAAAATACCTACAATTACCTACAATTAAACCTAACACTACACTATCAATAAATTAATTAATTAAATACAATATCTACAAATAAATACAATTAAATAAACTAACTAAAGTACAAAAAATAAAAAAGAACTAAGTTACAAAAAAAAAAAAATATTTACAAACATTAGAAAAATATTACAACAATTTTAAACTAATTACACCTACTCTAAGCCCCCTAATAAAATAACAAAGCCCCCCAAAATAAAAAAAAATGCCCTAGCCTATTCTAAATTACAAAAGTTCAAAGCTCTTTTACCTTACCAGCCCTGAACAGGGCCCTTTGCGGGGCATGCCCCAAGAAATTCAGCTCTTTTGCCTGTAAAAAAACACATACAATACCCCCCCCCAACATTACAACCCACCACCCACATACCCCTAATCTAACCCAAACACCCCTTAAATAAACCTAACACTAAGCCCCTGAAGATCTTCCTACCTTGACTTCACCTCACCGGGTATCACACCGATCCGTCCTGGCTCCGATATCTTCATCCAACCCAAGCGGGGGCTAGACATCCATCATCCGACGGCTGAAGAAGTCCAGAAGAGGGTCCAAAGTCTTCATCCTATCCGGACCGGCAACCATCTTCTTCCAAGCGGCATCTTCTATCTTCATCCGATGAGGACCGGCTCCATCGTGAAGACCTCCAGCGCGGACCCATCTTCTTCCGACGACGTCCAATTGAAGAATGACGGTTCCTTTAAGGGACTTCATCCAAGATGGCGTCCCTCGAATTCCGATTGGCTGATAAGATTCTATCAGCCAATCGGAATTAAGGTAAGAAAATTCTGATTGGCTGATGGAATCAGCCAATCAGAATCAAGTTCAATCCGATTGGCTGATCCGATCAGCCAATCAGATTGAGCTCGCATTCTATTGGCTGATCGGAACAGCCAATAGAATGCGAGCTCAATCTGATTGGCTGATCGGATCAGCCAATCGGATTGAACTTGATTCTGATTGGCTGATTCCATCAGCCAATCAGAATTTTCCTACCTTAATTCCGATTGGCTGATAGAATCCTATCAGCCAATCGAAATTTGAGGGACACCATCTTGGATGACGTCCCTTAAAGGAACCATCATTCTTCAGTTGGACGTCGTCGGAAGAAGATGGGTCCGCGCTGGAGGTCTTCACGATGGAGCCGGTCCTCATCGGATGAAGATTGAAGATGCCGCTTGGAAGAAGATGGTTGCCGGTCCGGATCTACTCTTCTTCCCGGATAGGATGAAGACTTTGGACCCTCTTCTGGACTTCTTCAGCCGTCGGATGATGGATGTCTAGCCCTCGCTTGGGTTGGATGAAGATATCGGAGCCAGGACGGATCGGTGTGATACCCGGTGAGGTGAAGACAAGGTAGGAAGATCTTCAGGGGCTTAGTGTTAGGTTTATTTAAGGGGGGTTTGGGTTAGATTAGGGGTATGTGGGTGGTGGGTTGTAATGTTGGGGGGGGGTATTGTATGTGTTTTTTTACAAGCAAAAGAGCTGAATTTCTTGGGGCATGCCCCGTAAAGGGCCCTGTTCAGGGCTGGTAAGGTAAAAGAGCTTTGAACTTTTGTAATTTAGAATAGGGTAGGGCATTTTTTTTTTGGGGGGGGGGCTTTGTTATTTTATTAGGGGGCTTAGAGTAGGTGTAATTAGTTTAAAATTGTTGTAATATTTTTCTAATGTTTGTAAATATTTTTTTATTTTTTGTAACTTAGTTCTTTTTTATTTTTTGTACTTTAGTTAGTTTATTTAATTGTATTTATTTGTAGATATTGTATTTAATTAATGTATTGATAGTGTAGTGTTAGGTTCAATTGTAGGTAATTGTAGGTATTTTATTTAATTTATTTATTGATAGTGTAGTGTTAGGTTTAATTGTAACTTAGGTTAGGATTTATTTTACAGGTAATTTTGTAATTATTTTAACTATTTTAGCTATTAAATAGTTCTTAACTATTTAATAGCTATTGTACCTGGTTAAAATAAATACAAAGTTACCTGTAAAATAAATATAAATCCTAAAATAGCTATAATATAATTATAATTTATATTGTAGCTATATTAGGATTTATTTTACAGGTAAGTATTTAGCTTTAAATAGGAATAATTTATTTAATAAGAGTTAATTAATTTCGCTAGATTTAAATTATATTTAACTTAGGGGGGTGTTAGTGTTAGGGTTAGACTTAGCTTTAGGGGTTAATACATTTATTAGAATAGCAGTGAGCTCCAGTCGGCAGATTAGGGGTTAATGTTTGAAGTTAGGTGTCGGCGATGTTAGGGAGGGCAGATTAGGGGTTAATACTATTTATTATAGGGTTAGTGAGGCGGATTAGGGGTTAATAACTTTATAATAATAGCGGTGCGGTCCGCTCGGCAGATTAGGGGTTAATAAGTGTAGGCAGGTGGAGGCGACGTTGTGGGGGGCAGATTAGGGGTTAATAAATATAATATAGGGGTCGGCGGTGTTAGGGGCAGCAGATTAGGGGTACATAGGGATATTGTAAGTAGCTGCGGTTTACGGAGCGGCAGATTAGGGGTTAATAATAATATGCAAGGGTCAGCGATAGCGGGGGGTGGCAGATTAGGGGTTAATAAGTGTAAAGTTAGGGGTGTTTAGACTCGGGGTACATGTTAGAGTGTTAGGTGCAGACGTAGGAAGTGTTTCCCCATAGCAAACAATGGGGCTGCGTTAGGAGTTGAATGCGGCTTTTTTGCAGGTGTTAGATTTTTTTTCAGCTCAAACAGCCCCATTGTTTTCTATGGGGGAATCGTGCACGAGCACGTTTTTGAAGCTGGCCGCGTCCGTAAGCAACTCTGGTATCGAGAGTTGAAGTTGCGTTAAATATGCTCTACGCTCCTTTTTTGGAGCCTAACGCAGCCATTCTGTGAACTCTCAATACCAGAGTTATTTAAAAGGTGCGGCCAGAAAAAAGCCAGCGTTAGCTACGCGGGTCGTTACAGACAAAACTCTAAATCTAGCCATAAGTGAATAGTCTGTGGCTCAATATACAATAACAAAATTAATCAATGATGAGTGAATAATTCGTTACTCTATATGAAGTAAAAAAGTCCAATAAGTTTACAAAAAAATTCATTAAAGAATCCAAAAATCTCCAAATTTCAAAGTGTCCACATTTTATCAAAGTGTCAATCTTGAAGAAAATGAAATGAAATATACGTGACAGTTTACTTGAAGATTTGCTTGAATATTTCTGTGTTTCTTATGAATGACAATAATCTAACGGCGGGGCAGCTCTCTTCAGAAAAATCAGAATCAGCACATCATCCTAGATAAGAACAGAGGCGCCCAATAGTGTAGTAACGTAATAGCCAGTAGTAAAACAACCAATGAGTACACCTATATATTCACAAAGCAGATTGCACATCCAGTGCAATACTCAACAGACCGAGGCTTCAGAGCCGCTCGGCTGACTGTCTCCCCTGGAAGAGGCAGCAGACCCAGCTAACAAGCGATTTTCACCAAAGTGTCTCCCGAACCAGTCCAAGAGAACCAGAATGATGAGGTCCAGGAATCCAAGGATCATTAAGCAAGGTGTCGGTAGAAAATATTTTTAGTAAAAGAAGTTTAAAACATAAAAAAGCACAGCAACGCGTTTCTCAGTGATAGTGCTGTTTCCTCAGGCTGTATCGCTCATACCTCACCTTGCTCTATATAAACAGTCAATATCCAATGAAAATCCTTGGAAGTTACACACCCCTCTCCACCGGCAATCTATTGGCTCACTCATCTTATGCTGATGTCTAGCAACAGGCTATTGGTAGTATAGTTGTCGGCAATGATCTTAAAAGGCCTGTTTGTTTATAGCTATTATTGCCAGACAGGAGTAAAGACAAAGTGGGCCAATCATATATTGATATTTCATAGTCCTGGGAATCGACCCAACAATGTAATACAGCACAGTTGTATAACTACAATACTAGTGTAATAAGATCGATAAAGTCTATGATACATATGGAGTATATAATACCAGTCATAATATCTATGATGCTTACAGATATCCAATAAAATATCCAATAATACATTAATTAATGCTTGCGATGTCTAATGCAATATTGTAGACACTTCTATTGGGTCACCGAACCAACTCCCAGACACACCCACCACCGATGACGTCAGTGAAACAATAAAGGCATCCTAAAAGACTGTTGTGATAGGTTTCTGGGATCAGTAAGGGTAGCCAATCACACAAAAGTGTGTCTACAACTAGATCATGCAACAACCATTGTCAAAATCATTTCACATCGTAATATAGAGAATTTCAATTAACATAAAAAGTCCCTAATACAGATATTATGACTAATATAAATACACATATCCGAATGAGGGACCAGTGGATGTATATTAGGCCAAATAGTACTCGCATATCCCCTTAGGATCAGACATCTATCCAACTTATACACCAATAAGTGAATATCTAAATTCATCTGCAGACAACAACAATAATAACAATAATCAGACATCAGCATAAGATGAGTGAGCCAAAAGATTGCGGGTGGAGAGGGGTGTGTAACTTCCAAGGATTTTCATTGGATATTGACTGTTTATATAGAGCAAGGTGAGGTATGAGTGATACAGCCTGATGAAATGGCACTATCACTGAGAAACGCGTTGCTGTGCTTTTTTATGTTTTAAACTTCTTTTACTAAAAATATTTTCTACCGACACCTTGCTTAATGATCCTTGGATTCCTGGACCTCATCATTCTGGTTCTCTTGGACTGGTTTGGGAGACACTTTGGTGAAAATCGCTTGTTAGCTGGGTCTGCTGCCTCTTCCAGGGGAGACTGAGTCAGCCGAGCGGCTCTGAAGCCTCGGTCTGTTGAGTATTGCACTGGATGTGCAATCTGCTTTGTGAGTATATAGGTGTACTCATTAGTTGTTTTACTACTGGCTATTTCGTTACTACACTATTGGGCGCCTCTTTGTCTGTTCCTATCTAGGATGATGTGCATATACAACAATTGGAGGATTGGACAAATGAGAGGGAACTAAAGTTTAACACAGCAAAGTGTAAAATTATGCATTTAGGGAAGAAAAATCAAAACGTTAATTATAGACTCAATGACACTTTACTGACAAATGAGGAACGGGACTTGGGGATTATTATTTCAGATTATTTAAAATTTAGTAAACAATGTAGTAATGCAGCGAGTAAGGCTAGCAGAATGCTTGGATGTATTGGTAGAGGTATTTGCAGCAGAAATAGTAAGGTTCTTATGCCACTTTACAGATTATTAGTTAGGCCTCATCTTGAGTATTGTGCACAGTTCTGGAGACCATATCTTCAGAAGGATATTAACAAACTTAAATCTGTGCAAAAGAGGGCTAACAAAATGGTACATGGTCTAAAAAATAAAAGTACCAAGAGAGGCTCAAATACCTAAATATATATAGCTTAGAGGAGAGAAGGGGGAGTGGTGATATGACAGCAACTTTCAAGTATATCAAAGGGCTTAGTAAAACTGAGGCTGTGGGTATTTTACATAAAAAGGAAAATTCAAGAACAAGGGGTCATGATCTCAAGCTGAAGGGTAATATATTCAGGAGTAATTTGAGGAAGCACTTCTTTACAGAAAGGGTGATTGATTCATGGAATAATCTTCCACAAGAAGTAGTAATAACAAACACTGTGGGGGACTTTACGAATCAAAACCTTTTGGTTTTGTGTAAAAATTGTGCATGTCCCACGCTCCCTAGAGAGGCTAAAAAGCCAATTCTGTAGCCGGCATATGCTTAAAATCAAATAGCTGGTTTAGGCTAGGTACAGATTTTGCTTTTGGCCTATCTAGGAAGTGTGGGACAAAGTACAATTTACACAAAAGCCAAAAGAGGTATGTAATGCCCCTTTTAAAGGGCTAATAAACTATAGCAATTTCTACCATGTATATAAAGAAGCACAATTTAAACAATTTTTCACTCAAACATTAATTATTGGTCTGCCTCATATAAAACTGTCACAATGAATGTAAATGGAAATTTTCATTTTTGTCAGAAAGATCAAGAACCCTTATTTTTTACTCTACCTATGACCTCTGCATACACTCACTTTACCCCTTCTCTTTATTGTGTGATAATTATTATTTTTGAAGATGTATTTTTATTTTTGTCTGTATATTAAATACACATAATGTAAGAACTAATAATGTATACAATGACAGTGGTTATGTATTATTCATCATAATTTGTAGAAAAGTGTAATTTCTTACTTTTTTATATTTTTTGTTCATACATCTATTTAGATTTGAAACCCAAACATTTACTTTCATGATTCTGATATAGCATACAATTTTAAACTCCTTTCCAATTTACTTCTATTATCAAAGTTGCTTCATTCTCTTTTTATTCTTTGTTGAAAAGCATGTGCTGGGCTCTTGATGCTGATCGGTGGCTGCACAAATATACCTCTTATCATTGGCTTACCAATGTGTTCAGCTAGCTCCAAGTAGTGCATTGCTGCTCCTTCAATAAAGGATACCAAGAGAATGATGCAAATTTTTATTATAAGTTAATTGGAAAGCTGTTTAAAATTGAATGATCTATCTGAATCATGAAATATTTTTTTTTTTTATTTCATGTCCCTTTAAATAAAAAAAACTCTTAAAGGAATACTAAACCCCTCAACTTTATAATTTAGTCCTATTATCAATTTTTCTTTGTTCTCTTGCTATCTTTATTTTAAAATCAGAAATGGAAAGCTTAGGAGCCTGCTCAATTTAGGTTCAGTACCCCGGATAGCACTTGCTTATTGCGAACTACATTCAGCCAACCAATAAGCAAGCGTAACCCAGGTCTGAACTAAAAATGGGCCATCTCCTAAGCTTTAAATTCCTGCTTTTTAAATAAAGATAGCAAGAGAACAAAGAAAACTTTACAATAGGAGTAAATTAGAAAGTTGCTTAAAATTGTATGCTTTATCTGAACCATTAAAGGGACAGTCAAGTCCAAAAAAACTTTCATGTTTTAAATAGGGCATGCAATTTTAAACAACTTCCCAATTTACTTTTATCACCAATTTTGCTTTGTTCTCTTGGTATTCTTAGTTGAAATCTAAAACTAGGAGGTTCATATGCTAATTTCTTAGTCCTTGAAGACTGCCTCTAATCTGAATACATTTTGACCACTAGAGGGCATTAGTTCACATGTTTCATATAGATAACCTTGAGCTCATGCATGTAAAGTGACCTAGGACTGAGCACTGATTGGCTAAACTGCATGTCTGTCAAAAGAACTGAAATAAGGGGGCAGTCAGCAGAAGCTTAGATACAAGGTAATCACAGAGGTAAAAAGTATATTAATATAACTGTGTTGGTTATGCAAAACTGGGGAATGGGTAATAAAGGGATTATCTTTCTTTTTAAACAACAAAAATTCTGGTGTTGACTGTCCCTTTAAAGAAAAAAATTGTGTTTAGTATTCCTTTAGCATATTTGTAATTACTAATAACTTTTTTTTATAGTTTCATAGATTTGGACGAATGTTTCATATTCATTGTATTTGTCTAAAACTGCTCATTTAAAAAAACAAACAAAAAATCAACCAACCAATGAATGTATGAGACAAAAAAATGTATTTTTCAGTTAAAAACATTTATATATAATCTGCTACCTGCTGCCCTTAAAACATCCCCTATAGGAAAATAACGGATGCAATTTTGTTAAAAAACTAATTTTCAAAGATGAAAATTCATCTAAGTGAATTTCAATTTTGAGTTTTATGTCTCTTTAAGCCAAATTATCTAAAAGCATCCAATAGCATTACATGGTTCTAGAAATGGAAATTGTACTTTATTTAACCAGGTCCAGAGGGTATTCACTGGGGCCCATTTATCAAGCTCCGGAAAGAGCTTGAGGGACCGTGTTTCTGGCGAGCCTGTAGGCTCGCCAGAATCACCAATTATGAAGCAGCGGTCTAAGGACCGCTGCTCCATAACCTGTCCGCCTGCTCTGAGAAGGTGGACAGACATCGCCGAAAATCAACCCGATCAAGTACGATCCGGTTGATTGACACCTCCGTGCTGGCTGCCGATTGGCCGTGAAACTGCAGGGAGCAGAGTTGCACCAGCAGCTCACAACAGCTGCTGGTGCAATGCTGAATACGGAAAGTCTATTGCTCTCCGCATTCAGCGAGGTCTGGCGGACCTGATCCGCACTGTCCACACCCCCATATGTCAACACAAAAACAAAATTTATGCTTACCTGATAAATTTATTTCTCTTGTGGTGTATCCAGTCCACGGATTCATCCATTACTTGTGGGATATTCTCCTTCCCAACAGGAAGCTGCAAGAGGACACCCACAGCAGAGCTGTCTATATAGCTCCTCCCCTAACTGCCACTCCCAGTCATTCGACCAAAGACAAGCAAGAGAAAGGAGAAACTATAGGGTGCAGTGGGGACTGTAATTTAAAAATAAAAAACACATGCCTTAAAATGACAGGACGGGCCGTGGACTGGATACACCACAAGAGAAATAAATTTATCAGGTAAGCATCAATTTTGTTTTCTCTTGTAAGGTGTATCCAGTCCACGGATTCATCCATTACTTGTGGGATACCAATACCAAAGCTATAGGACACGGATGAAGGGAGGGACAAGGCAGGCGCTTAAACGGAAGGCACCACTGCCTGTAAGACCTTTCTCGAAAAAATAGCCTCCGAAGAAGCAAAAGTATCAAATTTGTAGAATTTAGAAAAAGTATGAAGCGAAGACCAAGTCGCCACCTTACAAATCTGTTCAACAGAAGCCTCATTCTTAAAAGCCCATGTGGAAGCTACCGCTCTAGTGGAATGAGCTGTAATTCTTTCAGGAGGCTGCTGGCCAGCAGTCTCATAAGCTAAGCGGATTATACTTCTTAGCCAAAAAGAAAGAGAAGTTGCCGAAGCCTTTTGGCCTCTCCTCTGTCCAGAGTAGACCACAAACAAAGCAGATGTTTGACGAAAATCCTTCGTAGCTTGTAAATAAAATTTTAAAGCATGAACCACATCAAGATTGTGTAATAGACGTTCCTTCTTTGAAGAAGGATTAGGACATAGTGAAGGAACAACAATCTCCTGATTGATATTTTTATTAGGAAGAAAACCAGGTTTTGTACGTAACACTACCTTATCTGCATGGAAAATGAGATAAGGGGAATCACATTGTAAAGCAGATAACTCCGAAACTCTTCGAGCCAAGGAGATAGGTACTAAAAACAGAACTTTCCAAGATAAAAGTTTAATATCTATGGAATGCAAAGGTTCAAACGGAACCCCTTGCAGAACCTTAAGAACTAAATTTAAACTCCATGGTGGAGCAACAGGTTTAAACACAGGCTTGATTCTAACTAAAGCCTGACAAAACGCCTGAACATCTGGAGTATCAGCCAGGCGATTGTACAAAAGAATAGACAGAGCAGAAATCTGTCCCTTTAAGGAACTTGCTGACAATCCCTTCTCTCCAATCCTTCTTGGAGAAAAGATAATATCCTAGGAATCCTTACCTTACTCCATGAGTAACCTTTGGATTCACACCAATGAAGATATCTACACCATATCTTATGATAGATTTTCCTAGTGACCGGCTTTCGAGTCTGAATTAAGGTGTCAATGACCGACTCAGAGAAACCACGCTTTGATAAAATCAAGCGTTCAATCTCCAAGCAGTCAGACGCAGATAAATTAGATTTGGATGGTTGAAAGGACCCTGAAGTAGAAGGTCCTGCCTCAGCGGCAGAGTCCATGGTGGAAGGGATGACATGTCCACCAGATCTGCATACCAAGTCCTGCGTGGCCACGCAGGTGCTATCAAAATCACTGAAGCTCTCTCCTGCTTGATCTTGGCAATCAGACGAGGGAGCAGAGGAAACGGTGGAAACACATAAGCCAGGTTGAAGGACCAAGACGCTGCTAGAGCATCTATCAGCACTGCCTTGGGATCCCTGGACCTCGATCCGTAACAAGTAAGCTTGGTGTTCTGACGAGATGCCATGAGATCCAGTTCTGGTTTGCCCCAAAGTTGAATCAACTGTGCAAATACCTCCAGATGGAGTTCCCACTCCCCCGGATGAAAAGTCTGCCGACTTAGAAAATCCGCCTCCCAGTTCTCTACTCCTGGGATATGGATAGCTGATAGATGGCAAGAGTGAACCTCTGCCCATAGAATTATTTTTGAAACCTCCAACATTGCTAGGGAACTCCTTGTTCCCCCTTGATGGTTGATGTAGGCTACAGTCGTGATATTGTCCGACTGAAATCTGATGAACCTGACCGCAGCAAGCTGAGGCCAAGCCTGAAGAGCATTGAATATCGCTCTTAGTTCCAGAATGTTTATCGGAAGGAGTGCCTCCTCCTGAGTCCACGAGCCATGAGCCTTCTGGGAGTTCCAGACTGCACCCCAGCCCAGAAGGCTGGCATCTGTCGTTACTATTGCCCAATCTGGCCTGAGGAAGGTCATACCCTTGGACAGATGGACCCGAGATAGCCACCAGAGAAGAGAATCCCTGGTCTCTTGATCCAGATTTAGTAGAGGGGACAACTCTGTGTAATCCCCATTCCACTAGCTGAGCATGCAAAGTTGCAGCGGTCTGAGATGTAGTCGGGCAAACGGCACTATGTCCATTGCCGCTACCATTAAACCGATTACTTCCATACACTGAGCCACTGAAGGGCGAGAAGTAGAATAAAGAACACGGCAGGAATTTAGAAGTTTTGACAACCTGGCTTCTGTCAGGTAAATCTTCATTTCTACAGAATCTATCAGAGATCCTAGGAAGGAAACTCTTGTGAGACGGGATAGAGAACTCTTTTCTTCGTTCACCTTCCACCCATGAGACCTCAGGAATGCCAGAACAATGTCCGTATGGGACCTGGCAATTTGAAAATTCAACTCCTGTATCAGAATGTCGTCTAGGTAAGGGGCTACTGCTATACCCCGCGGCCTTAGGACCGCTAGGAGTGACCCTAGAACTTTCGTAAAGATTCTTGGTGCCGTAGCTAACCCAAAGGGAAGAGCCACAAACTGGTAATGCCTGTCTAGGAAGGCAAACCTGAGAAACCGATGATGATCTCTGTGTATCGGAATGTGAAGATAAGCATCCTTTAAGTCCACGGTAGTCATATATTGACCCTCCTGGATCATAGGTAGGATGGTTCGAATAGTCTCCATCTTGAAGGATGGGACCCTGAGAAATTTGTTTAGGATCTTGAGATCTAAGATTGGTCTGAAGGTTCCCACTTTCTTGGGAACTACAAACAGATTTGAATAGAAGCCTTGCCCTTGTTCCTCCTTTGGAACTGGGTGGATCACTCCCATAACTAGGAGGTCTTGAACACAATGTAAGAATGCCTCTCTCTTTATCTGGTTTGCAGATAATTGTGAGAGATGAAATCTCCCTTTTGGGGAAGAAGCTTTGAAATCCAGAAGATATCCCTGGGACACAATTTCCAATGCCCAGGGATACTGGACATCTTTTGCCCAAGTCTGGGCGAAGAGAGAAAGTCTGCCCCCTACTAGATCCGTTTCCGGATCGGGGGCTGATCCTTCATGCTGTTTTAGAGGCAGCAGCAGGTTTTTTGGCCTGCTTTCCTTTTTTCCAAGCCTGGTTAGGTCTCCAGACTGGCTTGGACTGGGCAAAATTTCCCTCTTGTTTTGTATTAGAGGAAGTTGAAGCTGCACCACTCTTGAAGTTTCGAAAAGAACGAAAATTAGTCTCTTTGGTCCTTAATTTGTTGGACCTATCCTGAGGAAGGGCGTGACCTTTTCCTCGAGTAATATCAGAAATGATCTCCTTCAGTCCAGGCCCAAATAGGGTCTGCCCCTTGAAGGGAATGTTGAGAAGCTTAGACTTTGAAGTAACGTCAGCTGACCAGGATTTGAGCCATAGCGCCCTACGCGCCTGAATAGCAAAACCTGAGTTCTTAGCCGTTAGCTTGGTTAAATGAACAACGGCATCAGAAACAAATGAATTGGCTAGCTTAAGAGCTTTAAGCTTGTCAAGGATATCATCCAACGGGGTTTCTACCTGTAGAGCCTCTTCTAAAGACTCAAACAAGAAGGCCGCAGCAGCAGTGACTGGGGCAATGCATGCAAGGGGCTGGAGAATAAAACCTTGTTGAATAAAATTTTTCTTAAGGTAACCCTCTAATTTTTTGTCCATTGGTCCTCAACAGGGATAGTTGTACGCTTTGCTAGGGTAGAGACTGCTCCCTCCACCTTAGGGACCGTTTGCCACAAGTCCCATGTAGCGGCATCTATAGGAAATGTCTTTTTAAAAACAGGAGGGGGAGAGAACGGTACACCTGGTCTATCCCATTCCTTAGTAATAATTTCTGAAAACCTCTTAGGGATTGGAAAAACATCAGTGTAAACAGGCACTGCATAGTATTTATCCAATTTGCACAATTTCTCTGGGACTACAATGGCGTCACAGTCATCCAGAGTTGCTAAAACCTCCCTGAGCAACACACGGAGGTGTTCAAGTTTAAATTTAAATGTAGACATATCAGAATCAGGTTGAAGTGTCTTCCCTGAATCAGAAAAATCACCCACAGATAGAAGCTCTCCTGCTTCGGCTTCTGCACATTGTGAGGGTATATCAGACATAGCTACTAAAGCGTCAGAGAGCTCTGTATTTGTTCTAGCCCCAGAGCTGTCTCGCTTTCCTTGTAACCCTGGCAGTTTGGACAATACCTCTGTAAGGGTATGATTCATAACTGCCGCCATGTCTTGTAAAGTATACGCAATGGGCGCGCTAGATGTACTTGGCGTCCCTTGAGCGGGAGTTATAGGTTCTGACACGTGGGGAGAGTTAGTCGGCATAACTTCCCCCTTGTCAATATCCTCTGGTGATAAATCTTTTAAAGCCAGAATATGGTCTTTAAAATTTATAGTAAGATCAGTGCATTTGGTACACATTCTAAGAGGGGGTTCCACAATGGCTTCTAAACATAATGAACAAGGAGTTTCCTCTATGTCAGACATGTTTAACAGACTAGTAATGAGACCAGCAAGCTTGGAAAACACTTTAATAAATGTGAAAAAGCAGAATATAAAAAACGGTACTGTGCCTTTAAGGGAAAAAAACAATCACATAAACTGCAAAACAGTGAAAAAAGGCAGTAAACTCTACAAAATTTTTACAGTGTGTATAATAGACTAAAATTGCATTGCACCCACTTGCAAATGGATGATTAACCTCTCAGGCTCAAAAACAAATGAGAAAAACTGTAAAACCATTATAAACAGTCACAAGCAAACTGCCACAGCTCTACTGTGGCTCCTACCTGCCCATAAAACGACTTTTGTAGGCACAAAAACCCTTTACAGAGGTCCTATATGTCAGGGGACTCCTTCAGGGAAGCTGGATGTCTCAGACTGTAAAAACTACTGCGCAATTAGAGCGTGAAAATAGGCCCCTCCCACCATGCACTCAAAGTGAAAGGGCCATAAATAACTACTCCTAGGAGAAATCTAGTCAGCCATGTGGAAAACTAGGCCCCAAATAAAGATTTATCACCCTCAGTAAAAAACGTTTTTTATATATCATGCAAACGTTTTACATACTAAGTAATAAGAGCAAGTAACATGAATATTACCCTGTACTGCAAGCATGATCCCAGTCGTTTGTTAAATCACTGTAATCAGGCTTACCTTAAATATATCAGGCACTGTCAGCATTTTCTAGACCTTATCATCTCTCTAGAAAAAAATATACTGAACATACCTCAGAGCAGTTAATTCTGCAGGACATTCCCCCAGCTGAAGTTTTCCCATACTCTTCAGTTATGTGTGAGAACAGCAGTGGACCTTTGTTACAACCTGCTAAGATCATCAAAAACCTCAGGCAGAACTCTTCTTCTAATTTCTGCCTAAGGTAAAAACCGTACAACGCTGGTACCGTTTAAAAATAACAAACTTTTACCACATATCTCTTGATACTTCCTTTCTTGTCGAGAGCTGCAAGAGAATGACTGGGAGTGGCACTTAGGGGAGGAGCTATATAGACAGCTCTGCTGTGGGTGTCCTCTTGCAGCTTCCTGTTGGGATGGAGAATATCCCACAAGTAATGGATGAATCCGTGGACTGGATACACCTTACAAGAGAAAGTCAAATGCAATAAAATATGGTACCAATGAGAAGAGATTTAGCCCACACAGACATTGTACTTAATATTTTATTCCTTTTAGACTTTTTATTATAAGATTTATTAAATATAAGCTTTGATCTTTTTATTTCTATGCATAACATCATATTAGGCAAGGGGATTATTACAAATTAGCATTGTACTTTGTAGAGTTTTGTATGTAAAGTAGATCTCACCTTGTAAGCAAATGGGCTGGATAATGAAGTTCCATAGGGGATTTACTCACAGTTCTCATACTATCTAGGCCTTTTAACTCTACTGATGTGTTATCTTGCTGAATGTATGCCAATAGCTTGTCTCAAGAAGCTACACAATCTCATCAAACTGAAAGAAATAGTGAAGTATGAAAAACAGCAGAAAATACCAGCTAATCTACATTGAAAACACTGCAACTTGATTTTAGTTACTTCAGCAGAGTTCACAACCATCATGCAATGCCTTTTGCTTGATTTTCATTGTCTGCAAGCTCTGTCACTCGGACCGGAAGCTCCTTAAGACCTTATAAAAGTCCTAGATTGTTTAGGACTGCATAGCCACACCCACAAATCTACCCAATCCCTACCAATTTTTGCCTAACTTCCCACCCAGCCTCAACATAAAATGAAGCCACCCATGGTTTATAAATTCCTGCCCCCATTTATATAATCTTTAGTAAATGTTGAAAGGTATTCTAAAGTTTAATCAACTTTCGATTTTACTTCTATTATCCAATTCTCTTAATTCCCATGGTATCTTTTGTTGGGGTTGTAAGCTCAGGAGCGTGCATTTGTCTGGAGCACTATATAGTGGTGGTTTTGCAAGAATGTTATTCATATGCAAGAGCACTAGTTGGCAGCACTATTTCCTGGAAGCTAAACCCAATGTATGCATGACTTCTGAACCCAGATCTGGACCACTGAGGCCTCTGGCGGTGGCCACACATGACCCTTGGTACCACTACAGCAGCTAAGATGGGAATAGTAGTCATGGGCGGACTGCTATCTAGGATGACAATATCCTAAAATCCAGCTACTTTTGTCTATTATATGCATTGTGCAGCAAAAGAGAGTCACTGCAATTGCACTAAACACAGAGCTTAACAGGTGGGGTTAACCATGATTGTGCTGGAGACATGGGATTGAAATCTTGCAGCGGCTAGATAATCATCGTCTCTTAGTTTAGCTACACAGCAACAAGAGGTACTACAAATATTTTGTGAGAGAAATATGTTGCAGGATGCAATCATACCAACTGATACTGATGGCACTAACTGTCTGTTGCTACCAGCTGCAAGTGGAAACGAGAGATATCATATCAAATGCCAAATTAATAACTCAGATCACCCCTGTAGAAAATGATGACCTCTATAACTCTGGACTAAGCTTGGCATTGTTATAAACTATCAGTCGGAGGGGAGTGATGCTGCTTCAGCTGCGCTACTTTTTGGACCTTCATTGCCTAGGAATTCACTTAAGACTCAGATCAACACTTTGGCTCCTATTTATCAAGGTCTGACGGACCTGATCCGACAGTGTGGATCAGGTCCGCCAGACCTCGCTGAATATAGCGAGCAATACGCTCACCGTATTCAGCATTGCACCAGCAGCTCACAAGAGCTGCTGGTGCAACGCCGCCCCCTGCAGACTCGCGGCCAATGGGCCGCCAGCAGGGGGGTGTCAATCAACCCGTTCGTACTCGATCGGGTTGATTTCCGGCGATGTCTGTCCGCCTGCTTTGTGACCGCTGCTTCATAACTCAGGCTCGCCAGAAACACAGGGCATCAAGCTCCATTTGGAGCTTGATAAATATGCCCCTCTGTCTCCAGTACCTGATGAGATTAAAAGCTGCTCCTGTACACACTGGGCTCTATATGAGCCGGGCATGAACTTTAAATATATGCCCATCAAAGCCTCTAAAGTCAGGGTTAGCTAAAATACGTGATATAAACATGTAAAGGCCAGCTACATGTGACTTTTATTCTAAATTAAGCATAATCTTCGTTGTCTTGGTTTGTAAATTGAATACAGTATTTAGCTAAGTAATATATACAGTAATATGATCAAACTAGCTAGTAACTAGATGCTGACTCCTATAGGTTATCATGTTTGGGGTTCATATGTTCAGACTTAGGGGCCGAATTATCATTGTGCAGGCGGACATGATCCACTGTAGCATACGCTGTCTGCATTTATTATTGCACAAGCATTACTGTCCACCACCTCTGAGTTAAGGAGCAGCGGTCTTATGAACGCTGCTTCTTAACTCCGAATTATGGCGAACCTGAAGGCTTGCGTGGAATGGTTGATAAATCGACCCCATAGTTTGTTGTCTCGGCCCATACTCTTCAAATTGAAGAATTATCCACATGATATTTCTTTTTAATGTTATAGAAAGGGAAGGATTACTATCCCCCCCTTACACCTACATGATGTAGGCCTCTATTTCCTCAGAAAGGGATGTTAATCTTCTACACCTTTAAGTTTCTAGAGGGTTAACCTTCTTGATAAATATTAAAACCTGAGGTTTAATTTTGTTTTTTTTCTTTTGACACATCAGGCACTAATTAGCTTATTGAAAATATATATTGCTTTGACATTAACGTGTATGAATATATTCCATATTTCTCTATTTACCTCATTCATGAATATACTAATGCTGATGTTTTTCCTCCACTCCTGCTGTTATTGGTTTTTCCTGTACTGTAAGTATATTAACCTCAATAAAAAATCCTAATTTAAAAAAAGAAAGAAAAAAAAAGTGTTTTTTTCCCCTAGTAACTACTGTATACTTTGTAAGTTTCCTATATAAAGTTTGTTGATTTGGTAGTCTTACAGGCCCATTTATCAAGCTCCGTACGGAGCTTGAAGGGCCGTGTTTCTGGCGAGTCTTCAGACTCGCCAGAAACACAACTTATGAAGCAGCGGTCTAAAGACCGCTGCTCCATAACCCTGTCCGCCTGCTCTGAACAGGCGGACAGGAATCGCCGGACATCAACCCGATCGAATACGATCGGGTTGATTGACAGCTCCCTGCTGGCGGCCGATTGGCCGCGAGTCAGCAGGGGGCGGCGTTGCACCAGCAGCTCTTGTGAGCTGCTGGTGTAATGTTAAATGCGGAGAGTGCATTGCTCTCCGCATTTAGCGAGGTCTTGCGGACCTGATCCGCAGTGTCGGATCAGGTCCGCAAGCCCTTTGATAAATGGGCCTGTTAGCCTTAATTTTCATCAAAAAAAGTTGACAATCTTAGCCCAGGATGATGGACAAGTCGTGCACAATTGGTTGCACACATGCTGCCCACTAGCCATGATAATGAGAGGGCACACTCCATCACATACCGCATGATTTGAGAGTGTGACCTGCTTTGTTAACAAAGCCAAATGCTAATGTCAAAATATTTATATTTGTTCTAACCTAATGCTACAATTTCTAATAGAAGACACATCATTTTAACAATACTACTAAATGTATTATTGCAGGGTAATTATTATGGTAAAAGGTAACGATGACATGAGAGTAATCAAAATGAAATAGATATCAAATATTTATGACCATTTACTGTGTTTGTTTCCATTGGTTATTATTTGACCAACAAAAGTTCCCAATGACAAACTGGTATGTTGTATATAAGATCTAATTAAAGTGATTATAAAGTTGAATGATTATGAAGTATAAGGTACAGCTTGTTATTTTATTTTATTTTGCAATAAGTAACATTTTAATTAATATGTCAGGACCTTCCCAAACATTTGTACTTAGTTGCTATATCTATCTAATCAATCCTATACATTGTTATTGCACCAATGTTTGCAGTGTTACATTCCTACATACCTAATCTTTACTACCTATAACTTTCTATAAGAATCAATGTTTCAATAACTACTTAATTTAAAAAAATAAATAAAAAATATATATATATATATATATATATATATATATATATACACACACATATACAGTAGGCCCTCGGTTTATGACGGTTCAATTTGCGCCGTTTCAGCATAACAACCTTTTTTTCCAGTCATGTGACTTCTATTGAAAAGCATTGAAAAGTAGTGCACTAATTAAAATAGCCAGTATGTGGAGCTGTCCGCTTGTGTTGCAGCAAAGTTATGCAAGCTTAGCAGACTGAAATTAATCTGTGTACACAGAACAGACCTTAGCTATCGAGCAGAATTCAAAGCAACAAGATCTAGCAGCCACTAGATACTTAGAGCATATTCCCCTTTGTAAATAACATTGGAATGTAAAATATTTACAGTGAATACACCACAGTTAAACACTTTAACTTTATTAAATATGAATATTGCATAAAAATGATTTTACATGTTTTTAGCTACTTGACTGCAAAGGGCTATATGTCTATATATGAATACATATGTATTTATGTGTATATATGTCTGTAAATACATATACATACAAAGAGGCCTAGTTATCAACGTGTCAACTTACCTGCCTTCGCCGCCCCAATACGCCCGCCTAAGCTCGCCTACCATCGCCGCTGCGGACCTGCAAAATTTCGCCTAAGTTATCAATAAATCTGTCAAAAAGCCGTGCACTAAGTACGGGGCGATGAGCAGCACATTGTGAGAGTTATCACTCATCCGATCTCGCTGCTCTTCGGCTTTTTGACAGCTTTATTGCTAGCCTGTCACTAAGCACCCACACTAAACTACACTGTTCTACCCCTATACCGGCGCCCCGGAGCCCCCCCGCAACTCAATAAAGTTATTAACCCCTAAACCGCCGCTCCTAGACCCCGCCGCAACTCTTATAAATGTATTAACCCCTAAACCGCCGCTCCCGGACACCGCCGCCACCTACATTATACCTAGTAACCCCTATCCTGCCCCCCCTATACCGTCGCCAGCTATAATAAAGTTATTAACCCCTATCCTGCTGATCCCGGACCTCGCCGCAACTAAATAAATAGTTTAACCCCTAAACCGCCGCTCCCGGACCCCGCCGCAACCTATATTAAACTTATTAACCCCTAATCTGCCCCCCTTACACCGTCGCCACCTATAATGAATTTATTAACCCCTATCCTGCCCCCCCCTACACCGCCATCACTGTAATAAAATTATTAACCCCTAAACCTAAGTCTAACCCTAACACCCCCCAACTTAAATATTAAATAAATCTAAATAATATTTCTATTATTAACTAAATTAATCCTATTTAAAACTAAATACTTACCTATAAAATAAACCCTAATATAGCTACAATATAAATAATAATTATATTGTAGTTATCTTAGGATTTATTTTTATTTTACAGGTAACTTTCAATTTATTTTAACTAGGTACAATAGCTATTAAATAGTTATTAACTATTTAATAGCTTACCTAGCTAAAATAAAGAGAAATTTACCTGTAAAATAAATCCTAACCTAAGTTACAATTACACCTAACACTACACTATACTTTAATAAATTATTTCTATTTAAAACTAAATACTTACCTGTAAAATAAACCCTAAGATAGCTACAATGTAATTAATAATTACATTGTAGCTATTTTTGGATTCATATTTATTTTACAGGTAACTTTGTATTTATTTTAGCTAGTTAGAATAGTTATTAAATAGTTATTAACTATTTAATAACTACCTAGCTAAAAGAAATACAAAATTACCTGTACAATAAATCCTAACCTAAGTTAGAATTAAACCTAACACTACACTATCATTACATTAATTAAATAAATTAAATACAAATAACTACAATTAAATACAATTACATAAACTAACTAAAGTACAAAAAATAAAAAAAGCTAAGTTACAAAAAATAAAAAAAATAAGTTACAAACATTTAAAAAATATTACAACAATTTTAAGCTAATTACACCTAATCTAAGCCCCCTAATAAAATAACAAAGCCCCCCAAAATAAAAAAAATGCCCTACCCTATTCTACATTAAAAAAGTTCAAAGCTCTTTTACCTTACCAGCCCTTAAAAGGGCCTTTTGCGGGGCATGCCCCCCCAAAAAACAGCTCTTTTGCCTGTAAAAGAAAAATACAACCCCCCAACATTAAAACCCACCACCCACATACCCCTAATCTAACCCAAGCCCCCCTTAAAAAACCTAACACTACCCCCCTAAAGATCATCCTACCTTGAGTTGTCTTCAGCCAGCCGACCCACCGATCGAACTGAAGAGGAGATCCAGAGCGGCAGAAGTGATCCTCCAAGGGGCGCTGAAGAAGTCTTCCATCCGATGAAGTCATCATCCAGGCGGCGCTGAAGAAGTCTTCCATCCGGGCGATGTCATCTTCCAAGCGGCGCTGAAGAAGTCTTCCATCCGGGCGATGTCATCTTCCAAGCGGGGTCTTCAATCTTCTTTCTTCAGGATCCATCTTCATCCCGCCGACGCGGAACATCCTTCTTCCCCGACGGACTAACAACGAATGAAGGCTCCTTTAAGGGACGTCATCCAAGATGGCGTCCCTTCAATTCCGATTGGCTGATAGGATTCTATCAGCCAATCGGAATTAAGGTAGGAAAAATCTGATTGGCTGATTGAATCAGCCAATCAGATTGAGCTCGCATTCTATTGGCTGATCGGAACAGCCAATAGAATGCGAGCTCAATCTGATTGGCTGATTGGATCAGCCAATCGGATTGAACTTCAATCTGATTGGCTGATTCAATCAGCCAATCAGATTTTTCCTACCTTAATTCCGATTGGCTGATAGAATCCTATCAGCCAATCGGAATTGAAGGGACGCCATCTTGGATGATGTCCCTTAAAGGAGCCTTCATTCGTCGTTAGTCCGTCAGGGAAGAAGGATGTTCCGCATCGGCGGGATGAAGATGGATCCTGAAGAAAGAAGATTGAAGACCCCGCTTGGAAGATGACATCGCCCGGATGGAAGACTTCTTCAGCGCCCCTTGGAGGATCACTTCTGCCGCTCCGGATCTCCTCTTCGGTTCCATCGGTGGGTCGGCTGGCTGAAGACAACTCAAGGTAGGATGATCTTCAGGGGGGTAGTGTTAGGTTTTTTTAAGGAGGGTTTGGGTTAGATTAGGGGTATGTGGGTGATGGGTTTTAATGTTGGGGGGGTTGTATTTTTCTTTTACAGGCAAAAGAGCTGAATTCTTTGGGGCATGCCACGCAAAAGGCCTTTTTAAGGGCTGGTAAGGTAAAAGAGCTTTGAACTTTTTAAATTTAGAATAGGGTAGGGAATTTTTTATTTTGGGGGGGCTTTGTTATTTTATTACGGGGCTTAGATTAGGTGTAATTAGCTTAAAATTGTTGTAATATTTTTTAAATGTTTGTAACTTATTTTTTTTATTTTTTGTAACTTTAGTTAGTTTATGTAATTGTATTTAATTGTAGTTATTTGTATTTAATTTATTTAATTAATGTAATGATAGTGTAACTATTCTAACTAGCTAAAATAAATACAAGGTTACCTGTAAAATAAATATAAATCCTAAAATAGCTACAATGTAATTATTAATTATATTGTAGCTATCTTAGGGTTTATTTTACAGGTAAGTATTTAGTTTTAAATAGAAATAATTTATTAAGGTATAGTGTAGTGTTAGGTGTAATTGTAACTTAGGTTAGGATTTATTTTACAGGTAAATTTCTCTTTATTTTAGCTAGGTAAGCTATTAAATAGTTAATAACTATTTAATAGCTATTGTACCTAGTTAAAATAAATTGAAATTTGCCTGTAAAATAAATATAAATCCTAAGATAGCTACAATATAATTATTATTTATATTGTAGCTATATTAGGGTTTATTTTAAAGGTAAGTATTTAGTTTTAAATATGATTAATTTAGTTAATAATAGAAATATTATTTACATTTATTTAATTAATATTTAAGTTGGGGGGTGCTAGGGTTAGACTTAGGTTTAAGGGTTAATACATATATTATAGTTGCGGCGGGGTCAGGGAGCGGCGGTTTAGGGGTTAATACATATATTATAGTTGCGGCGGGGTCAGGGAGCGGCGGTTTAGGGGTTAACATATTTATTATAGCTTGCGGTGGGGTCCGGGAGCGGCGGTTTAGGGGTTAACATATTTATTATAGCTTGCGGTGGGGTCCGGGAGCGGCGGTTTAGGGGTTAATCATTTTATTAGAGTGGAGGTGGGCTCCGGGAGCGGCGGTTTAGGGGGGCAGATTAGGGGTGTTTAGACTCAGGGTACATGTTAGGGTGTTAGGTGTAGAGTGTAGGTGTTAGGTGTAGAGTCGGGCGGATCGAAGCTTACGTCACTAAATTCTACTTTTGCCGGTCTCTAGCCTTTGATAACTAAGGCGAATCAGCCTCACCACAAATACGCTGCGGAATTCCAGCGTATTTGAGGTTGACGGCTTGATAACTACCCCCCAAAGAGAGAAGCACTCTACCAGCATCAAACAACAGCTCAATAGCTTGTTCTATGGAGATTCACCACCTAGTGAAGCTTAGAGGAATATGGCTGCACCTCACTGACGAGACCCATATGAGGCTGAAACTATCGTCAGGGCGGAAGGGGAAACCAGACGTGGACTCCCTGCCCAGTGAAGCTTAGTTCTGCTTTTCACAAAGGAAAACTTTCCTGAAGCACATCAGTCTGATCCCGCCAAGAAAGGTCAGTCCAGCCCCGAAATACCAGACAATTCTACTTTTAACAAGGAACATGACAACCCCATAAAACATAGTTTCAGCCTCATATGGGTCTCGTCAGTGAGGTGCAGTCATATTCCTGTAAGCTTCACTGGGCAGGGAGTCCACGTCTGGTTTCCTCTTCCACCCTGACGATAGTTTCAGCCTTATATGGGTCTCGTCAGTGAGGTGCAGCCATATTCCTCTAAGCTTCACTGGGCAAGGAGTCCACATCTGGTTCCCCTTCCGCCCTTAGGGAGACCTCCCCAGGGTCATTATTCAAATGCATACAAAGAGAGAAGCGCTCTACCAGGAACGAACAACAGCTCAATAGCTTGTTCTATGGCAAGTCACCACCTAGGAGCAGCCTCTTTTAGCCCAGTTCTGCTTTTCACAAAAAAAATTTAAAATAATTTTTATTAGATAGTGTTATTATTAGTGTAACTGTACTTTTTAATGTATTTTTAATGTATTTTGTGCAACTTTTTAACCAAGGCTCTGAAGGTGCGCTAACCCGACGCACATTAAATTCAATTGCACTCGAGCAAACACATTTACTCTTAACTTGTAACATGCATGCTATCTCCGAAGCGCACAAAGAGCAGCAATAAACCCCTTATTGTTTGCGCACTACTGTTATGGTGGAAGGTGGAAGTGGCAGCTGTGTTTTGTCAGGTCTAATTTTACATTTTGACTTTAGTGTGTACAAATTATTTTGTGACTCAGACAGAGCATACCATTTAAAAAACGTTTCCTACTTATTTCTATTATCAAATTTGCTTTGTTCCAATGACATTCTGTAGGCATCTGGAGCACTACATTGAAGGTAATAGTTTTGCCATCTAGTGCTCTTACAAATGCATAACATTCTTGCAAAACTGGTGTCATATTGTGCTCCAGAAATGGGCTGGCTCCTAAGCATACATCCATGCTTTTCAACAAAAGATACCAAAAGAACAGGGCGAATACAAATCAATGGTTTAAAAAAAATAAACATAAGATTTTTTTATTTAAATAGGATTTTTTTTTTTTAATAAAATGCTTTTTGAGGAAAAAATCTAACTAAAGATAGTTTCTATTTAAGATACATTATTATCTAAAGGTTATTCATCCTGAAATAATCATTCATTTTAATTATGTAGCATGAGGCTGTATATTCATGGCTGTAATGCTTAATTTTCTTTCCTAAGATATGGTGAGTTCACAACGTCATCATTGGGAATTGGGAAACACGCCATTTAATTAGCTGCGCACTGTGTTTCTGACTCCGCCTCCTTCTTTGTCATTAAGAACGGAGCGGCGCCTTTGTTTTGACTAATCCTGCAGCAGTCAGGTGTCTCTGGCTCCTTCTCAGTCTTGTATACAGTGTCAGTGTGTTTAGAGACTGTATTTTTATCGGGGCACACAATGTTAACGTCCCACTTCTAGCCTTTCTATAGTTAGAGAGCATTGGGGTCATTTTTATATTATGATACAGTAGTATAAGATGGGATCAGGGGTCTGTTCCTATATGTATTTGTTGCTTCTATTCTAAGGCAAGTCTCTATATGTGACAGTGCTATTTTTTTTAAGTATTTATTTTTTTGCGAATTCTTCTGTTTATTTGCTCAGGGAGCTTGAAACCTGTTCTTATTGACAAGGGTATGTTATGATTTAATTCATAATATTTTGTTCCTTTTGTTGAAAGGGATTTAAAAAATAAAATAAAAAAAAGATTAAAGCTAATATGCTTTTGCTAGCCTCATGTCTCCCAGGATGATGCTGTTTAGGCAATGCCACAGCTTTATCCTTAAAACATCTCAAGCCTCTATGGCGTCACATGCAGTGCCCTGCAGTTCCTCTCAATCTTCTGGAGGAGTTTATTTCCCTGCAGACATTGCTGCCCAGGTATCTTCGGTGGTATCTGTGGCAATATCTGCTTTTCCTTTACTAAATGGATATTGCAAGATGAAAATTAGAGATTCAGATAGTAAGTTTTCTGATCCACTTGCTGCTACACAGGTTGACTTTCCTCATAGATCTGATGAGGAGGAGACTTCAGTAGTCTCTGAGGGTGAAATCTCAGATTTGGACAGTATAATTCCTTCATTTGATGCTGAAGTAGTATCCTTTAGATTTAAGCTTGAACACCTCGTGTATTGTTAAAGGAAGTTTTGGCTACTTTGGAAGACTCTGATACGCCTGTCGTTGTTAATCCTAAGTAATCTAGTAAATGTTATAGTTACTATGATGTTCCTTCCTCTGTGGAAGTGTTTCCTGTTCCATAGTGGGCAACAGAGTTTTATTTCATAGGAACAGGAGAAACCAGGGACACCTTTTCCCTGTCTCCTGTCTTTCAAAGGATGTTTCCTGTTGCTGACTCCATTAAAGATTCATGGCGCATGGTGCCTAAAGTAGAAGGGGCTATTTCTACTCTGGCTAAGAGAACTATGATCCCTATAGAGGATAGCTGCTCCTTTAAGGATCCCATGGATAAGAAGCTGGAGGCTTATTTGAAAAAGATGTATGCTCATTAGGGTCTTCAATGGCAACCTGCAGTTTGTTTTGCCACAGAAGCAGGTGCTGCATCTTAATGGTGAGATGCCTTGTCTGAATCAATTTTAGTAGAGACTCCATTGGAGGAGATTCAAGCTAGAATTAAGGCTCTCAAGCTAGCCAATTCCTTTATTTCTGATGCTAAGATAAAAATTATTAGACTGGGAGCCAAGATGTCTGGCTCGCAGGGCTTTGTGGCTAAAATCTTGGTCAGCTGATGTTACTTCTACCAAGCTTCTGGCACTTCCTTACATGGGGAAGACCTTGTTTGGGCCTGGTCTGACAGAGATCATTTCTGATATTATGGGTGAAAAGGGTCTTTTCTACCACAAGACAAGAAAAATAGACCTAGGGACGTCAAAGTAATTTTGCTACTTACGAAACTTCAAGGGTCAAAAGTCTTCCCCTCCCTCTCCCAAGCAGGAGCAGTCCAAGTCTTCTTAGAAGCCCAATCAGTCTTAGAATAAGGGGAAGCAATCAAAGAACCCTCAGCTGAGTCTAAGTCAGCATGAAAGGTCAGCCCCCGATCTTGGATCGGATCAAGTGGGGGGCAGAATTTCTCTGTTTTGTCAAAGATTATCTGCAGACCAAGTAATTAGAGAGACTGTGTTTAGGAGCTTTCCTCCCTGGGTTGTTCCAGTTCCAGTAAGGGAACAGGGTCTAGGGTTTTATTCAAATCTGTTTGTGGTTCCCAAAAAAGTGGGAACTTTTCGACCCATTTTAGACCTAAATTCTCTTACCATCCTTCAAATGGAAACCATTCCTTTCATTCTTCCTTTGGTCCTGTAGAGTCAGTTCATTGCAACCATAGACCTAAAGGATGCATATCTTCATGCTCCCATACACAGGGATCATCACAATTCCTGAGATTCGTTTTTCAGGTCTCAGGGAATCGCGGTGGCACCCTACCTGGACAACATATGGGTTCAGGTTCCATCTTTTCAACAAGCAAACTCTCATACAGATATCTTGTTGTGTTTTCTACATTCCCAAGGATGAAAAGTGTATCTGGAAAAGAGTTCCCTTGTTCCAGCTAAAATGATGGTTTTCTTATAATAGATTCTCTATCTATGCAATTTTTTTCTGACAGAGGTCAGAAAATCTAAAATTCCTTCCTTTTGCCTCTCTCTGCAGTCTACTGTTCAGCATCAGTGGCTCAATGTATGAAGGTAATTGGTCTGATGGTGGCTTCCTTGGACATCATTCCCTTAGCTCGTTTCCATTTGAGATAGACTCTTTCAGATTGTGTCTCTTCCGTTTAGCCTTGCAATTATGCATGCTCAGACAATGGAACGGGGACCATTTCGTTCTGTCTAGACCAGTCGACAAGAGAATCTCTCTCATGGTGGCTGTCTCAGAACCATCTGTCTCAAGGCACATGCTTCCGGATACCTTCCTGGGTGATTGTGACCGTAAACGCCAGCCTACTAGGCTGGGGAGCAGTCTGGGACTTGTTAAAGGGACTATGGACTCAGGAGGAGTCTGCCCTCCCCATATACATCTTGGAGTTGAGAGCAATTTACAATGCTCTGATGGCTTGGCCTCAATTGTCCTTAGTTGGTTTATCAGGTTTCAGTCAGACAACACCGCCTCAGTGGCTTACATCAACCACCAGGGAGGAATTCAGAGTTCCTTAGCCATGAAGGGGGTGGCACGGATTATTAAGTGGGCAGAAGCTCACAATTGTTGTCTATCTGCCATCCACATTCCTGGAGTGGACAACTGGGAAGCGAATTTCGTGAGAAGACAAACATTTCATCCCGGGGAGTGGGCTCTCCATCCGGAGGTGTTCTCCAGGTTAACCCTCAAATAAGGGATGCTGGAGTTGGATCTGATGATGTCTCGGCAGGACGCCAAGCTTCCAAGGTACGGTTTAAGGTCACGGGATCCGCAGGCTGTCTTGATAGATGTTCTGGCGGTTCCTTGGGATTTCAGTCTAGCATACCCGTTTCCTCCATTTGCTCTCCTTCCACGAGTCATTGCTCATATCAAGAAGAAGAGAGCATCAGTGATTTTAATAGCTCCTGCTTGGCCTCACAGGATTTGGTATGCAGATCTAGTGAAGATGTCATCTCTTCCACCTTGGAGGTTGCCTCTGAGGAAGGACCTTTTAACTCAGGGTCCATTCCTTCATCCAAATGTTATTTCTCTGAAGCTGATTGCTTGGAGATTGAACGCTTAGTTCTGTCTAAGCGTGGTTTTTCTGAGTCGGTCATTGAGACCATGATTTAGGCTCGCAAACCTGTTACTAGAAAGATTTACCATAAGGTATGGCGTAAATATATTTATTGGTGTGAATCCAAGGGCTACTCTTGGAGTGGGGACAGGACTCCTAGGATTTTGTCTTTTCTCCAGGAGGGTCTGGAGAAGGGATTGTCAGTCAGTACTATGAAGGGTCAGATTTCTGCGCTGTTTTGTTACACAAATGTCTGGCGGACATGCCAGATGTTCAGTCCTTTTGTCTGGTCCTGGTCAGAATCAGGCCTGTGTTTAAGTCTGTTGCTCCTCCTTGGAGCCTTAACCTTGTTCTTAAATTTTTTCAGCAGGCTCTGTTTGAGCCATTGCTCTCCATAGATATTAAGTTATTATCTTGGAAGGTTTTGTTTCTTTTTGCTATCCCTTCTGCTTGGAGAGTTTCGGAACTCTTGGCCTTGCAGTGTGATTCACCTTATCTTATCTTTCATGCTGATAAGGCGGTTCTTCGTACTAAGTTGGGTTTTCTTCCTAAAGTGGTTTCAGATAGAAATATTAATCAAGAAATTGTTGTTCCCTGTCTGTGTCTTAATCCTTCTTCGCATAAGGAACTTTTGTTACACACCTTGGATGTGGTGCGTGCTTTAAAATTCTACTTACAGGCGACTAAGAATTTTCACCTGTCTTCTGCCCTGTTTGTTTGTTTCTCTGGCAAGCGTAAAGGTCAGAAGGTTACTGCTACTTCTACTGCTACTTCTCTTTCCCTCTGGTTGAGAAGTATTATTCGTTTTGTTTATGAGCCCGCTGGTCAGCAGCCTTCTGAGAGAATTACAGCTCATTCTACAAGGGCTGTTTCCTCTTCCTGGGCTTTCAAAAATGAAGCTTCTGTGGAACAGATTTGCAAGGCTGCAACTTGGTCCTCTCTACATTCTTTTTTTAAAAAAACTTACAAAGTACGTCGCTTGTAGTGAAGTTTTCTTTGTTTATAATAGCATGGGTCCTGCCACAAGCTGCTGGCGAGACCGCACTATTTGTAATGCAAACTCCATCGAAAAACCAGCAACGTACAGGTTACTTCGGTGGTCCTTAAGGGGTTAAACTTACAGGGGGATATTCATCAAAGGTCTGGTGGACCTGATCCGACAGTGCGGATCAGGTCCGCCAGACCTCGCTGAATGCGGAGAGCAATACGCTCTCTGTATTCAGCATTGCACCAGCAGCTCTTGTGAGCTGCTAGTGCAGCGCCGCCCCCTGCAGATTCGCTGCCAATCGGCCGCCAGCATGGGGTGTCAATCAACCCGATCTTACCTGATCATGTTGAATTGTAGCGGTCTGTCCGCCTGCTCAGAGCAGGCGGACAGGTTAATAACTGGTGTTTCTGGCGAGCCTGCAGGCTCGCCAGAAACACGGGCACTCAAGCTCCAGCCGGAGCTTGGTAAATGGGCCTCACAGTATATAATACATCTTGATTACCTTACATTCACTCATATGTTTAGATAATAAACTAGATTAAATCAACTGTGCATTTCTCTTTATGGCAGAAAGATTCCCCCTCTCTCTCACGCGCACACACGTATCTACACATAAACTAATATACACACACAGAGAGATACATCTACACACAAATATATAGACACACAGATGATCTAATAAACTAGATTAAATCAACTGTGCATTTCTCTTTATGGCAGTAAGATTCCCTCTCTCTCTCTCACGCACACACGTATCTACACATAAACTTATATATACACACACACAGAGATACATCTACACACAATTATATAGACACACAGATAATCTAATAAACTAGATTAAATCAACTATGTGCTTTTCTCTTTATGGCAGCATATCTACACAGAAATGTATACACACAGAGATATACCTACATACAAATATATATATATATTTTCATTTTTTATTTCTTTTATTATTCAAATAGAGCATACAATTTTAAACAACTTTTCAATTTAATCTAGTATCAATAAGAGGTATATATGTACAGCCACCAATCAGCAGCTAGTTTCCAGCGCCGGAGTCTATCTATGTATACTTTTTAACACAGGATATCGAAAGAACAAAGCAAAATTAGATAATAGAAGTAAACTGGAAAGTTGTTTAAAATGGTATGCTCTCTGTGAATCACAAAAACAAAATGTATGCTTATCAGATAAATTCCTTTCTTTCCTCCATGATTTCATTCCTTAAAGGGACAGTCAAGGCCAAAAAAAACTTTTATTTTTCAAATAGGACATGTAATTTTAAACAACTTTCCAATTTACTTTTATCAAAAATTTTGCTTTGTTCTCTTGGTATTCTAGTTGAGAGCAAACCTAGGAAGGCTCATATGATAATTTCTAAGCCCTTGAAGGCCGCCTCTAATCACATGTTTTTGTATTTGCTTTTCACAACAGGGGAGAGTAGTTCAGGTAAACCATATAGATAACATTGTAATCATGCCCGTGGGTTGCGGCAGACACTGCACTAATTGGCTAAACTGCAAGTCAATAGATAATAACTAAAAGTCATGTGATTAGGGGCGGTCAGAAGGTGCTTAGATACAAGATAGTCACAGCAGTAAAAAGTGTATTAATATAACAGTGTTGGTTATGCAAAACTGGGGAATGGGTAATAAAGGGATTATCTATCTTTTTAAACAACAAAAATTCTGGTGTTGACTGTCCCTTTAATGTTGGAAATATAAACACCTGGCCACCAGGAGGAGGCAAAGACACCCCAGTCAATGGCTTAAATATCCCTCCCACTTGCCCCATCCCCCCAGTCATTTGGCTGAGGGAACGAGGAAAAGTAGGAGAAACATAAGGGTATAAAGGTGCCAGAAGAAGATAAAGAGGGAGCTGCAAAAAAAATTCTAACGTGCGGGGTCGTGGACTCTCCCTGCCAGGAAAGAAAGGAATTTATCTTGTAAGCATACATTTTGTTTTCTTTCCAAAGGCAGGGAGAGTCCATGACTTTATTCCGTACTGTTGGGAAACAATACCTAAGCTCCAGAGGACACTGAATGAATTAACGGGGGGGGGGGGGGGGGGGGAACTAAGGAAAAAGGCGGACCCTAATCTGAGGGCACCACAGCCTGCAAAACCATTCTCCCAAAGGCTGCTTCAGCCGAAGCAAACACATCAAATTTGTAAAACTTAGAAAAAGTATGTAAGGAGGACCAGGTAGCCGCCTTACAAATCTGATCCATAGAGGCTTCATTCTTAAAAGCCCAGGAAGAAGCAACTGCTCTAGTGGAATGAGCCATTATCCTCTCAGGAGGCTGCTGTCCCGCTTTCTCATAAGCTAAGCTGATGATACTCCTCAACCAAAAAGACAAGGAAGTCGCAGTGGCTTTCTGGCCCTTGCGTCTACAGGCATAAAGAACAAACAAAGATGAAGATTGTCTGAACTCCTTCATAGCCTGAAGGTAGAACTTTAAGGCACAAACCACATCCAGATTGTGAAGTAAATGCTCCTTCGTGGAAGGATTGGGACAAAAGGAAGGAACGACAATCTCTTGATTGATGTTACGATCTGACACTACCTTAGGAAGGAAACCTAACCTAGTACGTAAAACTGCCTTATTGGAATGGTAAGGGGAATCACACTGTAAAGCTGAACTATCAGAGACTTTGTGAGCTGAGGTAATGGCAAACAAAACAAAACTTTCCAAGATAACAGTAGATCAACAACATGCATGGGCTCAAACGGAGCCTGTTGCAAAACACGAAGAACAAGATTGAGGTTCCATGGCGGAGCCACAGGTCTGAACACAGGTCTGATCCTAGTCAGAGCCTAACAAAGGAAAGTATGTCTGGAACGTCAGCTAATCTCTTGTGCAGTAAGACCGATAAGGCCGACATCTGCCCCTTCAGAGAACTGGCAGATAGACCTTTCTCCAATCCATCCTGGAGAAACCATAAAATTCTGGCAACTTTCACCTTATGCCAAGAAAAACCATGTTCCCCACACCAGTGTAGGTAAGTCTGCCACATCTTATGGTAGATGAGCCAAGTAACCGGCTTATGAGCCTGAATCAAAGTGTCTATGGCTAAGACTAAACGTTCAATTTCAATGCAGTCAGCCTCAGAGAATCTAGATTTTGATGTAGGAAGGGACCATGTATTAGAAGGTCCTTCCGATAAGGTAACCTCCACGGAGGAGATGAGGACATTTTCACCAGGTCTGCGAACCAGGTCCTTCAAGGCCAGGAAGGATCAATTAGAATCACTGAGGCCTGCTCCTGCTTGATGCGGGCCACTACACGAGGGAGAAGAGGCAATGGAGGAAAGAGATATGAGTCCGAACCTCCATGGAACCGCTAGAGTGTCTACTAATTCTGCTTGAGGATCCCTAAATCTTGACCCGTCCCTGGGTAGTTTGGCATTGAGATGAGAGGCCATGAGATCGATCTCCGGCATCCCCCATCTGCTGCAAATCTCTGCAAACACCTCAGGTGGAGAGATTGTCTGCTGAGGAAGTCTGCTTTCCAGGATGTGGATGGCTGACAGAATACAGTTGTGAGCTTCTGCCCATTCTAAGATTTGAGACATCTCCCTCATCTCTAAGGAACTTTCTCTTTCTCCCTGATGGTTAATGTAAGTGACTGAAGTTATATTGTCTGATATACTGGGTCAAACTTAGCTGGGGCCATGCCTTCAGAGCATTGAAGATTGCCCGAAGTTCCAAGATATTGATCAGAAGTGTGGATTCTTCCTGAGTCCACAACCCCTGTGCCTTCCTGGCACCCCAAACAGCTCCTCAACCAGAAAGACTGGTGTCCATAGTCACAATTTGCCAGGATGGTCTAATGAAGCATGTGCCTAGAGATAGGTGATCTTGACAGAGCCACCAAGAGAGCGAGTCTCTCGGCAGGCTGTTCAATATGATCCATTGAGACAGGTCTGAAGGGTTGTGGTTCCATTGTCCCAGCATGCATAGTTGTAAAGGTCTGAGATGGAATCCAGCAAATGGAATAATGTCCATACAAGACATCATAAGCCCAATTAGCACCATGCACTGGGCCACTGAAGGTCTTAGGGAGGCCTGAAGTGCAAGACATGCTGTTGCCAGCTTGCAACGTCTTTGATCTGTTAGAAAGATCTTCATGGATACCGAGTCTATGACTGTACCCAGAAAATTCACCCTGGTATTTGCTGTAAGAGTACTCTTTTCCAGGTTTATCTTCCATCCATGTGACCGAAGAAGACTCAGAAGAAATTGTGTTCCCTTGCCAAATAAAAAGATGGAGACTGTACCAAGATATCCCAGAACCTTTGTAAATATTCTGGAAGCAGTAGCTAAGCCAAACAGAAGTGCTATGAACTTGAAGTGCTGATCTTGAAAGGCAAACCTCAGGGAATGAAAATGATCCTTGTGGATCGGGACATGAAGGTATGCATCCTTCAGATCAATAGTAGTCATGAATTGTCCTTCCTGAACCAGAGGAAGGATCTGATTATTTCCATTTTGAAAGAAGGAACACTTAGAACTTTGTTTAGACACATCACGTCCAGAATTGGACAAAAAGTTCCTTCCTTTTTGGGAACCACAAATAAAACACGAATAAAACCCTAGACCTTTTTCTGATGCAGGTACCGGGATGATTACTCCTAAGTAGGATAGGTCCCATATGCAATCTAAAAAGGCTGTCCTCTTCTCTGGTCTTGTAGACAGTCTGGAGAGGAGGAACCTGCCTCTGGGTGGATGAGACTTGAATCCTATCGTGTATCCTTGAGATACAACTTCTAACACCCAAGGATCCTGAACGTCCTGAAACCAGGCGTCTGAGAAAAGGTCAGTCTGCCCCCTACTTAATCCGATCCCGGATTGGGGGCCGCCCCTTCATGCAGATTTGTTATCTGTGGGTTTCTTGGTCTGTTTGAACTTGTTCCAGGACTGAGCAGGCTTCCAGGTACTCTTGGGCTGCTCAGGCTCAGAGGATGATTGAGCTCTCTGGGACTTGTCCGAACAAAAGTAACAAAAATTAGAGGACTGGCGTCCCTTAGGTCTGCTCTTCTTATCCTGTGGTGGGAAAGCATCTTTCCCCCGATAACAGTAGAAATGATGGAGTCCAGACCTGAACCAAAACAAACCTTCCCCTTGAATGGTAAGGAAAAGAGTCTGGATTTAGAAACCATATACGCGGACCAAGATTTCAATGAAAGAGCCCAGCAAGCTAGGACAGCAAAGCCTGAAGCCTTTGCATTCAAACAGACAATCTGCATATTCACATCACAGATAAAGGAGTTTGCTATCCTCAAAGCCTTAATCCTATCCTGAATGTCCTCAAGGGGAGATTCCACCTCGACAAGTTGTGACAGAGAGTCAAACGAAAAGGTGGCTACCCCTGCAACAGCAGTTACCGCTGCCTTGGACTGGAACAAAACCCCCATATGTTGAAACATTTTTCTCAGGTAAGTTTCCAACTTCTTGTCCATAGGTTTCCTTAAGGAAGAGCTATCTTCCAGAGGGATAGTAGTACGCTTAGTTAGAGTTAAAATGGCTCCATCCACCTTAAGGATGGAACTCCACAGTTCTAATTGAGAGTCAGGAACTGGAAATAACTTCTTAAAAGTTGAAAATGGGGAAAAGGGAGTTCCAATCCTTTCCCATTTGCTACTGATAATGTTCGATATGCAAACTGGAACAGGGAAAGTCTGTGGAGCCTTCTTGTCCTCATACACTCTGTCTAATTTAGGAATCTTAGGTTCCTCAGGAAGCTTTGGTTCGGAACCTCTAGAGTAGACAAAACCTTCTTTAGCAGAAAACACAAATGTTCAATCTTAAATCTGAAGGAGGGCTCTCTTTAGAATGAGGCAGTTTAGCAGTTGAAGTCTCCAACTCCGAACGTTCACCCTCTGAAGCTACAGAGGTCAACTCATCCTCGGACAGTTGAGACATACTGGCTAAATCCGATTGGAAATTAGATATATCCAGTTCAGTAGAACTATGTTTAACCTTTCTCTTGCCCTTCCCAGAGATAGGTAAGGCACTCAGGGCTGCGGATACAGCAGATTGTAACTGTGAAGTAAAGTCCGACGGAAAAAAGCCCCCTTCAACCGGAGTAATAGGCGTGCCGCGGGGAACTGCATGTGAAACGGTTTGAGAGGATAGGGTAAGCATCTCCCTGACTACAGAGTCCTGAGAGGCGGACGGCTCAGAGGTGCTAATTATGCTAGAAGGGTTTTAGCTCCCTTCTTAGACTTTAGAACAGTACCCAGGCAACTATAACAAAATTAAATAGGGGGAAAAACCAAAGCTTCCTCACAATATAGACAGGTATTGTTAATTAATATAGAAGGTACAGAACCCTCTAAAATGTTAATCTCAGACTCCTGCATTGCTGGAGATGTAATCCCACAGTAAGTAAAAAACAAAATGGTCTTAATAATAAAGAGGCACCTTTATAACCCCAGTGGCTGGGGCACTCACCACCTCCTAGACCCAGACCAACTAGAAAAATGCTCTCCATAGGATTGACAGAGTTCCCTGCAGCAGGATCATACAAGAATGGTAGCCAGACGCACCCGATCATGTGGTGCGAAAGTAAGGACCTCCCCTGCTATAAGGAAAGCGTGCAAAGCTATTAGGAGCTGCGCAATCCTCAAAAACAAAAGTGAAAGCTGTCTATGATTAAGTTCCATTGCCGAAAGTACCCAGTATAAATTAAGCCCAAACCCTACACAAGTGTTCCTGTAGGGAACAAAGCAGTACATAAAGTCCCCAAACTGTTCCAAAAATAATCTCCTAACTAATGAGATATTAACCCCGGATCCTATAGAGGCCATAAGGTGTCACACTGTGGGAGTCCCTGCCTAAACCTTAGGGGAAACGAGAAACCCACTAGGCCTTTCCCGTAGGTTAAAATAAAACAGACTTACCCTCCAGGATCTATGCGGTGTAACAGGCACAGCCTCTCAAGTGTGACAGTTTCACCACTGTATTCTGACAGGGACCTGAGTGCAAAAGGCAAGCAGTGTAACTCGTTAACACGGATTACCCAGGAGCTGTTAGATAGGTAGTCTAGATCGGTTCACAGGAAGTCTTTCCCTGCATCTCCAGACACTAACGTTCATCAATATTCTCACTGAGAGGTTTATATTATTACTTCAAACTCCAGTCCTCACTTGAAGGGAAAATACCAATTAAAGGACTATCTGTATCTTCTGACACTTCTCTGCCATCCTCCTCTAGTGACGAAAGGCAGAGAATGACTGGGTGGATGGGGGAAGTGGGAGGGATATTTAAGCCTTTGGCTGGGGTGTCTTTGCCTCCTCCTGGTGGCCAGGTGTTGATATTCCCAACAGTAAGGAATGAAGCCATGGACTCTCCCTGCCTTTGGAAAGATAGAACGTTTTTGGGTTTCATGGCCCTTTAAGTTAGAGAGTAGCAGATTCAGGAGCAACATGTAGAAGCATTTTTTTACACAAAGGATGATGGATTCATAGAATAAGCTTTCAATATAGGTGGTAAACACAAGGACTGTAAAATAATAAAAAAAATTCCTGGGACAAATAAGCTGTAATATGGGTAGACCTGATGGGCCTTTTGGTTCTTATCTATTGTCAAATATAATGTTTCTATGTTTGCATTGTGTCTCTCGACAGGACATGAAAAGTTCTGCTGGACCATACTATTCATGTTCCTCCTTGCACACCCTGCAGTATGTGTAACCCATAAATGTCCAGGAAAATGTGGTCAAGGTGGCAAAACTAAATATAGCGTAGGTTGTGAGGGCTATTTGTGATGACAGTAATGACTTTGCAGCAGAAAGTGCACCAATAGTGGCATTGGAAGTTGTAAAGGGCCTCAAAAATCGCTATTTGGTGCTTGATAATTAATTTGCAATGCAATTCATGTTCCAGACCTCCCTATCTTGGTATAGTCTTGCATGTTTCCTGGACATTGCCTTTTTGTCTGACCCATTCCTGAGTTGTTTGTTCTGCACTGATGGGCTGCTGATCTCTCTGACAGTACTTTGGATTATCCTGCTGGTCCTCCCTTGTGCTTCATGATCCGGCTACAGACAGATAAGTGAACTTGCTACAAAGAGTAGAGGCAGCTCAGGATCAGGATTACTGTCTTAACCTGAGCGTTCATTTCCTTATTTGTTCTATTATTTTTAGCACTATATCATTTGCATGGTTATGGATTCAACCTTTTGTTATCAGCGTTTTATATTTCTCATTAAAAATCAGTGTTGTTTAATGTTTCTGAAATATTCTTAAAAATAATAATTAAAAATTAAAACAAATCAGTGTTTATATTGTCTCATAAACTAATCGCATCTTTAGAAGACTCAAAAGATGTTGTGTCCCACTTTTTAATCTTGGAAGATATACGAGTAATGCAACCCCCCTGGGAGACGTTTTCATGCTGAATAAAGTAGAAATATGTTGCACTGTGAAAACATTTATGCTGCGTAATTTAAAAACATCAAGAAAGAAGCACTGTGCAAAAAAATAAAAAAAACCATCAGTAATTGTTCCAAATCCCACGCTCAGTATACTCTGTATATCTGCATTGAAGCAAATATATTTTAAATCTTCTGTATTAGGTCCAATTTATCTATAAAACATTTAAGGGGAGTATCAAAATTGCAAGGAAAAATATACACACTTATCACATCTCTTTTTCTCTTTTGTATATGCAATTCAACAGGACAAACGACTGAGTTCACATCACATGCCCCTGGCAGCACCATCAGAATGCATTACCCACAGCATAGGAGGTTAGATTGGGTGCACATATATTGACACAGATATGCAGTATATATATATATATATATATATATATATATATATATATATATATATATATATATATATATATATATATATATATATATATATATCACAGAGACAGTGATAGGGTAAAAAAGCTTTTCTACAGAGAAGCCTTCTGGATTTTTCATTTGGAAACTAGGAGACCAGCGGGATTCAATATTGATGGGGATGTCAAAAAATGTTTGGTCACGCCATTAATAAATAATAAAAAACAAATAATACTATCCTCTACCACATTACATTTTTGAGGGTATTATCTGCATAAACGGTGTAAATTTGAATATAGTCAGCAGCTTTGTATATATATATATATATATATATATATATATATATATATATATATATATATATATATATATATATATATATACTGCCCTTGAGTGAGCTTTATACCCTTTATACTTAATTGTGCTCATATGCATCTATTATTTCTGTGGTTTTGTCACTAAGGATACATAAAAATAGGTATAGGGTATTTTTGGAATGACTTCAAAGTTGTATATACTCCATATTACTCACGCTCAGGTTGTTGCATTAGGAAACATAGCCATTTCTAGGTTCCATCATATATACTATTTGTCCCATTAAAATTTGATTTTATCTACACTAGAAAGAGTTAATATGTTTGAAAGCGTTTGTAAATCGCCATTAGGTCTTATCTGAATCTGTTAGTAGAGACATATTCTTTCCCCCCCAATTGCAAAGCATCACTGAAAATTCAATACATTTGTGTAGGTTAACCCGTAACGATGTAGACAAATTGAAATCCCGCGATCGTGCATGCGATCACGAGATTTCAATGATGGGATCGGGTCAGGGGGGCGTCACATCCAGGAAGCACCGTTGGCTTCAGGACAGCCAAACAGCTATAACCTTGTATTTCGTCCTAACGGCGCTAAAGCCCGGCGCCGTTTGGACGGAATACAACGCCATAACGGCGGTAAAAGGTTAAACACATATCACAACATAAGTGACCAAATAATCAAAATAATCTCTAAACCTTGTTTACATAGTTTTTCTACTACCAGGACTTAAGTATTGACATTTTCAGTAAAGCTGGGGACACATAAGGCAAAAGCAGTTATTTCACTACTGTTTGATGCATCTCATGAACACACCGATAAAATATTTCTCCCACAAAAACTGAGATTTCTTTATAAAGAATTATATTAATTGATTAAGTCTATTTTACAATTCCTATTTTATTTAAAAAAAAAAAAATCAAATAAAAATACTGCAATTAAATCACAATTTGATGCACTCATTAGTCTTTTTGTTTGTTTTATTTCTGTCAGTATACTTACATTTAGACAGCTTGGTGGGCAGTGCAAACTATGTTACAGTTCTTGCATTTTAAAAACATGACAAAAAAGCACATCAGCAGAATGCGACCATCCATGCCTCTGACAACCATATCTCCTGCTCAGAGCAATCTGCTTCTCAAGATAACTCCCATAGACTTCATGGTCCAGCAGTCAGTCCTGCTGACTTTAGCAATGTAACCATTCTTTAAAGAACAAGAGCTTACATTAAATTCACTATCTCAAGCCAAGGGACAAGGGCATGAGCATTTAAGATTACTGCAAGAGGGCAAACTTGAGTTCCATAGGCGTTACATTTACGGTTGGGCGTAGAAAACCTACTCATATAGCTGCTGCTGTGGAAATTATAGAAAATTAAACTGCAACTCAAGAAGAGTGTAATTGCTGAATTAAGCCCTTATAGCACCTACAGAAAATGTCAATCCTATGACATATTGTAAAACACATTTGACCCTCTCCTCACCCATTCACCTTTCACATTCTATAATACTATTGAAAGAAAGTAATGCCATAATCATTATGCATGTGCTTGCCAGAGTTACATATTCTAAGGTATGATTGCTCCAATACAGCTCTCCATTGCTTTTAATTTCAATTTTTCCCAGTTTAATATTTTACAACATATTCATAGTTTTTTGCAGCACTTTCAATGGAGCGTCAGACTAAACCAAACTAGGTAAATTCTAACTTGTTATAAGAGCCTTTTGCACAGGTTTACACCAACCTTTTCAAATATGGGTCCATTGAACTGTGTAGATACTTTGCATGAGACCAATGGTATTCCAGTGTATAGAAAATACTTTTATCCCCAGCTTTCAGATTTTATTCACAGTTGTTTTAAGACCGTTTACCACTTGAAAACTTATTTAGAATTTTTAACTGCCCATCTTGGATTCTTCATCTTGGAGACAGCCACATTGAGAATGATGAGTTTGCAAAGTAGATTCTAAAAGATTGCAATCTAGGCATGTGTAAACCACAAGATATATTTAAAATAGTAAAACACAAAGGGGTTAATTACAATATATAGGCAAATCCCTAAATGGATTTTTGCTTCCCGCCCAGTTTCTCAGGTAACCAAAATGCAAAATGGATTAGTCTGTTAAAAGCCTGCAGCCGCAAACACCTCCTGAATAGGTATTTTTTAATGATAGGTACAATAGCTCATTCACACCTCTTAAGACTGGAGAGAAAGTTCTATTTAATTAACCATTTGTTCACTGTGGAAGAGAAATACTCATTTACATGTATGACACTAACCTATTGCAATCCAATTTCATCTTCACCACTGATTAACCATATGAATGCCATGTCTTTCTTCGCATGATGGGCATACTGGAAAAGTCACCACAGGGCACCAACATCTACAAACATCTACAAACGGTGTGCAGTAATCCTTTTTTTTTTTTTAAATGTTTGGTTCTATGTCACACTCACAATGTTGAGTGTTATGAGTTCCATAGGAACCTATAGCAATCTGTTTCCATCCACTTCTGCTAAATCATCTGAACACCATTTGTATGTTGGCATGATGTTCATACTTGACAAGATTCTTTCAAAGACTATGGGGCATATTTATCAAGCTCCGTATGGAGGTTTGCCAGAAACAGAAGTTATGAAGCAGCAGTCTAAAGACCACTGCTCCATAATCTGTCCGCCTGCTGTAAAGCGGCGGACAGAAATCAACCCGATCGAATACGATGGATGAAGACTTCTCCCGGTAAGTGACATCCCCTGCTAGCGGCCAATTGGCCACCAATCTGCAGGGGGCAGCATTGCAACAGCAGTTCACAAGAACTGCTGGTGCAATGATAAATGCCGAGAGCGTATGCTGTCGGAATTTATCGATGTGCAGCGGACATGATCCACTATATCAGATCATGTCCGCTCGCACCATAGTAAATAAGCCCATATGTTGTCAAAAGTATTGTTTTTTTCAATATTTATTTATAATGATTGTTAAAGCATCATTTAAACAAAACTATGTTTCTATTGAAATTGTTTGTTATAGCTTCATTTACTGGATTTTAAAAGTAGTGAAACTGTAAAGCATGAACCTGCTCTATTTCAACCTTTTGTCTCCCTAAAAGACTTTTAAACAATATTGTGCCTCCATGACCAGGTTTTATAGGGGCGCAACTTCATGCACTCTAATTCCAACACACGGTCATGAAAGTGCGTTTCAACCTGCTTGCGCCTACATTATTGAATGCACATTCGTGAACGTGAGTTCAATAATATAGGAGCAAGCACTTTGATATGCACTGTCATGACTGTGTTTGACATAGGCATGCCCCCTATAAAACCTGGTCTCACCATTACCATTGAATTGGAGTAAAATCTGTATTTAAATGACTGTTTTCATCATTCAATTTAAAAAGATAACTAAGAAGCCAACTAAAAAGCAATGAATATACTGTATCTGTTCATTTTGTGGTTGTTCCTAGATAAAATGTGAATCTTTGAAAACTTTATTAAAAGATAAGTCACTGGTGTGAAATCTTTGCACATTCTGCTTACTCTAGAGGGCTTGTGTAAGCAAAAGAAAAAAATCCTGTTTGGCAAAATGATGCCATTCAGGCGAGCATTAAAGTTGAATAAGGTAACTTGACAGACCTGCTAATTCAGCAACATACTGAATTTATGAACTAGAAACAAAGTCATCAGGACGTAAGTGTGGTGAAGTAAATTAAAATTAAACATGTAGGCAACTTACATTTAATCAATATGATAGCAGTTTTGATGTGTAAAAAAGGGAACATGTAGGTAATTTTTCCAATCAACATAAATAAAGTTTACTTAACATTCAAGTATATTGTACATACTAAGGCCTAGATTTGGAGTTCGGCGGTAGCCGTCAAAACCAGCGTTAGAGGCTCCTAACGCTGGTTTTAGGCTACCGCCGGTATTTGGAGTCAGTGATTAAAGGGTCTAACGCTCACTTTTCAGCCGCGACTTTTCCATACCGCAGATCCCCTTACGTCAATTGCGTATCCTATCTTTTCAATGGGATCTTCCTAACGCCGGTATTTAGAGTCGTTTCTGAAGTGAGCGTTAGAGCTCTAACGACAAAATTCCAGCCGCCTGAAAATAGCAGGAGTTAAGAGCTTTCTGGCTAACGCCGGTTCATAAAGCTCTTAACTACTGTACCCTAAAGTACACTAACACCCATAAACTACCTATGTACCCCTAAACCGAGCTCCCCCCACATCGCCGCCACTCGATTAAAATTTTTAACCCCTAATCTGCCGACCGCCACCTACGTTATACTTATGTACCCCTAATCTGCTGCCCCTAACCCCGCCGACCCCTGTATTACATTTATTAACCCCTAACCTGCCCCCCACAACGTCGCCGCCAGCTACTTAAAATAATTAACCCCTAATCTTCCGACCGCAAAGCGCCGCCACCTACGTTATCCCTATGTACCCCTAATCTGCTACCCCTAACACCGCCGACCCCTATATTATATTTATTAACCCCTAATCTGCCCCCCTCAACGTCGCCGACACCTGCCTACACTTATTAACCCCTAATCTGCCGAGCGGACCTGAGCGCTACTATAATAAAGTTATTAACCCCTAACCCGCCTCACTAACCCTATCATAAATAGTATTAACCCCTAATCTGCCCTCCCTAACATCGCCAACACCTAACTTCAATTATTAACCCCTAATCTGACGACCGGAGCTCACCGCTACTATAATAAATGTATTAACCCCTAAAGCTAAGTCTAACCCTAACACTAACACCCCCCTAACTTAAATATAATTTTAATCTAACGAAATAAATTAACTCTTATTTCAATCAGAATCAAGTTCAATCCGATTGGCTGATCCAATCAGCCAATCAGATTGAGCTCGCATTCTATTGGCTGTTCCGATCAGCCAATAGAATGCGAGCTCAATCTGATTGGCTGATTGGATCAGCCAATCGGATTGAACTTGATTCTGATAGGCTGATTCCATCAGCCAATCAGAAAATTCCTACCTTAATTCCGATTGGCTGATAGAATCCTATCAGCCAATCGGAATTCGAGGGACGCCATCTTGGATGACGTCCCTTAAAGGAACCGTCATTCGTCGGGAGACAACGGAAGAAGAGGATGGATCCGCGTCGCCTGCTTCAAGATGGACCCGCTCCGCACCGGATGGAAGAAGATTGAAGATGCCGCTTGGAGAAGATGTTTGCCGGTCCGGATGTCCTCTTCTTGCCGGATAGGAGGAAGACTTTGGAGCCTCTTCTGGACCTCTTCAGCACCGGATGATGGATCGCCAACCCCCGCTTGGGTTGGATGAAGATGTTGGAGCCAGGACGGATCGGTGAACCTGGTATGGTGAAGACAAGGTAGGAAGATCTTCAGGGGCTTAGTGTTAGGTTTATTTAAGGGGGGTTTGGGTTAGATTAGGGGTATGTGGGTGGTGGGTTGTAATGTTGGGGGGGGGGTATGGTATGTTTTTTTTTACAGGCAAAAGAGCTGAATTCCTTGGGGCATGCCCCGCAAAGGGCCCTGTTCAGGGCTGGTAAGGTAAAAGAGCTTGTAACTTTTTTAATTTAGAATAGGGTAGGGAATTTTTTATTTTGGGGGGCTTTGTTATTTTATTAGGGGGCTTAGAGTAGGTGTAATTAGTTTAAAATTGTTGTAATATTTTTCTTATGTTTGTAAATATTTTATTATTTTTTGTAACTTAGTTCTTTTTTATTTTTTGTACTTTAGCTAGTTTATTTAATTGTATTTATTTGTAGCAATTGTGTTTAATTAATTTATTGATAGTGTAGTGTTAGGTTAATTGTAGGTAATTGTAGGTAGTTTATTTAATTAATTTATTGATAGGGTAGTGTTAGGTTTAATTATATCTTAGGTTAGGATTTATTTTACAGGTAAATTTGTTATTATTTTAACTAGGTAACTATTAAATAGTTCTTAACTATTTAATAGCTATTGTACCTGGTTAAAATAATTACAAAGTTGCCTGTAAAATAAATATTAATCCTAAAATAGCTATAATATAATTATAATTTATATTGTAGCTATATTGGGATTTATTTTACAGGTAAGTATTTAGCTTTAAATAGGAATAAGTTATTTAATAAGAGTTAATTTATTTCGTTAGATTAAAATTATATTTAATTTAGGGGGGTGTTAGTGTTAGGGTTAGACTTAGCTTTAGGGGTTAATACATTTATTATAGTAGCGGTGAGGTCCGCTCGGCAGATTAGGGGTTAATAATTGAAGGTAGGTGTCGGCGATGTTAGGGAGGGCAGATTAGGGGTTAATACTATTTATGATAGGGTTAGTGAGGCGGATTAGGGGTTAATAACTTTATTATAGTAGCGCTCAGGTCCGCTCGGCAGATTAGGAGTTAATAAGTGTAGGCAGGTGTCGGCGACGTTGAGGGGGGCAGATTAGGGGTTAATAAATATAATATAGGGGTCGGCGGTGTTAGGGGCAGCAGATTAGGGGTACATAGGGATAACGTAGGTTGCGGCGGTTTACGGAGCGGCAGATTAGGGGTTAAAAAAAATATGCAGGGGTCAGCGATAGCGGGGGCGGCAGATTAGGGGTTAATAAGTGTAAGGCTAGGGGTGTTTAGACTCGGGGTACATGTTAGAGTGTTAGGTGCAGACGTAGGAAGTGTTTCCCCATAGGAAACAATGGGGCTGCGTTAGGAGCTGAACGCTGCTTTTTTGCAGGTGTTAGGTTTTTTTTCAGCTCAAACAGCCCCATTGTTTCCTATGGGAGAATCGTGCACGAGCACGTTTTTGAGGCCGGCCGCGTCCGTAAGCAACTCTGGTATCGAGAGTTGCATTTGCGGTAAAAATGCTCTACGCTCCTTTTTTGGAGCCTAACGCAGCATTTGTTTAAACTCTCGATACCAGAGTTAAATTTATGGTGCGGCCAGAAAAAAGCCCGCGGAGCGTTAACAGCCCTTTTACCGCCGAACTCCAAATCTAGGCCTAAGAATGAGAAGTGTTCTGCACTGAGAACAATCTTGTCTAGAATCATTGCCAAATTTGTATTTATTTGTTACTAATTAAAAACATGCTCGGGTAAAGCAGAGTGATAGTATTGTGTATATCCTTTTTTTTTTTTTTTTTTTACAAATTTTACACATGCTCTTTGGGCATTAAAGTGATGGTAGGAAGTTTTCAGTTCCTATAATCAGATCCGGAATGTTAGCAATATTTTAGATGAAGTTTAATTTGTCAGTAGTAATGAAGATAAGCTTTAATTTACTTTTTAATGTACATTAGCACTGAAGTTCAAATACCCGTGCTCTGGCCGCCCACTCCAAAAGTAATTTTTTTGTGAGCTAACAGTTTAAACTGTTCTACAATTGGCACTCTAGCCATACGGCACTCACACAATTTTTTGTGTGGCTAGAGTGTCGATTGGACAACAGTTCAGACCGTTAGCTCACACACAAAAAAAATACTTTTGAAGTATTTTTGAAGTATTTGAAATACTTTTGAAGTATTCATATACCCGTGCCAGAGCAATTTCAGTGCTACATTAAAAAGTAAGTGCATCTTCATTACAACGGATGAATTAAACTCCATCTAAAATATTGTTAACATTCTGGATCTGTGCATACAAAGTGGAAAGTTTACCATCTCTTTAATGTTTGAACTGATAAATATGCCTCTTCTCCCCACATATATATAAATATATATATATATATATATATATATATATATAAATAAACATATACATAAATATATATATATATATATATATATATATTTTTCATTTGTATTTTTAGTTATAGTTTATATAATTATTAATTACAAGTTATAATTCTGGTAACACACTGAGAAATCGTTATCACAAGGAAAATTACTGTAATTGATATAAAAGAAAGAAAATAGTTCAACTGAGAATGAGGGACTCCTCCTCTCTCATCATTGTGTTTCACCATCCCTATCACAGTGCACAGATTTGTGTTGTACGAAGCACAATGCATGCGGTGACAAAAGCAGAGGCAACAGATTGCTGGGAACCAAAGCTTTTTCTGTAGTTTTTTGGTCATTCTATCTTTTTAAAAGGATTGTTAAAGGTTGTTGATCAAAATCCATTGAAATAATTGTCCCTCTCTGCACTTATATCTGTAAACGAAAATATACAATATCCAACAACAATCACAACCTGATATGTGACTTGATAAAACTAATATTAAATACCAATAGCAATTATACTCTGGTTCCAAATCCTGAACCGGAATGATATTCTAACCCATATATACAATCACAACAAGCGGCAAATCTAATCTATTTACCACAGTGTCTCCAAGAGATTACACAATGGGGCCTATCTATCAAGCTCCGGATAGAGCTTGAGGCCCCGTGTTTCTGGCGAGCCTGCAGGCTCGCCAGAAACACCAGTTATGAAGCAGCGGTCTAAGGACCGCTGCTCCATAACCTGTCCGCCTGCTCTGAGCAGGCGGACAGACATAGCCGCAATTCAACCCGATCGAGTACGATCGGGTTGATTGACACCCCCCTGCTGGCGGCCGCAAGTCTGCAGGGGGCGGCGTTGCACCAGCAGCTCTTGTGAGCTGCTGGTGCAATGCTGACTACGGAGAGCGTATTGCTCTCCGTATTCAGCGAGGTCTGGCTGACCTGATCCTCACTGTTGGATCAGGTCCACCAGACTTTGATAAATAGAGACCAAAGAATTTAAAGGCTGTACCACATGAAATGAGGCGACACTTTTGGACCAACAGCTGAAATTCAGATAAGGATTTTAACTTGTTTGTTGTTTCCCATTTTTTAAAAGGATTAATAAAAGTTATATTTTATCCAATCGAGTTCCTGCCTGTACAACAGTCTGGGCATAGAGTACTAATAAAGCATTCCTTTTGTGGAACCCAATAGTTCTCTGTATGTTGAATACATGCTAGCACCACTATATATGATTTAACAGAGAGGGTAACACCAATACCCATAGTTAGTTATTCACAAAATAAGAGGAGCATGCCTTTATAGTGCCCTTGTCTAATTTGTGTGTAGTGTTTATAAAATATGTCTGTTAAGGAAGTAACCTGAGAATTGCTAATAAAATAAAGGGGATACTTTAGAAGAGGGGCAGCTTTCCCTAATATATTCCTATGCCATAATGCTGCCAATCTAGCCCATATTGCTGGGTGGAGTTTAAAGGCAGAACTGCCGGTATAATATAAATTTGAAGAATATCGTTCCCTAGTCAAATCAGTAATGTAGTGGTCCAATATAACCTCCCACACTGGACAAAACTGAGGAGCTATTCAAAAATTGCCCCATATCCTTCCCCTGCACACCCGCACAAGGACCTTTTTTATAACCTTTCACATATACAAGCAGACTCATGGATAAATATGGAATTCACAAGAGTGATTTATTTATATACACATAATTCCAAGTCCTCTGCTCATTCTATACTAGCAGAAATAGACCAGGCCCCGAATTGGGAGTGTTTAGCTTTTTGAGAGCTTGAAGCTTCCCGAAACAGTCCCTTAGGGAACCTACTAGCTGGGAAATAAGATGGAGTAATGGAAGTAGATTATACAAGCCTTTAATGTTAAATTATACTTCCCTACTATCAAACTATTCCTGTGGTATTCCTTGGTAAATCAGGGCTTGGGGTAGAGAACTTAATAGAGATATACTGTATCTGAACATGACCTAGATAAAGCTGTAACATATACAAAAAAGAACTTACACTGTGTAACAATTTAGAAGTTTACCTCAAAAATTCTGTTAAAATAGCATAGAACACCAGTAAAGTTAGTGAAAATGTTTCCCTCATGCTCTCCCCAATGCTGGAGACTATGTGGGGGGCTGGGATATGACCTTCGTGTTTGGTGGTCTTGTCCGCAACTATCATCTCTCTGGTAGGATGCCTACCTTTGGCTAGCCTCTTAGCCCATACCTGCTTTCCTACATATCATAGATGGCAGAATACCTGACTATTCCAAAAGGATCTATATTCTAGCCGCAACAAAATTATGCATAGCCTGAGACTGGAAAATGCCAGATGCTTCACATTTTTCCAAGGTTCTTGCCTTGATTGAATATATTGCCACCAGAGAGATATACTGTATAGATATAGAAAGCAGGATAAGATGGATACTTATAGGGAGATCTGGCATATGTGGTTCAGCAGGCGATGATAGGTCCTTAACTAGCTGATATTAAAGAAGATGTTAAGACAAGGAATATAAAATTATCTGTGCAGTTTACATGAATGTGCCATTAGTTAAAAAAAATGCATATATATATATATATATACATATATATATATATATATATATATATATAAAAATATATATATATATATATATATATATATATATAATTATCAAACCGTCAACTGTGCTGCATTCGCCGGCACCAAAACGCTCGCCTAACATCGCGGCCGTGGTCCTGAATACGATCTCCATATTTATAAAGAAAGCCATCAAAAAGCTGCACACCAAGTACGGGGCGATGAGCATCGGACTGTTGTTAACTAACAGTCATCGATTTCTCTGCTATTCGGCTTTTTTCCAACTTTATTTATACCCAGTCACTAAACACCGCCACTATACTAAAATGTTTAACCCCTATCCTGCCGTTCCCGCACCCTGCCGCAACTTTAATAAAGTTATTAACTCCTATCCTGCCACTCCCGGACCCCGCCGCAACTTTAATAAAGTTATTAACCCCTATCCCGCCACTCCCGGACCCCTCCACAACGAAATAAATGTATTACCCCTATCCTGCCGCTCCCGGACCCCACCACCACTAAATAAATGTATTAACCTCTAAACCCCTGGCCTCCCACATCACTACCACTTACTAAACCTATGAACCCCTAAACTGCCAGCCCCCCACATCGCCATAAACTAAATTAACCTATTAAATCCTAAACCTAACAAACCACTAACTTTACATTATAATTACCTCATCCCTATCTTATAATAGATTTAAACTAAACTATATTAAACTATTAATTAACCTACCCCAACTATTATACTAAATTTACATTAAACTATATTAAACTATTAATTAACCTACCCTAACTATTATGCTACAATTACATTAAACTATATTAAACTATTAACCTACCCTAACTAGTATACTAAAATTACATTAAGCTAACAATTAAATTAACTATATTACATATTTAAAAACCTAACCCTACACAAATTATTTAAATCTACTATTAAAAATTACTAAATTACAAAAAAATAACAACTAAGTTACAAAAAAGAAAAAACACTAACGGCTAGATTTGGAGTTTGGCGGTAAAAGGGCTGTTAACGCTCCGCGGGTTTTTTTCTGGCCGCACCATAAATTTAACTCTGGTATCGAGAGTTCAAACAAATGCTGCGTTAGGCTCCAAAAAAGGAGCGTAGAGCATTTTTACCGCAAATACAACTCTCGATACCAGAGTTGCTTACGGACGCGGCCGGCCTCAAAAACGTGCTCGTGCACGATTCTCCCATAGGAAACAATGGGACTGTTTGAGCTGAAAAAAAACCTAACACCTGCAAAAAAGCAGCGTTCAGCTCCTAACGCAGCCCCATTGTTTCCTATGGGGAAACACTTCCTACGTCTGCACCTAACACTCTAACATGTACCCCGAGTCTAAACACCCCTAACCTTACACGTATTAACCCCTAATCTGCCGCCCCCGCTATCGCTGACCCCTGCATTACACTTTTAACCCCTAATCTGCCGCTCCGTAAACCGCCGCCACCTACGTTATCCCTATGTACCCCTAATCTGCTGCCCTAACATCGCCGACCCCTATGTTATATTTATTAACCCCTAATCTGCCCCCCACAACGTCGCCGACACCTACCTACACTTATTAACCCCTAATCTGCCGAGCGGACCTGAGCGCTACTATAATAAAGTTATTAACCCCTAATCCGCCTCACTAACCCTATCATAAATAGTATTAACCCCTAATCTGCCCTCCCTAACATCGCCGACACCTACCTTCAATTATTAACCCCTAATCTGCCGACCGGAGCTCACCGCTATTCTAATAAATGTATTAACCCCTAAAGCTAAGTCTAACCCTAACACTAACACCCCCCTAAGTTAAATATAATATTTATCTAACAAAATAAATTATCTCTTATTAAATAAATGATTCCTATTTAAAGCTAAATACTTACCTGTAAAATAAATCCTAATATAGCTACAATATAAATTACATTTATATTATAGCTATTTTAGGATTAATATTTATTTTACAGGTAACTTTGTATTTATTTTAACCAGGTACAATAGCTATTAAATAGTTAAGAACTATTTAATAGTTACCTAGTTAAAATAATTACAAATTTACCTGTAAAATAAATCCTAACCTAAGTTATAATTAAACCTAACACTACCCTATCAATAAAATAATTAAATAAACTACCTACAATTACCTACAATTAACCTAACACTACACTATCAATAAATTAATTAAACACAATTGCTACAAATAAATACAATTAAATAAACTATCTAAAGTACAAAAAATAAAAAAGAACTAAGTTACAGAAAATAAAAAAATATTTACAAACATAAGAAAAATATTACAACAATTTTAAACTAATTACACCTACTCTAAGCCCCCTAATAAAATAACAACGACCCCCAAAATAAAAAATTCCCTACCCTATTCTAAAATACAAAAATTACAAGCTCTTTTACCTTACCAGCCCTGAACAGGGCCCTTTGCGGGGCATGCCCCAAGAATTTCAGCTCTTTTGCCTGTAAAAAAAAACATACAATACCCCCCCCCCAACATTACAACCCACCACCCACATACCCCTAATCTAACCCAAACCCCCCTTAAATAAACCTAACACTAAGCCCCTGATGATCTTCCTACCTTGTCTTCACCATGCCAGGTTCACCGATCCGTCCTGGCTCCAAGATCTTCATCCAACCCAAGCGGGGGTTGGCGATCCATAATCCGGTGCTCCAAAGTCTTCCTCCTATCCGGCAAGAAGAGGACATCCGGACCGGCAAACATCTTCTCCAAGCGGCATCTTCTATGTTCTTCCATCCGATGACGACCGGCTCCATCTTGAAGACCTCCAGCGCGGATCCATCCTCTTCTTCCGACGACTAGACGACGAATGACGGTTCCTTTAAGGGACGTCATCCAAGATGGCGTCCCTCGAATTCCGATTGGCTGATAGGATTCTATCAGCCAATCGGAATTAAGGTAGGAATTTTCTGATTGGCTGATGGAATCAGCCAATCAGAATCAAGTTCAATCCGATTGGCTGATCCAATCAGCCAATCAGATTGAGCTCGCATTGTATTGGCTGATCGGAACAGCCAATAGAATGCGAGCTCAATCTGATTGGCTGATTGGATCAGCCAATCGGATTGAACTTGATTCTGATTGGCTGATTCCATCAGCCAATCAGAAAATTCCTACCTTAATTCCGATTGGCTGATAGAATCCTATCAGCCAATCGGAATTCGAGGGACGCCATCTTGGATGACGTCCCTTAAAGGAACCGTCATTCGTCGTCTAGTCGTCGGAAGAAGAGGATGGATCCGCGCTGGAGGTCTTCAAGATGGAGCCGGTCGTCATCGGATGGAAGAACATAGAAGATGCCGCTTGGAGAAGATGTTTGCCGGTCCGGATGTCCTCTTCTTGCCGGATAGGAGGAAGACTTTGGAGCACCGGATTATGGATCGCCAACCCCCGCTTGGGTTGGATGAAGATCTTGGAGCCAGGACGGATCGGTGAACCTGGCATGGTGAAGACAAGGTAGGAAGATCATCAGGGGCTTAGTGTTAGGTTTATTTAAGGGGGGTTTGGGTTAGATTAGGGGTATGTGGGTGGTGGGTTGTAATGTTGGGGGGGGGGTATTGTATGTTTTTTTTTACAGGCAAAAGAGCTGAAATTCTTGGGGCATGCCCCGCAAAGGGCCCTGTTCAGGGCTGGTAAGGTAAAAGAGCTTGTAATTTTTGTATTTTAGAATAGGGTAGGGAATTTTTTATTTTGGGGGTCTTTGTTATTTTATTAGGGGGCTTAGAGTAGGTGTAATTAGTTTAAAATTGTTGTAATATTTTTCTTATGTTTGTAAATATTTTTTTATTTTCTGTAACTTAGTTCTTTTTTATTTTTTGTACTTTAGATAGTTTATTTAATTGTATTTATTTGTAGCAATTGTGTTTAATTAATTTATTGATAGTGTAGTGTTAGGTTAATTGTAGGTAATTGTAGGTAGTTTATTTAATTATTTTATTGATAGGGTAGTGTTAGGTTTAATTATAACTTAGGTTAGGATTTATTTTACAGGTAAATTTGTAATTATTTTAACTAGGTAACTATTAAATAGTTCTTAACTATTTAATAGCTATTGTACCTGGTTAAAACAAATACAAAGTTACCTGTAAAATAAATATTAATCCTAAAATAGCTATAATATAAATGTAATTTATATTGTAGCTATATTAGGATTTATTTTACAGGTAAGTATTTAGCTTTAAATAGGAATCATTTATTTAATAAGAGTTAATTTATTTCGTTAGATAAATATTATATTTAACTTAGGGGGGTGTTAGTGTTAGGGTTAGACTTAGCTTTAGGGGTTAATACATTTATTAGAATAGCGGTGAGCTCCGGTCGGCAGATTAGGGGTTAATAATTGAAGGTAGGTGTCGGCGATGTTAGGGAGGGCAGATTAGGGGTTAATACTATTTATGATAGGGTTAGTGAGGCGGATTAGGGGTTAATAACTTTATTATAGTAGCGCTCAGGTCCGCTCGGCAGATTAGGGGTTAATAAGTGTAGGTAGGTGTCGGCGACGTTGTGGGGGGCAGATTAGGGGTTAATAAATATAACATAGGGGTCGGCGATGTTAGGGGCAGAAGATTAGGGGTACATAGGGATAACGTAGGTGGCGGCGATTTGCGGTCGGAAGATTAGGGGTTAATTATTTTAAGTAGCTTGCGGCGACGTTGTGTGGGGCAAGTTAGGGGTTAATAAATATAATATAGGGGTCGGCGGGGTTAGGGGCAGCAGATTAGGGGTACATAAGTATAACGTAGGTGGCGGTCGGCAGATTAGGGGTTAAAAATTTTAATCGAGTGGCGGCGATGTGGGGGGACCTCGGTTTAGGGGTACATAGGTAGTTTATGGGTGTTAGTGTACTTTAGGGTACAGTAGTTAAGAGCTTTATGAACCGGCGTTAGCCAGAAAGCTCTTAACTCCTGCTTTTTTCAGGCGGCTGGAATCTTGTCGTTAGAGCTCTAACGCTCACTGCAGAAACAACTCTAAATACCAGCGTTAGAAAGATCCCATTGAAAAGATAGGATACGCAAATGGCGTAGGGGGATCTGCGGTATGGAAAAGTCGCGGCTGTAAAGTGAGCGTTAGACCCTTTAATCACTGACTCCAAATACCAGCGGGCGGCCAAAACCAGCGTTAGGAGCCTCTAACGCTGGTTTTGACGGCTACCGCCGAACTCTAAATCTAGGCCCTAGTTACAAAAAATAAAAAAACCACAGTATCAAAAATAGAAAAGAATTACACCTAATCTAAGAGCCCTATCCAAATAATAAAGACCCCCCAAAATAAAATAAAAACTAGCCTACACTAAACCATCAATAGGAATTAAAGGGGAAAAAATAATTTTGGCTGTTTCAATCAGACAATAGGATTGAGCTTTCATCCTATTGGCTGATCCAATCAGCCAATAGGATTGAGCTTGCATTCTATTGGCTGATTGGAATAGCCAATAGAATGCAAGGTCAATCCTATTGTCTGATTAGATCAGCCAATAGGATGAAAGCTCAATCCTATTGGCTGATTGCAACAGCCAATAGGATTTTTTCCCCTTTAATTCCTATTGGCTGATAGAATTCTATCAGCCAATCGGAATGTAAGGGACGCCATCTTGGATGACGTACCTTAAAGGGAAACTTCATACATTGTTAACCATCGGAAGAAGAGGATGCTCTGCGCCGGATGTCTTGAAGATGGAGCCGCTCCACGTGGGATGGATGAAGATAGAAGATGCTGTCTGGATGAAGACTTCTGCTAGCTTGGATGAAGACTTCTGCCGGCTTCGCTGAGGACTTCTGCCACTTGGATGAGGATGGATGTCCGGTCTTCGAAAACTGTAAGTGGATCGTCGGTGGTTAGTGTTAGTTTTTTTAAGGGTTTTTTGGGTGGGTTTTAATTTTAGGTTAGGGACTTTGGGCAGTAAATGAGCTATATGCCCTTTTAAGGGCAATGCCCATACAAATGCCCTTTTCAGGGCAATGGGGAGCTTAGGTTTTTTAGATAGGTTTTTATTTGGGGGTGTTGATTGTGTGGGTGGTGGGTTTTACTGTTGGGGGGGTGTTTGTATTTTTTTTTTACATGTAAAACAGCTGATTTCTTTGGGGCAATGCCCTGCAAAAGGCCCTTTTAAGGGCCATTGGTAGTTTAGTGTAGGCTAGGTTTTTTTTATTTTGGGGGGTCTTTTTTATTTTGATAAGGCTCTTAGATTAGGTGTAATTCTTTTTTATTTTTGATACTGTGGTTTTTTATTTTTTGTAACTTAGTTGTTATTTTTTTGTAATTTAGTAATTTTTAATAGTAGATTTAAATAATTTGAGTAGGGTTAGGTTTTTAAATATGTAATATAGTTAATTTAATTGTTAGTTTAATGTAATTTTAGTATAATAGTTAGGGTAGGTTAATTAATAGTATAATATAGTTTAATGTAATTTTAGTATAATAGTTAGGGTAGGTTAATTAATAGTTTAATATAGTTTATTTTAATTCTAAAGGTAACTTTTAATTTATTATAAGATAGGGATGAGGTAATATATCATGTAAAGTTAGGGGTTAATAGGTTTAGTGAGTGGTAGTGATGTGGGAGGCCAGGGGTTTAGGGGTTAATACATTAATTTCAGTTGCGGTGGGCTCCGGGAGTGGCAGGATAGGGGTTAATACTTTTATTTAGTTGCGGTGGGGTCCGGGATAGGGGTTAATATATTTTATGTAGGTGGCGGCGATGTCGGGTGGCAGATTAGGGGTGTTTAGACTCTGGGTACATGTTAGGCTGTTAGGTGTAAATTTTACTGTTTTTTTAGCATAGAAATCAATGGGATATCTGGCAGCATCGAATATAAGCTTTCGCTGCTTTCAGACTCCCATTGATTCCTATGGCATTTGCGGCCTCCAGGGTGGCGGATTGAAAACCAGGTACGCTGGGCCTGAATAGTGGCGAGCGTACCTGTTAGAAATTTGATAATTTGCGGGGGGGCGGAGCCAGCAGCCGAGATGAGAAGTCGCATATACCCTGGGCTCCTGTACTAAACTAGATGTAAAGCAACTAAAATGATATATTATCGCTTTTAAAAGACATCAGTACTGAATATGGTTATTAGAAGTGACAGTGGAGCCTTCAACTATTCTATAACGGTTCAAATATCCATGGAGATAGCTACATAATGACATGGTTTGCTGAGATCCACATGGCACTTCTAGGTCTGATCCTACGCAGTATACATGGAAATTCAGTAAACTTTATTTCCTCTAGCCTCAATGCTTGATGTCATAACGCAGAGGAGATACTTCTCAACTAATTTCTATAGCTAGGAACAAACTCATTATGGAGCTTACAGATTTATTGCGACAGCTGGCACATAAAATGGATGCGCACTTTCACTCTCTAACAAGCACACTAATGGCGGAGCGATGCAGCGCTTCTAAAGGGGAAACAGCTGATACCCTGGATCAAAGTTTTTCTAACCCACAAGGAGAGAAGGAACAAGTTAGCCTTCGGAATACCACCTCTGAGAAGCAGGCTGAGCTGAGCAGAGAGAAGGGCAGTAGGATCGCCTCAGACATGGCGGTGGTATAAATTTGCAAAAGTTGGCAGATAGTGTAATGATGTAAGCATCGATCTGTGTCGGCTTGAGACCGGCGGTTCGTATGTTACGTCACAAATTTCAACTTTTGCCGGTCTGTAGGCTTTCATAACCAGGTTGAATCAGGCTCGCCACAATTACACTGCAGAATTCCAGCATATTTGCGGTTGACTGCTTGATAAATATCCCTCCAGCACTTTACTAATTCCCCTATTGCATGTATACTTTAATTTACAACTGTTGAACCAAAGATAACTGTACTATTCATAATTTCATATCAAATAAATTTAAACGCTACGCTTTGTGATTGATACTAGAAATAAAGACATGACTTTTTGTGTTGCTTACATTGTTATATACATGATTAATACTGATATCCTATGTTTCACTTCATAACAAGATGTATGTCTGATAGATTGGACTCTGTTGCTGATCTTATATGTGATTATTATTTGAGACTGGCGAAATGTTTATCCATTTTGGAATATATGTCACATCATCCCCATATTTGGTTATGTTTTAGTCCATAAGATATTATGATTTAACGATAGTGGAACATTTAAAAACATCTAGAGGATAGACTTGTTAATGAAAGAGCTCAGGTTGTGGCAGATGAAAATTATCATATCTGCAAGGTAATAAATAATATCTTCCTATGATTATGTTCTGTTATGTGAACTAAGCCTGAATATGTGATTATCGTAACCAGCATGCTTTTCTTGCATTCCAAAAACATGCCTTAGACATCTTGATTGTATCAACTGCTTTGTTTGGATTGGATTGTAATATGAACCTCAATAAAAACTATATAAACAAAAAAAGACTAACAAGCGAGAAGGTTTAACTTTGTTTACCTTATATTTAGTTTTATATTACATATTATACATGTTTAACCAAACCAAAAAGATATGGTACACCAAACTATTTGCACTGGTTTTAGGGAAAAACACAGTGATTAAAATACTGAACATTTTTTTCTAAGAATATACTTTTGTTTTCTTTTCCATGTCATGTATGGCTTTCTTACTTACGTTTTCAGTTTACTCAGAAACCAAGAACAGGGTAAATATTGAACCAAAACACTATGCACTTTGCATGCACAATAAATCCTAATGTGAACAAGCACCACCTTGTTTAAACAGCACCGTCTTAAATTCACTTTGCCTGCTTCAGGCCTGGAAACAAAGACAACAAGCAATAAGGTACTAGTTATATTAGAAAAAAAAAATTCTGGCAACTTCAGTACACACAAAAAGAATGTTTACTTTGGAATTAGAACAAGTGTTTGTTTCAGTGTTAAACAAATCGCACCAAAACCATAAATTATGCTTATCAGATCATTTCCTTTCCTCCTGTATGAGGAGAGTCCACAGCTTCATTCCTATAGAACTACTATAGAAATACAGAACCTGGCCAACAGGAGGAGGCAAAGACACCCCAGCCAAAGGCTTAAATACCTTCCCCACTTCCCTCATATCCCAGTTATTCTGCCAAGGGAACAAGGAACAGTAGGAGAAATATCAGGGTATAAATGGTGCCAGAAGAACAAAACAAAATTTAGGTCCGCCCTTCGTAGAATACGGGCGGGGGCCGTTGACTCTCCTCATACAGAAGGAAAGGAAATGATCTGGCAAGTATAATTTATGTTTTCCTTCTTAATATGAGGAGAGTCCACTGCTTCATTCCTTACTTGTGGGAAACATATACCCAAACTCCAGAGGACACTGAATGAACGGGAGAGCAAAAAAAGAGGCAGACCCTATTCTGAGGGCACCACAACCTGCAAAACCTTTCTCCCAAAAGCTGCTTCAGCCTAAGCAAAAACATCAAACTTGTAAAATTTAGAAAAGGTATGAAAGGAGGACCAGGTAGCCGCCCTACAAATCTGATCCATAGAGGCCTCATTCTTGAAGGCCCAAGAGGAAGCCACTACTTTAGTTGAATGAGCCTTAATCCTCTGAGGAGGCTTATGTCCTCACAGTCTCATAAGCTAAGCGAATAATGCTCCTCAACCAAAAAGATAAGAAAGTGGGCGAGGCCTTCTGCCCCCTACACTTCCCAGAAAAGACAACAAACAAAGAAGAAGTCTGTCTAAATCCCTTCGTAGCCTGAAGATAGAACTTCAAGGCCTGAACAACATCCAAACTATGAAGTAACTGTTCCTTCGAAGAAGAAGGATTAGGACACAAGGAAGGAACCACAATCTCCTTAATGATGTTGCGATCTGAAACGACCTTAGGAAGAAAACCTAACCAAGTACGAAGAACAGCCTTATCAGTATGAAATACTAGGTATGGAGGCTCACATTGCAAGGCAGCCATTTCAGAGACTCTGCACGCCAAAGCAATAGCCAGTAGAAAAAGAACATTCCAAGACAGTAATTTAATGTCAAGTACATGCATAGGCTCAAACTGAGCCTTCTGCAAAACTTTAAGAACAAGATTTAAACTCCAAAGAGGAGCGCTAGATCACAGGCCTGATTTTAGCCAGAGCCTGAACAAAAGACTGAACATCTGGAAGCTCAGCGAGTGTCATGTTTTAGTCTTGTTCAGTATATTCCTTTAAGAATTCATGAATCTCCACCTCCCTTTCCTCTATGCTAGGTAATTTGCTTATTTGGTGTAACTACCGCTGTCGGAGCAACTACTATTTAGCCACTTGTATTCTTGGATTGTCTTCCTTTATTGTTGGACTACCTCGTTGCAGTATCCATCTCTTCACAGTTACTCTTTCAAGATTTCTCTTTTCTGGGGATTCCAGCATGAAACAGGATTCAGCTTTACCTCTCTGGTAGCCATCCATTACATTGTAACTCCCGTGCTAACAAGTCGCTGCACATCACGTCCTGAGACCGGAAAAGTGGATACCTCACTCGTCTCTCATCTGAATCACGGTAGAGTTAGCACTAGTTGCTTCAGACTCATTAGCGTTTCAATAACTGTAACACAGATTAGGCTAAATCCTTTGCACTAATATTCTACAAACATCTGTGTATATAAACTCAGACAAAACAACGACTTTCCACTTACTCAGGTTTATCCAGGGACGTATTATCTATGGACTGTTCGCCTGTTGTACTCTGAGTATTTAACCCATCCGTGTCTGACTGCATTCCTATGAACTAATTAACTTTAACATATACTAACATTGCTATTCTAAGTACAGATTTCAGTGTATGAGAACAACTAACCTTGGGAACCATTTCCTGTAATAGAAACCAAACTCTGTACTGCAGTCATAACCAAACTTATAGTCAAGTTCCCATTTCTAAGCCTGTGTATCAAAACCTAGTGCTGGTACTAACAAATTACTTAAAGGGCCACTGTAAGTAAATATTTTTTATGCCTGTTACTAACTAACTACCCCAAATACGCTTTTTATCAATAGCATTTCATTAACATATCTCTACCGTATATCAGAAATCTTGTCTGCAAATTTAATTGTTTTCCAAACCCACTCTGTGGGTATCCTTTGCTCTGTACCAATCCGTTTACAATACCTAGGTTTCAAAATGGCGCTTTAAACACAAAGTTATTGGTTTAAGTATTTTGAACATGCAGTGCTGAAAATAGTGGGCAGGATAACGTGACATCATCGGCGAATAAAAGATATAACTTTTAGAATGTCATGAAACTTCGTTTTGGAGAAAATATAGGTCAGTAGGTTTTAATTAATGTTTATTAACTTTAATATGTTAGTTGTTTAGCTTAAAAATTATAACAGAAAGTAATCCTTTAACTATACCTATGCAGCTTTCATTTTGATTCCTATGCTTAAAACAGTTTGTTCTCTCTCCTCTTAACTATCCTTAGTCACCCTCAGTTCAATGAGCATAAGAGGGTTCTAAATACATCTTAAGTATAGAGCCTGTGGTTTGGTGTTATACTGAGTGGTAACTATTCGGGTTATTTTGGTACCTAACAAACTGTTATATACCTTACAGCGAGCCTCTTGTGCAGTAAAACAGATAGGGCCAAAATCTTTCCCTTAAGGGAGCTAGCAGAAAGGCCCTTCTCCAGACCATCCTGGAGAAAGGAACGAATCCTGGAAACCCTGACCTTATGCCAGGGGGATCCACGTTCTTCACACCAGAATAAGTAGGTCCTCCACACCATATGATAGATGTGATGAGTAACCGGCTTACGAGCTTGAATGAGAGTATCAATAACTCTCAGAGAAACCTCTCTTGGCTAGGACTTAGCGTTCAATCTCCACGCAGTCAGCCTCAGAGAATCTAGATTTTGATGAACAAAAGGACCTTGTTCCAGCAGATCCCTGCGACAAGGTAACTTCCATAGAGGAGATGACGTCTACTCGAGGAAGGAGAGGTAATAACGGGAAAAAAGTATATTAGACTAAACCTCCAAGGCACCACTAATGCATCTATTAGCTCCGCCTGAGGATCCCTGGATCTCGACCCATACCTGGGTAGTTTGGTATTGAGACGGGACGCCATGAGATCTATCTCCGGAGTCCCCCAACTGTTGCATATCACTGCAAACACCTCGGGATGGAGAGACAATTCCCCCGGATGAAAGGATTGTCTGCTGAGAAAGTCTGCTTCCCAGTTGTCCACACCCAGAATGTGGATCGCTGACAGTGAACAGTTGTGGGCCTCCGCCCACTCCAAAATCTGAGATACCGCCATCATTGCTAGGAAGCTCCTCGTTCCTCCCTGGTGGTTGATGTGGGCCACCAAGGTGATATTGTTTGATTGGAATCTGATAAACCGGGAGAACAAAAACGGGGCCAAGCATTCAGAGCATTGAAGATTGCTCAAAGTTTGAAAACGTTGATCGGAAGAGAGCTCTCCTGCCGAGACCAAAGGCCCTGAGCCTTCTTGGCTCCCCAAACTGCTCCCCATTCTGAGAGACTCGCATCTGTAGTCACAATCTCCCAGGATGGTCTTAAAAAGGATGTCCCTTGGGACAGGTGATCTGGACAGAGCCACCAAGAGAGCGATTCTCTCGACCGGTTGTCCAGAGAGATCTGTTGAGACAGATCCGAATGATTGCCTCTCCACTGTCTCAGCATGCACAGCTGTAACGGTCTGAGATGGAACCTGGCAAAGGGAATTATGCCCATGCTGGATACCATGAGACTAATCACCTCCATACACTGCTCCACAGAGGGCATTGAAGAGGTCCGGAGGGCAAGACATGCCAAAGCCAGCTTGCAGTATCTCAGGTCTGAAAGAAATATCCTCATGACTAGTGAGTCTATTATAGTGCCCAGAAATTCTACCCTGGAGCTTGGAATAAGGGAACTATTTTCTAAGTTTATCTTCCATCCGTGGGATCGAAGAAGAGAGAGAAGAGATTCTGAATGTTCTTCCACTAGACTAGACAGAATATTGTCCAAGTAATGTGCTACTGCAATGCCCTGGGTTCTGGCCACGGCTAAGAGAGCCCCCAGAACCTTTGTGAAAATGACTGGGGCAGTAGCTAGGCCAAACGGAAGAGCAATAAACTGGAAGTGCTGGTCCAGGAAGGCAAACCTTAGGAACTGAAAGTGTTCCCTGTGGATTGGGACATGAAGGTAAGCATCCTTCAGATCTAGCACTTTAGGTCCAGAATCGGGCAAAAAGTTTCCTCCTTCTTTGGAACCACAAAAAGGATTGAGTAGTATCCCAAGCCTCGTTCCTCTTTGGGAACTGGAATAATGACTCCTAAGGAGGACAGATCCTGAACGTACCCCAGAAAGGCATCCCTCCTCTCTGGTTTTGATGACAGATTTAAGAGAAGGAATCTGCCCTTAGGTGGAAGAGACTTAAACCCAATTCTGTAACCCTGAGCAATGACCTCCTGGACCCAATGATCCTGCACATCCATGAACCAAACTTCTGAGAAGAGAGAAAGTCTGCCCCCTACCTGATCCATAGACGGATCGGGGGAGACCCCTTCATGCTGATTTAGTCTCAGCAGGCTTTTTGCTCTACTTGGACTTTTTCCAGGACTGAGCCAACTTCCAAGTCTTCAGTTGCTCGGTCTTACCAGAGGATTGCTGGCGCTGGGATTTATCAGAACAAAAATGATAAGATTGTCCATTAAATCTGTTCTTTTTATCTTGCGGTAGAAAGACACCCTGTAACCGTGGAAATAATGGAGTCTAGGGGGCCTATTTATCAAGCCGTCAACTGTGCTGCATTCAACGGCACCAATACGCTCGCCTGACATCGCCTAACATCGCTGCCCCAAAGTAATCAGCTCTTTTACCTGTAAAAAAAAAATACAAACACCCCCCCAACAGTAAAACCCACCACCCACACAACCAACCACCCAAATAAAAAGCTAACTAAAAAAACCTAAGCTCCCCATAGCCCTGAAAAGGGCATTTGAATGGGTATTGCCCTTAAAAGGGCATTTAGCTCTTTTGCAGCCCAAAACCCTAATCTAAAAATAAAACCCACCCAATAAACCCTTAAAAAATCCTAACACTAACCTCTGAAGATCGACTTACAGTTTTGAAGATCAGACATCCATCCTCCAAGAAGCCGGGAGGTCTTCATCCAAGCAGCAAGAAGTCCTACAAGAAGCCGGCCGAAGTCTTCATCCAAGCCCGCAGAAGTCTTCACCCAGATGGCATCTTCTATCTTCATCCATCCGGCTCGGAGCGGGTCCATCTTCAAGACATCCGACGCGGAGCATCCTCTTCTTCTGACGGACTAACGACGAATGAAGGTTCCTTTAAATGATGTCATCCAAGATGGCGTCCCTTAGATTCTGATTGGCTGATAGAATTCTATCAGCCAATTGGAATTAAGGTAGAAAAAATCCTATTGGCTGATGCAATCAGCAAATAGGATTGAGCTGGCATTCTATTGGCTGTTCCAATCAGCCAATAGAATGCAAACTCAATCCTATTGGCTGATTGGATCAGCCAATAAGATTGAAGTTCAATCATATTGGCTGATTGCAACAGTCAATAGGATTTTTTGCTCCATCCTAAATCTAAAATCTGGTTCCTCCGCAATCGGAGGCTTAGAAGCAGCCGATTCAGACCCAGCAAGTTCACACTCTGAAGTATCAGAAAAAACTTCATCATCAGATAACCATATATCAGCTATAGCCAATAAACTAGATGATGACCACTGGGAAGGATAGCAATATTTGACCTTTCGCTTGCTCTTAGCAGGGCGAGGTAAAGCACTAATGGCCGCAGACACTGCCATTTGTAACTGTGCAGTGAAGTCTGGAGGTAAAAGGCCTCCTCCAGATGGAGGATCAGGTGTGCTATGGAAAACTGCATGTGTATTAGGAGATGAAAGCAGGGTGCAAACCTCACGGGACGGGGACCCCTCAGAGGTAGAAGGCTCAGTGGTATCAAACATGTTAACCTTTTTTGACATAATCACTTTTTCTAGGCATGTGGAACATAATTGAGAGGGTGGGTATACCTCTGCCTCCTTACAAAATAAACAGACATTAGTCTTAGGTATAGAGGGAGTACCCTCTAAAATGTCAAAGGCCTCCATAGCTATGGGCTATGTTCTAATATAACAATAACGATCGTTATATAAAAAATAAAAAATGGCACCTTTATACCCCCAATGGCTGGGGCACTCACCACCTCCTATGACCAAGGCACACAGAGTAAACCGCTTCTCTCCGATAACCAGCACGTTCAGAGAGTAGGAAGTGAAACTATGACCACACTAGGTCACATGGAGCGCAACCTAGCACCGCCTCCGCTAAGGAAAAGCGCGCCAAGCTTGGAAAGCTGCGCAGCTCTAAAGTGAAAGTAACCTGTATGTTCCAAACTCAGCCTATGAGCCCCTATGAGCCTCAAAAAAACATCTGACACATTACGCAGCACAAATCAAATAAAAATTCATGAGATTAATCCCCACTGTTCAATAATCCCCCCTCAGGAGATATTAACCCTTGATTCCATACAGGTAAAAGGAGCCACACTGTGACCCTGTCTTCTAGCGTTACCATATGTGTAAAAAATAAAAACGTTATTACCGGAATCTATGCTGTGGAACAGACACACAGCCTCTCAAGTGTCACAGTCTTGTAGCATCGCTCCTGACATGGACTTGAGTTATGAAAGTAGGCAGTGAAACTCGTCAACACTGATTGCTTAGGTGTTGTTGGATGGTTTTGCAGAAAGGCTCTCCCTGCATATCCAGACCCTAACTTTCGGCAATGCTCTCACTGAGAGGCTGACAAGACTACTTAAAACTCCAGTCCCATTTCAAAGGATAAATACCCTTCATAAGGAACTACTCCATATCTTCTGACACTTCCCTGCCAACCTCCTGTAACGAAAGACAAAGGCCTCTAGTTATTAAGGTCTGGCGGACCTGATCCGACACTGCGGATCAGGTCCGCCAGACCTCGCTGAGTTAAGCTTGAAAAAGGCCAAGGTAACGGCTGAAACGCGTAGCAAACTACTGTAAAAAACCTACAAACCATTTCAAGTGTCCCAGTCACATCTGACTGCTGCTATCAGACACTGCCATTTTTTCTACTATAACCAATCGGCTATAAGCTGGGCTCCAACCTGTCCGCTTCCACAGTGAACAATACAAAGACTTTGTTTAGGCAAACAAAAAACGCCGGCGTCTAGTGCCCTCCAGGAGCCACTGTATATTCCAGACCACGGTGAAAGACAGATTGCAGATTACTGTGGAAGGGGGATTCAAACAACCACCCGGATCTATCATAGTATCCAAAGACCGGCAAAAGAAGATCTACAGAGCGGGACGATTTCTACCAGGCTCCAGAATCGGCTCAAGAGCACAGTAAGTAAAATACCGCTCCTTACTGTTCACCTCTCTTTAGACCTAGAGCTCTGGTAAGTTTCCAATACACATAGTAACAACAAGAGGAGGATACAAAATAAGATCGCGCAACATTATATCAATCCAAATATTTTATCTTAAGGAGCACACCTAAATTAAGAAGTGACAAAGTGGACACTTTTTTACAAAGACTTTTTGAACTTTTAGACTTTTTAGACTTGTTGAATTAATTATATTTAAAATCCACCGGTGGTATTCAAAAAATCCTTTGATTCTATTGTATTTTATAATATTACCCTCAAATTTGTCGGCCGACAAAAATACCTTTGTTCAGCATCTCTTCCCTGCGATATTCATCTATATATTTCAAGGCATTATGAACTAATTTTTGTCATATTCTTATTATTATTTTCATTTCTATTATATCTTTTATGTTTTAGCAGCACCAATAGTAGTATATATTTTTATAATCCTGTACCAATGCAATATTGCTTTACTGTTGTTTTTTTGACTATTTTATGCTATTGCACTAGGTATTCAATGTACTAGACTAGTCCTTAAAATCCAACATTTGTCTTATTGCAGGTTTATAATATATAAATCCATATATCCAATATCCGATAAAACGTATCAAATATTTGCAAAAACCTTTATAGGTTCCTCTACACACCTGCCATCTAAGGGTACAGACACATATGTGTTTCAATGTATATCTATAAAGGACAGGTTATGGAGCAGTGGTCTTTGTGACCACTGCTTCATAACTGCTGCTTCTAGCGAGTCTGAAGACTCGCCAGAAACAGAGGCCATCAAGCTCCTTACGGAGCTTGATAACTAGAGGCCAAAGAATGACTGGGATATGAGGGAAGTGGGGGAGGTATTTAAGCCTTTGGCTGGGGTGCTTTTGCCTCCTCCTGGTAGCCAGGTTCTGTATTTCCCACAAGTAAGGAATGAAGCCGTGGACTCTCCTCATATTAAGAAGAAAAACAATGCAGGTCAGGTGCAAAGATTGACTTTACTAAGTGCTGCATTAGATTGTTTACTGTTATTGAAAGTCGCTTTAAGGGGGCACAAAAGTCTAAATTAAACTTTCATGATTAAGATAGAGCACGCAATTAAGAAAAAAAAGACTTTCCAACTTACCATCATCAAATTGTGCAGTTTTTTTTCTGCACAGTTTTGGAGGCACCAGCTCCTATGGAGCATGTGCAAGAGTTTATAATTTATACATATGAGTTTGCGATTCACAGATGGCTGTCACATGATACAGGGAGTAGGAAAATGGAAGGAAATTTGTTAGACAAAAAGCTACTACTCAGAGCAATAGCTATTGCATTGTCTTTTTTTTTTTTTTTTTTTTTTTTTAAACAGTTTTATTGTGCATATAAAATAAAGATACAAGGGGGTGGAGGCGCAGCTCCAGTTTTCCATTTACAATAATAACTGTAGGTTTTGCGGATAATATGTAAGACTGATATGATATTTATTTACATATATAGTGAAATAATTAAAAAGGAAAGAGAGGGGAAAGAAGGAAGAAAGGATAAAATAAAAGAGAAAAAAAAAAGAAAGAAAAAAAAAAAAAAGGAAAAAATATAATAAGAAGGGAGAGCATTGTCTTTTTTATTATGTTTGTTAATTATGTTTGTTGATTAAGCAGTTTTACTGTATAAAATGGTCCTTTGATAATTTGACATAAATGTTTATTTCTATATTATTATAACCACACATTTCACCTTAAAAACATCTCTAAAATTAGACATTTCCTTCCACGGGACACAGCTAGACACAGAGTCTCCTCCTCTCTTGTTACCTCCTCACACTCCCGCTTACAGGACTTCTCCAGACTGGCTCCCATCTTGTGGAACTCTCTGCCTCGCTCCACAAGATTCTCCCCTAGTTTTGAAAACTTAAAGGGCTCCCTAAAGACTCTACTGTTCAGGGATGCATACAACCTACACTAACCTTTCTTTATACCATTTACTCTCCTCCATTGCTATCCCCTTGAACTACCTTAGCATGTAAGCCTAAGAGCCATGCTGTTTGTAGCGGCTTGTGCAATGATAACTGCAAGCTAATGATGATGTCGGGTGGACAAAAATGTAGATGTCTACCCATGGATTGTTAAATGGAGTCCTTAGTGTTTAATGTCCCTTTAATGCTCAGTATTTATAGGTGCAAGTTGTAGTTATTTTACAGTTATATAAAGCATCCCGCATCAGTTACATAACATTCTTAAGACAAACCAAACATTCCCTTGTAGAAGGGACCCCAGAAACTGCTGGTTTTTGAACACACAACCTAGCCCATCTCTAGTAACTACTTTGGTAATGGCTGTGGCTCTGAGGATCCAGTCTGTATGCAATTTGTGAGATATGGACACCTGCTGCACAAAACGTTGTAGCTGTACTCATATAAGCCAATGCATATCTCTACATGACTTTCTTCTGTGATAAATACCTCATTAGAATTATTGAGTAAACAACCTGCATTGAATTGTGCCATTAATGGGCTAATATGGGTCACACCTGTTTTATCTAACTGTAATTATATTTCATTCATTTATGAGCCGCAAGGAAATAATTTTATTAAATATTTACAAAGGAGAGATAATACAGCTTAAAGTGCCTTTATTCTTGTAAAATAGCATGCTATAATTCATTGGCACATGTAATTTTAGTCTCAACCCTGCAACTTTATGTGTTTAACTGATACAAAGAAGTAGTACCTACTGGGACCCGCAGAACACTGCTGGTCTCAAGCGGAAGCTGCTGCTCACCTAATCAGCAGCACTAGCCACATGACCCTGCATGTAATATTTCAACTATATGGGCCCTTTAAGCTGTATTATCTCTCCTATGTAAATATTTTTATACATTCTTTTCTTGTGGCTCATAGATGAATTAAATATTATTGTAGTTAGATTACTCTAGTCAAAAGGGTGATGCTCCTGGAGTCATTCTGAAGTAATCAATGACTAGTCATTAGAAGCCATCCTGAAGTATGCCCACAGGCCAAAATATTTAAATGAGATGACTCTAGAGTCATTCACTGGCTGTTCATGCTTGTGAAGTAATCAGTAAGGTAATCTGATAATCATTCTAACGTTATTACCCAGAATTATTTACCTTAGCTGATGACTTTACAAGCCTGGTGATCTCTGATAATGTGCAAATCACTTCTAAAGTAGTTTGATGATCATCAAATGACTCCAGGATGGTCTCTAAAGTAATATTGTTTGTCTTGGGTAAATTGCGTGCTCTGATGATCTAGAGCATTTCATTGTTAGACTATAATAGCCATTTAGAGTGCAGGAAGGTTTTGCAGCTCACCAGCCTTTGGAGAAAATATGAAAAATTATTATTTCATTATTTTGTTTTTTAAAGGAACTCTGTTTATGGTTTATATGTGTCTAACCATAGCCTCTCATACCTGTCATGTGGCCTCAGTATTTGTTTTGGCAGTGATTTTCACAGTCTTTAGGGAACACTAACTCTGCTAAAAGTTTTTAGGTTCCTTTCCGACCTTGTCAAAATGGCTGACTGCAAGTGATAACTTTTCTCAGAAACATTTGTGCAAATGAAACTATGCACAATAATGCCTTTCAAATTGAATTATTATGCCCTTTTATGGAGTGATACTTTTCTATGATATGCAGAATAATTTTTAGTTAAATGTAGTTGATACACAATGATAGTAGATTGTAATTAAATTTTATTTTGGTTAGTGTTTCATACCCATAATATCATTTGGCAATGTCATACAGGAAAAGCAACTTTATCACCATTTTAAATGCAAATGCTGATATTCTGACAACACCAATAAGATGTAAAACTGATTTAAAAATATAACTGATGCCTTTATTATTAGGTTCAGATCATTAGAAGCTTAAATAATATATTAAAATGAGAGTTGCTTTAAATTATATTTTTTAATGATATCCAAGTATCTGCGTACAGGATAGATAAAAAGGGAGAGAGTTAAAATGTTACATGTCCACTCAGTAAATTGCATTATTTCTTCTCTGTCTCATCCATCACTTGTTGAGATATATGTATTATTTTATTCCCTTATGGCATAGCTCAAAATAACATTAAAATTAGCTATCACAGCTTAGCACTAGTTAAAAAAACATTTAATTAACTAGCAAAAGTTTTGACACATATATGACAAAAGAAAAAAATCAACTGGAAGTTTAATAATTTCACATTCACTTAAATTCAGATGAAGATTGGCAAGCAAGTGGAGCTGAATTTCAAAACTACCATTTTCCCCAGTTTCAGCTTCATCCTTGTTCCATATTTTAATCTCATTCCACTATGCAATCTGCTCAGAAAGTCCTCATGCCAGAGTAAGGATCTCCGCAGTGTGTACCGGACAGATGGAGAGAGGTCCTGTCTGCCTGCAAGCATGTGTGTGAGTTTTATGGTAGAATGACCTGAAAAAGCTGGATGTGAGGCAGAAACATGACAAGGTCTCTTGAAAGTCATGTTTTAAACTATGAAAAGACAAATCTGGACAAATAGGTAGAATTTAAATTCTTGTGAACAGCATATGTAGGGTTAACCTGTGCTGTTGTCTGGAGAGAAATTCCTGAATATTAATACACTGGGGAGTTTCAATGCCAGCTAGTCAATGAACAGCTATGCCTCTGAGATAGGATTTGCAAGACATTTTAACAAAGACGTATTAATACTGACATGCCTTTTCCCTTGTTAATGTATGACTTTAAAAGTGACTGCCAGTTGTATAAATGTGTCAGATGTTTCTGATATATAGCCATATGCCCACTTTATTAAAAGCACCAGGCCGTTTTCTTTTGGAATATGGGCCAGGATTTAAATGCCAATATCAAGAGTTAAAGAAGATAAGATCAAACCTTCTTCCAGCCAAACATTTTGTAAACACAAATTAGGTAGTGATAAAGCAGAGTTCTCATGTTCTGTCACAAATATTTGATTATAAAAGAAAAATAATAATAATGTGTTTGGGCTTTAAAAAACCATGCAGAATTTGACACCATGCTTGTCTCATCAAAATGTAATTGGTGATTTAAGACCTGGAAACAACATTAAGTAGAATGATCAGCATATTAGAACAGTACTTACTTATACAGGGCCGTATTAGACAATCCTAAATGACTAGTTTCTGGCAGCTACAAACTGTTTTACATGCAACGACAGGGTTTGTATTTTTCCTACACTATGAAATTCATGAGATCATCTTTATTGGGTTTGGACAGAAATGCACACTCCAAGTTTCCAGCAGAGAAATGCAAAGGGCTTGTAAAGTAGATGCCTTACAGAAAAGCAGTGAATTCATTTAGATATTATGCAATTTAAATCTACAAGTTAACCCTTACAAGATATACTATAAAAATAATATATTTAACTCCAATCATAAATTAACTCTATTCTGCAACTGTAGAAATCTTAAATTAAACTTTTATGATTCACAAAGAGGGGTAGATTTAATAAGCAGCATATGCTAATTTCTACGCCCGAGTTTTCCGGCTCGCCGGAAACGTAAGTTAAGAGGCAGCAGTTGTAAGACCACTATTCCTGAACTTGTCTGCCACCTTTTAAGACTGCAATCATCCCGATCTGATCCGGATGATTGACACACCCTGTTAGCAGCTGATTGGGTGGAATGTGCAGGGGGCGGCATTGCACAAGCATTTCACATGAAATGTTTGTGCAATGTTAAGTGCAGACAACGTATGCTGTCGGCATTTAGCAATATCGGGCGGGCATGATTCGCTACAGCGAATCATGTCCGCCCAGCAATTGATAAATTGAATAAAAAGTGGGGAGTGTGGGATAAGCGCTCTGGAAGGAGCAAACCTAAAGTGAAAAGAATGTAATAATAATGTAATAACAAATTAAATCAAGATGTTAAATATAAGTGAAAAAAGATACCGATAGTGGGGGGGGGGGGGGGGGGGGGGGGCGGAGCCGGAAGCTGCCATGAGTGCAGTGTAAATCCGGAGCTCCGTACAAGCAGCCCTGTGAAACTCAAAAATCTGGCATCACACTAGATACTTTAACGACACAGCATGAGACATAACTGCTAAACCTCTGAGGCACACAATGAGGTGACTTTTATAACGCTATGACCAGGATAAAGGTGACTATCAGATTTAACAAACACGCATCGCCCCCAACCAGCGCTCCCAACCGGAAGTGAAGCCTAAACGCCATGAGAACACTTTGAGCAACAAAGTAAAACAGCCTGTTACAGCACCTCGCTTACCGGAGCCTTTATTCAACCGAGCAGGCTACTCTGGAGATCAAAAGGGACAGGTGAGGTGCCCGACATAGAAGAAGTGAAGCTACGCTGAGGGGTAAGCAGGCACGCCACGTGGCGACCGCAATACTTATATCACTGACTAAGCACAACACTAAAGCGATCAGGAGAGGGAGAGTCGCAACACAATTTTGTTAGACATCTTTGGCGACTGCGTCACAGACAACAGCCTGAACGGTACCTCACTCACTTGAACTCTTTCTAAGACACAAAGCCCAGAACAAGCACCAAAAGATGGCATAGGCCCAGCCAGACTGTATTTGGAACACTCCCCAGATCAGATTGAGCTAGAAGGGCTGTGCAGCCACAATCATACAAGGAGAGACTCAGACACTTTATTTCACACGGCAGCTGTAGTGTTTCTGGCACTGAAGGCCCTATACCATGCTCTTATTGCTAATACTATAAACTGTTGTTGCATATTGCAGATTTGGATATATTCTTATATAGCAAGGAGCTACAACAGTGGAACATCTGACAGCTTTAATAGAATTACTCCAGGGCAGACATAGTGCAACAAACTGAATACCCATAACAGAAATAATGGCGTCTAGGCGCACAGTCAGGCTTGACAAGACTACCAAACCCACTACCACTAAGACTTTGACTATGTCTTCCTTCTTACAAGCTGCAGACCCGGCTGATAATGTGAGAGCACACGCCGGCACGGGGGGAAAATCCCCTAATCCAGACTCTCTGCAAGATGAAAATCCTCATTCTCAAACACCAGAGTCACAACTTTCGGCCTCCTTATTATATAACCTGCCATCTAAGCAAGACATAGCAAACATAGTGCGCACATGTATTAGAGAAGAGCTGGCCACCATGGCGCAAGAGATACACACTCTGGGATTTCAGATGGAATCACTAGAAAGTAATCACGATCAACTTAAAGAAGAAGTACATGCTTTAACTGAACAAGTCTCATCACAGCAAGATACTATATATAGCCTGCAGGAAAAGTTAGAAGATTTGGAGAATCGCAGCAGGAGGAAAAACTTAAGAATCAGGGGAGTACCTGAGGATGTTTTACCCCGTGACTTTCCAGTGTACCTTCAGGCATTGTTTCAGCACATTAAAGAGTCGTCACATACAACTGACATACAGTGGGTAAGAGCACATCGATCCCTTTGCCCCAAGCCTCCAGCTACGGCACCACCTAGGGATATAATTATAAGGTTTAAAAATTTCTTGGAGAAGGAAATGCTGTTGAATCAATCCCGAAAGAATCAGCCAACCAGATTTAGGGGTACAGTTGTTCAATTTTATCAAGACTTATCATATGAAACCCTGCAAAAAAGGAAAGAATTTGCACCCCTTACGACGTACCTGCGAAACAAAAAGATCCCATATAGATGGGGATTCCAGACACAAATATGGGTTCTCAGCAACAATTCTAGACTTACCTGCAAGACACCGGAAGACTCCCATGCTTTTTGTCTATCTTTGGGACTTGATCCAGTAGAGACACTCTCTACGGCAGATAAGAACTTGCCCACTGACAAGCGCCCTCCTGAAAAAAATCCTGCTTGGCGCATGGTACCAGCCAAGAAAGGGAAAACCACAGTCACTACACCACAAAGGAACAATGACTCTAGTCCAAGTCACTCCAGTACAACACCTTGAGCCCATACGGGCATGCAAATTTCATATGTGCCTAATGAGGACTGAATGCTTGAGATGTTGAATATCCATGCTGTTTGTTTGTTTTTTGGATTGTCTGTTTGTTTACCTGATGGTTATATAAGCTTACAGACTATGTGGCTATATAGTCTGTAATACTTACTAGCCAGAATAGATAACTTCCACTTAGATATGACAGAAGGGCTTGCAATTACAATTTATTGTTGAAACCCCCCAACACCACTCTCAATATGCCCTATATTAGGAAGAGAGTATTGAATTTATGTTCAAGTTATAATTCAATATCATGTTTGCCTGTTTATGTTGTTTGTATTCACTGTTTACATTGTTTATTTATTTGTGGATTTGTTTTACAGAAAAGCTGTTCTACTAGTGACACAATGCTTAGACTACGTACCAGGTGCCGTGCTAACCAACAAATGCCTGTGCTTGTTATCTAGGTTAAGATGTCGCCAGTTGTAAGTAAAGATACACGTTCACTAACGTTATTGACACAGAATGCCAAAGGACTAAATTCACCTCAAAAACGCTCTAAAGCCATACTAGACTTAGCCAAAAGACGAGTTGATATACTTTTCCTGCAAGAAACGCATTTTCAGTATAATAAGGAACCCAAATATTTTGGGAAAACATTCACAACGCATTACCATAGTTCTGGGCCTAATAAAAAAGCAGGTGTAAGCATATTAATTAGGAAAGATCTCCCATTCACACTAACCAGCATAAACAAAGATAGGGAAGGCAGATTTCTAGGGATAATGGGACTTTTATATGGTAGACCGGTTACATTGATAAATGTATACGCACCAAACACAAAGCAGGCCCCTTTCTTTCAGGACATATTTAAGAAAATATTGGATCTAGCAGTTGGCCCTATATATTTAGCTGGAGACTTCAATACCCCTTTACAGCCACAAAAAGATAGTTCAAATCCCAAAATTTTAGTATCCAAAAAACTCTCCATGACCCTATGGAAAAACTTGAGAGATCTCAATCTCTATGATATATGGCGATTTATACATACAGAGAAAAGGGATTATACTTTTTTTTCTGCCCCTAACAAATCCTATAGCAGATTGGATTATATATTTACTAACCAAAAGGGCCTAGCTAATGTTAACCGCTGTGAGATCTCGCCAACCTCGTGGTCTGACCACTCCGCAGTCACGCTGAAACTCTCATGGCCTGAAACACAGACAGAACCCTTTAGCTGGAAATTAGATGAAACCTTATTGAATAACCCGAACTCCCTTGACAAAATATCCTCACTTATATCAGACTATTTTACACATAATATCAACTCAGTAACAAGCAACTATGTAGTGTGGGAAGCCCATAAGTGTGTCATCAGGGGAGAATTGATAAAGCTCAAGGCCCAGCACCAACAACACATTCGCCGACAATATGCAGAACTTACAGAAACATTTACAAAATTAGATCATGCATTAAAATGCAAACCTAATGATCCCCTATTAGCACAAGACTACCTTGAAGCCAGGAAAGCGTTAGATAATTTTTTAGAAATTGAGTATCAAACTTTACATAAAAAAACTAACTGTAAGTTTTATTATGAGAACAATAGAGCAGGTAAGCTACTAGCGCGAGCTTTAAAAAAGAAAAGACTCAAATCATTTATCTATGAAATACATAGACCAAAATGTAAGACCCCTCTCTACACTACTAGAGAGATTCTCCAAGTCTTTCAAGATTACTACACAGAACTTTATAATATTTCCAAAACCCCCCTAACTGAAGAACACCTCTCTAACCTCAACACTTATATTGATCATTGTCAGGTCCCCAAGATTACCTCAGACCAACTACAAACCCTGAAAAGGCCCATAACCACACAGGAACTTCAACGTGTAATATCAGATTTGCCTAATGGGAAAAGCCCAGGCCCTGATGGCCTATCAGCTAAATATTATAAAGCTTTTTCCTCCATCCTTATCCCCCACATGGTTCAACTTTTTAATGAGGTTTCCGAGGAAAACCCGTTTCCACCATCAATGCTTGAGGCGCAGGTCTCGGTGCTCCCAAAACCAGGCAAACAACCAAACACACCAGCGAATTTTCGCTCAATATCTCTACTTAATGTGGACATTAAACTTTACGCGAAGATTTTCGCGACCCGAATTAATCTGATCCTCCCAACTTTAATACATATAAATCAAGCGGGGTTCACACCTACACGGGAATCCAGAGACAACACCACAAAAATTTTGGCTCTTATGGAATATGCACACAAACATCAGGTTCCCTCCGCGTTCATTTCTATGGACGCGGAAAAAGCCTTTGATAGGCTTGATTGGACATTTCTGAAACAGGCCTTACTAAAATTTGGATTTGACCAAGAACTAATCATGAAACTATTCGCACTATATAATGCGCCTCAAGCAAAAGTTAAACTAAATGACTCCTTCTCCTACCCTTTTCAAATCAATAACGGAACCAGACAAGGCTGCCCTCTCTCACCCCTCCTTTTTGTCTTATCAATAGAAATACTGGCATCCTATATTAGGAATAATAAAGCTATTACGGGACTCCAAATAGGCTCAGCAGAATATAAAATCACACTATATGCAGATGATATATTCCTTACCCTTACGAACATAGAATCCACACTCCCTTATCTCATGGATACCTTAAATAAATATGGGAAATACTCAAATTTTAGTATAAACATTACAAAGTCTGAACTGCTACATATTAATCTCACCCCAACCACTTTAACACGCCTGCAGCAGCAGTTCCAATATAAGGCGCAGAGCAAAGCAATTAAATATTTAGGAGTCTACATAACCCCCAACATCCATGATGTTGTGACTTTAAATTACGAAAGCCTAATTTTAAACGTTAGTTCATTGTTAAGAAGCTGGAATAATAAATTTCTATCATGGATGGGGAGACTTAATGCAATTAAAATGATTATACTGCCCAAAATACTTTATATGTTACAAACTTTACCTATACCCCTCCCTGACTCACTGATTCATAGACTACAGAAAGCATTAAATACCTTTATCTGGGCAAACAAACGCCCACGTATAGCCACAGCTACACTATATAGACCGAGAGAACTTGGAGGCATTGGAGCGCTCAATATAAAACTCTATAGAATAGCTACTTTTATGTCCAGGGTGGTAGACTGGTGTAAAAATGCCTTAAATAAAGAATGGGTCCAACTAGAAAACAATTTGATAGGTCATGATAATATATGCGGGAACTGTTGGCTCACCTCCAACTAGAGAATGCTTTCAGATGCTACCCCATCCTCAGTCCGAGAATCATATAAAATATGGGACAAAATCATACGACAGCATAAAGGCATTTCTACAGCGCAATCCCCTTTAACCCCGATAGTGGGCAATGTAACATCCCCACTTAATATTAATATACTTGAGCCGCAACTAGTAACTATCAATGATATCCTTCCGGTCCATACCTTGTATGAGTGTGGAAGGGTTAAATCGCAAACAGATCTTGTTGCCAGGTGTGGACCCAGACTGCAAAATTGGTTAACATATTCACAGTTAGCACACTTTCTTTCAACACACCCATCTAAGCCGCATTTTACTTGTCCCTTGACACCTTTTGAGAATTTGTGCATTAATCCACTGCCAAATAAAGGCATACTCTCCATAGTACATAAACAACTTCAACTGTCCAGCTATAAAAACCTACCATCCTATGTTGTCAAATGGGAACAAGAACTTGATACTCCGATACCAGAGCAAACTTGGTATGACATATTCAAATATATGAGCAAATCTTCCTCCTCGATTTCCATTCTGGAAATGAACCTCAAATTCATGTGCAGATGGTATTATACACCTTCACGTTTACATCAGCTATTCCCTAACACCCCAGCAATATGCTGGAGGGGTTGCCAGGAAATTGGAACCCCACACCACATTTGGTGGCAGTGCCCGAAAGCTAAATACTATTGGGAAGCAATCAAGAAAGAGGTTGAACGAGTATTGAATGTCCCTATACCCTTCAAATTAAAAGTTTTGCTCTTCAATCACTTCCCTAAAATAAAATGTAAGTTAAGATTAGCACTTTTAACAATAATGGTAAACACAGCCAAAAGATTAATCCCGTTACACTGGAAAAAAACAGATCTACCCACAATAGAAGTCTGGAGGCATACAGTCACACATAATCTAGAACTAGAAAAATACCATTACACACAAATACACCGACAAGACAATTACCATTCCATATACTTTCTATGGGAGGAATACTTGAATATGACGTTGGCTCAGACCTAGACCATACATAGCATATATAAATGTTTATATTATGAGACAAAGCCGGTATCCTGGTACATTAGTAGTTTTTGTAATACTCATATGCAGTTATTAATATATTGTGCATTGTCATATAGAGAAATGTTTTCCACTATAATATGTTTGACTTTTGTATACATGACTTGATAATGTGCTCAAGTCGTATCTGCCTAAATCTAAATGTATACTGACTTATGTTCATCAATAAAAATGATTTAAAAAAAAAAAAAAAAAGATACCGATAGTGATGATAAAAAAATGTCAATTTAATTTAAAATAAATAAATATCAACAAAGTGTACAAAATAAACATATAACATATGATAAAATCAAATTCAGGTGACTCATATAAGTCTAAGATGCCGGCATCAAGGAAATAAAATATTGACCTATAGGAATATTGTACAATTAGCCAAATAGGTGAAATTCATAACATTTTAAAATAGCGGTTGTTAAGTTAAAAACAACAATACACAAAAACTTGATTTAGCAATAAATGTGTATAGCAGACCAATCTTATGGGCACTTAATGAGAGTAAAAAGTAGGAAATAAAATGGTAAGTCTGTGATGAATAACAACAAACCAGCAGCTTATGTTTGTGTCCGTTAGAGGCTATGAAGCGTGTGATCCGAGGATGGTGACGTCACGTCATGTGACTAGTCGTACTGATCCAATTGTATCCAACGATTATGGTGTAGCGTTATATTTGAAAAAATGTGTATACCAGTATATCAAAAAGGGAAAGACAAAGTGTCAAATATTTTTCGTAACAATATAAAAAGATACTTGCAAGTAACAGATCGCTGTCCTCCAATCTCTCCCGTGGGAGAAAAGCAATTCGGCTGATTTTAAAAAAGCAACAATGTAGATGAAATAAAAACAAGTTTCCGTCATTTTCTTTCTGGACTCCAGGTGGATAGAAATTCTTTGCAAGGTGCTCTTTTTTCAGCAGTCCTTTAGGTAGATAGTGATGTTGTAGCAAGAACCAGAGGTAACCTGCGAGCACACAGGGATTATTCATACATCCAGCTCAAGTGTGGTGTATGAGCTAAAAATGAACCTGTAGTTTGTGCCGCCGTAGAACAAGGTGAGATAAAAATGAAGCTCTGTGAACGCCGCACACAGGAATTATTCATATATCTTGCTCTGCTTGAATTGTAGAGCTCGAAATGAACCTGTTAAGTGCAGGGTGGGAGAATAGGTACGTTTCTCTTAGTGACTGTAAGCAAATCTACGCGTTTCGGCAGAGTTACCTGCCTTTATCAAGATGCTTACAGGATGTAACAAGGAGCCTTATATAGGGAGAGTGTGTGGGTGTATCAATTAGGATATGGACGTGTTAATAATTAACCCTCTATTGAATGGGTCATATATGCGATATTTAACTCATATGTATACACATAGATAGATATAAATATAAATAGAATCATAAGTGGATATATTTTATAGTATTTTTCAGTTATATAAGTTGTGGTTTATAAAAATGCACAATATATAAAAGGTTATTATATCTATATAAACATACCTAAATGTGTGTGTTTTTAATTGCTAAAAAATCAAACGAAGAAATATACATTAAATACTTAACTTATACTCTCTTAGGTGTAGTTTACCTGTTTATATAGAATTGGTTAAACATTAGGAAAATGTACTACATAATGTCATATATTCAACATCTTTGATTAGAAGGGACAATTTAATAATAGAGAAAATATAATAATTTTGTAGAAATGAATAAAGTCATGATAATTCAAGATTAACTAGAAGTGGTCAAAAATACATAATTGTTTATTACGTATTTCTAGAAAACTGTGATTAGTGATAAGTTTAATTTTATATGTTAGATGTTAAATGTTTATGTTTACTGCCATATATTTATATAATTGAGTTTAAATCAAATGAGCTGTTTAATCCTAGTGGATGTATTGTTTTGAATTTAAAAATTAGCTCTGCTTCTTTTTTGAGAAGCATCTTTTCCATATTACCACCTCTATGATTCATTTTTACTTTTTTTATATATAACAGGTTCATTTCGAGCTCTACAATTCAAGCAGAGCAAGATATATGAATAATTCCTGTGTGCGGCGTTCACAGAGCTTCATTTTTATCTCACCTGGTTCTACGGCGGCACAAACTACAGGTTCATTTCTAGCTCACACACAAAACTTGAGCTGGATGTATGAATAATCGCTGTGTGCTCGCAGGTTACCTCTGGTTCTTGCTACAACATCACTATCTACCTAAAGGACTGCTGAAAAAAGAGCACCTTGCATAGAATTTCTATCCACCTGTAGTCCAGAAAGAAAAAGACGGAAACTTGTTTTTATTTCATCTACATTGTTGCTTTTTTTAAATCAGCCGAATTGCTTTTCTCCCACGGGAGAGATTGGAGGACAGCGATCTGTTACTTGCAAGTATCTTTTTATATTGTTACGAAAAATATTTGACACTTTGTCTTTCCCTTTTTGATATACCGGTATACACATTTTTTCAAATATAACGCTACACCATAATCGTTGGATACAATTGGATCAGTACGACTAGTCACATGACGTGACGTCACCATCCACGGATCACACGCTTCATAGCCTCTAACGGACACAAACATAAGCTGCTGGTTTGTTGTTATTCATTACAGACTTACCATTTTATTTCCTACTTTTTACTCTCATTAAGTGCCCATAAGATTGGTCTGCTATACATCAGCACATTTATTGCTAAATCAAGTTTTTGTGTATTGTTGTTTTTAACTTAACAACCGCTATTTTAAAATGTTATGAATTTCACCTATTTGGCTAATTGTACAATATTCCTATAGGTCAATATTGTATTTCCTTGATGCCGGCATCTTAGACTTATATGAGTCACCTGAATTTGATTTTATCATATGTTATATGTTTATTTTGTACACTTTGTTGATATTTATTTTAAATTAAATTGACATTTTTTATCGTCACTATCGGTATCTTTTTTCACATATATTCAACATCTTGATTTAATTTGTTATTACATTATTATTACATTCTATTCACTTTAGGTTGGCTCCTTCCAGAGCGCTTATCCCACACTCCCCACTTTTTATTTTATTGTTTAAGTCTATATTTGGAGATTATATTAGACTATTTAGGGATTTAAGCTTAAACCTTATAAGATAGCACTCACACCACCCCCTCCCTGTTTTATTAATTGATAAATTGACCCCATAGCATTCAATTTTAAATAACTTTTGATTTCATTTCTATTACCAAATTTGATTCATAATCTTATTATTCTTCTTGTGAAGAGCAAACCTAGGTAACCTCAGGAACTAGCTGGTAAATGGTGGCTGCACATTTATACCTCTTGTCTATGGCTCACCAGATGTGTTTAATAGTGCATTGCTGCTCTTCAACCTCCCAAGTTTCACTCTTCAACAAAGGATACTGAGGTTTCGATATCTAAAACATCGACAGACTGATGAGAAACTGCCTGTTTGGGTTTACCAGGCTCGCAGTCTGACGGTCTGTCGATATATATATTCCAATAAAGAGGGCTGAACCGCAAAGTGCCAATGAGTGGCAATAGGTCTCCCATAGGAAACAATAGGGATTGTGGCTTCTGTAAAAGTCAGCTGACATCGCCACTTGTCGGCACTATCAGGAGAGGGGAGCTGTATTTGAAGTGTTCCTACACAGCTCAGACAGTGGGGCCCATTTATCAAGCTCCAAACGGAGCTTGTGGGCCTGTGTTTCTGGCGAGTCTTCAGACTCTAAAGACCCCTGCTCCATAACCCTGTCCGCCTGCACTGAGCAGGCGGACAGGAATCGCCAGAAATCAACCCGATCGAGTACGATCGGGTTGACACCACCCTGCTGGCGGCCCATTGGCCGTGAGTCTGCAGGGGGCGGCGTTGCACCTTGTGAGCTGCTGGTGCAATGCTGAATACGGAGAGCGTATTGCTCTCCGCATTCAGCGAGGTCTTGCGGACCTGATCTGCACTGTCGGATCAGGTTTGCAAGACCTTTGATAAATAGGCCCCAGTGCATTCACTGAAACAAAAGAGGGGTTTCTTTGTAGGAACACTTCAAACAATACATACATAACCTTACATCTACTGAACCTACACTACCTGCCTTACACTGGAAAATCTTACCACTGAAAAGGTGTGAAGAAAAATATGGCTGAAAACTTGCACCTAACCTGCAGAGCAGTGCTTGGGATATATTGCACTACTGGGGATGTTTTCTAAATCAAATCCAGGTTACTCCCCTGGAACACCCAGCAAACTCCTACAGAACGCCTATCTCTACGACATGTCTACAATCTACCTTGCTGATAATGACAAAAAAATCAAAAAACCTTCCTATTAAAACTATAGGAGCTATGTGGATACATGTATATGTATTGTTTAATTCAAATGTATCTTATTGTACAATGCTTATTATTGTAATTATTGTTTTCATTTTAAACTTTTTTTTGTGTGTGTTTTTTTTAATAATAACAATAATATTTATTTTTAGTTATATAAATTTGTTATAAAAGTCAGTAGCTACAACTTTTTAATTTTTACATAACTGCATAGTTAAACAAATGCGGTTTTGTAAAAATTCAAAGTTGCAGTTACTGACATTTAGTACAAATTTATATAACTAAAAATAAAAAATAAAATGCAAAAAAAAACAGCTGTTAAAAAAAAAAATACATTACATTAAAATGCATTATATTAGAAAATACATTTACATGAAACATAACAGGGATTCATTGAAATCAAAGTTCAAACATACAGGCTCTATGAACGATCACTGTGTATATAGACAATGGCGAAATATATGCACTAAACAAACAAAATTGGCCAAGGCCCAATATTTCTGTGAAAATCTGAACAATAACATATCAAACCCTAGAAAGTTTTGGAAACTCATAAATAACTTACAAAATCCACCAATCCACTCCCAACCCTCCACTGTCAATGTGGACAACCAAACCCTGCAACTCCCCTTAGAAGTAGCAAATGCCTTTAATAGTTATTTTGCCGGATGCTCCACCACCCTGATTGACAAACTAATAAATGACACACATCCTGAAACTACAAATGTGGATCAGGCCCCACTAAATCAGCAAAGACCCAATATAGAGAAGTTCAATTTTAGACCTGTACCCATCAATGTCATTAAGAAATACCTTAATAATCTAAAAATGAAAAACCAGTCTGGACCTGATCAAATCCCAGCAATGCTGTTGAAGCTCAGTGCGCCGGCAATTGCTAAACCTGTCACAACCCTAATTAACGAATGCTTGGTGTCTGGATACATTCTCAAACTTTGAAAAAACTGCAAGAGTAGTGCCTATCCATAAAAGTGGGGCTTTAACCTTGGTTTCTAACTATCGCCCTATATCATTGCTCCCAGTATTGTCAAAAAAAAAAAAAATGTGTCCATACGCAACTATGTGAGTATTACCAACAATCTAACTATCTGACCCCTGATCAATCAGGTTTTCGCCGGAATCACTCCACTACAACTGCCCTCCTAAAAGTTTGCAACAAAATCCAAACTAGCATGGAACAAGGAGACCAAACTGGAGCTATTTTCCTTCATTTTGCAAAGGCCTTTGGCACAGTAGACCACAACATACTATTGCTCAAACTAAAAAACTCTGGTATTGCTGATCGTCCTTTAACCTGGTTTCGATCATATGTATCGGATCGATCACAGTATGTCTCCATTTCTGACAGTGACTCCCTCTCCCAGTCAAGTGTGGTGTTCCCCAAGGTTCCATTCTCGGCTGCCTACTATTCACATTATTTATAAATGATCTGCCTAATGTCTGCAAATCTTCAACTGTACACATGTACGCAGACGGCACAGTAATCTACGCAAACAATTCCAATCTGCCGCAGCTTGAAGCAGTGCTCTAAGACCAGTTCACAGAGGTAGAAAAGTGGATTTCAAAAACCAACTCTTCCTAAACACTGACAAAACTGTCACAATGATCTTTGGAATGGGACCTAAATTACACAAATTACAAAATTCCCATCTACTCATCAAAACAAAATCCAATTGCACGCTGACCGCAGTCCACTCTTTCAAATACTTGGGTATGTTGTTAGACCCCAATCTATGTTTTGGCCTCCACATAGAAAAACTTTATCCAAAACTAGGTGCCCTGTACAGAAACAAAACCTGCCTCAGCCCTACAGTAAAGTAAAAGATTGTACAGCAAATGCTGATGCCAATCATGGATTATGGGGACGTAGTATATGCACCTGCACCGCAAACTCACCTTAATAAACTTAATACACTGTATAACTCATTCTGCCACTTTGTACTACAATGTAACTACAGGACCCACCATTGTGACATGCTAAAAGAACTATACTGGCTGTCACTGGAATCCAGACGCACCCTCCATCTTTCCTGCCTTGTGTTTAAGAGCCCTGGAAGCTCCCACCCTACCTGAGCAGAATGCTTTCCCCAGCTGTTCCCACCTCCTATAACCTCCGATCCAGTACCAGCACATTATTTAGTTTGCCTCAATACAAAAAGAAAGCAGCTCGATCCTCCTTTTCCTACAGAGCACCACAATTATGGAACGACCTCCCACACACTTTCAAACCTTCCCCAAGCCTAATATCCTTTAAGAGATCCCTCTCTACATATCACAAAACAGAATGCACCTGTCATGGTTGATTATATATTTCCTACCTGTTCTATGTTACATTTTTGCATATATTATGTATTAATATTGTTTTTGTATTTTATTGTACCCTATTGTATCAATGCAATGTTTTGTGGTCCCAGGACATACTTGAAAACGAGAGAAATCTCAATGTATCTTTCCTGGTAAAATATTTTATAAATAAATAAATATACACATAATGCTCCTTATTAAACCCTTATCTTTCATAACCCCCTATCACTATTAAACCGCTAACCTATTAACCCCTTCCGCCATTACCCCCATTGCAATAAACCCCATACACTATTAACCCCCCATCGCAAAATAGCCCCTAACTTCCTAACAGCTAAGCCCCCAAGACCCCTAACCTAACGACCCAAAGTTACAAAAAAAAACAAAAAAACACTAGCATTAAAAAAATATAAAAAACACTAGCCTACTAACACTTAAACCAACTCTAAAAATTACTCTGAAAAGGGCATTTTTCAAGCAGTGCCCTAGTTGAAGTAATAACCTATTTTGCATAAAACAAATCCCTACACTACAACCAAAAGTAACCCCCCACCTATGCGCAATTAAACCCATCTTAAAATAAAACTCCTAAAAAGATGCCCTGAAAAAAAAAAAAAAAACCTATCCTAAAGAAAATATGTCCTGAAAAGGGTATCAGCGATTAAAGGGACATGAAACCAAAAAGATTTCTTTCATGATTCAGACACAGAATGCAATTTTAAACAACTTTCTATTTTACTTCTATTATCATTTTTTCTTTATTCTCTTGGTATCTTTCGTTGAAAAGCAGGAATTAAGCTTAGCAGCCGGCCCATATCTGGAGCACTATGGCACATATGGCAGCAGTTTTGCAAGAACATTATCCATTTGGAATAGCACTAGATGACAGCACTATTCCCTGCCATGCAGGCCTACAAATGCCTACCTAGGTATCTCTTAAACACAGAATATCATGGGAATGAAGCAAATTTGATAATATAAATTGGAAACTTTTTAAAATCAGTATGCTCTGTCTGAAATACAAAATAAACTTTCTGGGTTTCATATGCCTTTAAGCTCTTTTTGTTACAAAAAAAAAAAAACTATCCTAAAAACGGTGCCATGAAAAGGATTAAGCACTTGTAAAAAAAGAGGAGCGCTGCCATGGACCCATAGCTGCCCCCCTAAGGAGCCGGATTCACATACTGTATCTGTGAATAGACTTCTTTATAGTAGTGTCTATTTAATGCAGTTATATGAACATTGGTGTACACTGTCCCTTTAAGTATTGTCGGGGTAGTTTGCAGTGTTGTATTAGCGGTTAGGGGGTTAAATAGTGTAAGGGCAGTTTGCGGTGGGTTATTGGCAGTTTGGGGATTAAGTAGAATGGGGTAGTTTGAGGTGGGGGTATTGGCTGTTAGGGGGTTAATTAGTGTAGGGGTAGTTTATGGTGGGGTATTGGCTGTTAGGGGGTTAATTAGTGTAGGGGTAGTTTATGGTGGGGTATTGGCTGTTAGGGGGTTAATTAGTGTAGGGGTAGTTTATGGTGGGGTATTGGCTGTTAGGGGGTTAATTAGTTTAGGGGTAGTTTATGGTGGGGTATTGGCTGTTAGGGGGTTAATTAGTGTAGGGGTAGTTTACGGTGGGGTATTGGCTGTTAGGGGGTTAATTAGTGTAGGGGCAGTTTGCGGTGGGGTATTGGCAATTTTGGGATTAAGTAGAATGGGGTAGTTTGAGGTGGGGGTATTGGCTGTTAGGGGGTTAATTAGTGTAGGGGTAGTTTATGGTGGGGTATTGGCTGTTAGGGGTTAATTAGTGTAGGAGTAGTTTACGGTGGGGTATTGGCTGTTGGGGGTTAATTAGTGTAGGGGTAGTTTATGGTGGGGTATTGGCTGTTAGGGGGTTAAGTAGTGTAGGGGTAGTTTGCGGTGAGGTATTGGCTGTTAGGGGGTTAAGTAGTGTAGGGGTAGTTTACGGTGGGGTATTGGCTGTTAGGGGGTTAATTAGTGTAGGGGTAGTTTACGGTGGGGTATTGGCAGTTAGGGGGTTAAGTAGTGTAGGGATAGTTTGTGGTGGGGTATTGGTAGTTAGGAGTGAAGTAGTGTAGGGATAGTTTGAGATGGGGGTTATGTCAGTTTAGGGGTTAATAGATTTCTTTATTTTGTTTGGTGATATATTTAAAAGGGATCCTTTACTTTTTTCATTGTCAATGTAGGTGGTGATGCTGCTTGTAATATTTTGCCAGTATCACCACCCATTGTGATTATAGTAAAACACATCTCTGCAATGCTACCTTTAAGCACTGAGGTCAGCTGCTTGGAATATTTCGCCGGCTTGCTAGACATCATCGTGGATACCTTTTAAATATCTTGTCGCCTCATGGCAGTTTCGATCATCGGGGCCAAAGACAACAAAGCAAATTTGATAATAAGTAGATTGGAGAGTGGCATTCTCTATCTGAATAAAAAAAGTTTAATTTTGAATTACGGCCTCTTTAATTAGTCCATAAATGAGGTGCAAATGTAACAAATGGTAATAATTTTTGTACATTTTATTATTAACTAATGGAAATGCATCTTCTCAAAGTGGTGAGATCAATTTAAAACAAAGCTAGTTATTATAATGATAATAATAATCATCGTCAGAAGAATAAGTTTAGATGGTTATATTTTTAATTGAAAAAAGGTTTTTATTGAATTTTCCATTGAATTTTCCAATTACAAAGAATTCCATCAAAGTTACATTCTCGACAATTCTGTTCTCTATCTTGCTCAAGTACAGATTTAATACAGTGCAAACAAGCAGTTCCCCAGCATGACAATTATTTCCAAACAATCATGTCTAGACTAAAAAAAGGAGGGAAAGAAAAATCCTATGTGGAGGCCCAGCCCAAGAAAAGCCTGTGTGTATATCAGTAATCTATCTTAAAGGCTCACCCCCCACTTCAGGGAATATGGAATTCGACCCGAAGGAAGGGGAAAAGGAAGTGTGATATGACCCACCCAGACAAGCTGGGCAGGAGCGGATGAGGCAGGGAATACAACCCATCTTATGAACCTTAACTTGCCTTAATTGAGTACCCCAGTGACCTACTGTCCACTCCTACTCTCAATATGCATAATCCAGGGTTCCCATATCGAAAGAAACTGCTCTTTATTACCTAGTATATCCGCAGAGGAGCTACTCATCTGATAATAGAAATCAATCTTGTTCCTAATTATCAAATATGTCGGGATCACAGTCCTCCAATACCTTGCTATACTAAATTTAGTTATAGTACAGATAATAGCCACTAATTTATTTGCTTTAGGGGTTAGGTCTGGAAAAGTTTCATGTAATAGTGCCTGAGTAGGGGTTAAATTAATTTGCCTATCTAAAATTTCACTCAAAAGAGCCGATGTTTGGGACCATATATTGGACACATGACAGCAATGCCACCACATGTGGTGATATGTACCCCTCTCAGCACAGCCGCACAAACAATTAATGTTAGCATGATCCTTATTATGTATTCTAGAAGGATGAAAATACCATCGAAAAGCTACTTTAATAAAGTTTTCCTTCAGATGACAGATGGTTATATTTTTTTGATATCTACCAGGTACAAAACTAAGACAGTAAGATTGCACCCAAGAAACACATTTCACATTGAGGTCAGGTTGTGAAATTCTTTCTGCATGTTATTTTAAAATAATTTGAAGATGGATGTTTGTAAATAGGTTCCCTAAATGGTGTCAGTTTGTTAATACTTTGACTATCAAAGCAAGCATAAAGGTAAGCATTTAATAATGATACATTAGTAAATATAGCTAGATATGATATTCTGGAAGATCCTTGTCTCTAGAGATCACTCTGTAGAATAAAGATGATCCTGACAGAAGAGGTCCATTGTTAGAGAAAACATGAATGTTGCACTGACCATATCTTGTTATTATTGATCCATCTTTCTTAGTGGGTACAGTATATATGATATATATGATAGAAATCATCACTGTGGCCATGTCTAGTTTAGGGACAGATCGTAAGGCAAAGTATTTATAGAAAGTATCGAATAGCACACTGATACCATGCCAGGCCTCTTATTTATATCTCTTGCCTTGACCTAAATATCTCCCCTAAAGGGACACTGTACTATAAAATGTGTTTCCCTTTAGTGTTTTCAAAATTACTTTTTATACCTACTGCAGCATAATAAATGTATGGGAAATATTCAATGTTTCTTTTTGAATTTGAAATAACTGCTTTGATCATTAAAACCATCACCTGTTCTCAAGGACATTCTCATAAAAATAGGCTGAGCTTGAAGGTAAAGCAGATCTGTTATCCATGTCTAAACATAGTTAGATATTGAAATTCTAATTTTAGTCGGAAACAACTAGCTATTTCAGATACACAATATATGTCTCTCTCATAACCCCATTGTCAGATTAATTAGTGCTATTGTATCCCGTTTACATATTTCTAGAGAGAATATCAGCCAGATTACGAGTTTTGAGTTATGGCTAGCTCACTAATAACTTGCAAGTTATTTCCACCGCTCACCATTAATAGCGCTGCTATTACAGGTTTGCAAAAACCCGGCACTTGCGGGTGATATGGCTGCGTTGAGCTCCATACTGCACACAAATACAAGCTCTGCTTTGAGCTTCTTTGACGTGCTTGTGCACGATTTCCCCATAGATATCAATGGGGAGAGCAATTGCGGAGCGTAAAGCTCCGTAACGCAGCCCCATTGATGTCTATGGGGAAAGAAAATGTATGTTTAAACCTAAAACCCTAGCATAAACCCAGAGTCTAAACACCCCTAATCTGCTGCCCCCGACATCGCCGACACCTACATTACACTTATTAACCCCTAATCGGCCGCCCCCAACGTTGCCGCCACCTACATAAATGTATTAACCCCTAATCTGCCTCTCCCAATGTCGCTGCTGCCACTATACTAAAGTTATTAACCCCTAAACCTCTGGCCTCCCAAATCACTAACACTAAATAAATATATTAACCCCTAACCCTAAGTCTAACCGTAACGTAACCCTAACCCTAACACCCCTAACTTTAACATAATTAAAATAATTCTAAATAAATCCTACTATTAATAACTAAATAATTCCTATTTAAAAATAAATACTTACCTGTAAAATAAACCCTAAGCTAGCTACAATATAACTGATAGTTACATTGTAGCTATCATAGGTTTTATTTTTATTTCACAGGTAAGTTTGTATTTATTTTAACTAGGTAGACTAGTTAGTAAATAGTTATTAACTATTTACTAGCTACGTAGTTAAAATAAATACAAATTTACCTGTAAAATAAAACCTAACCTGCCTCACACTAACACCTAACATTACAATAAAATTAAATAAATTAAATAAAAAAAAATATATATCTAATTTACAAAAAATAATAAACACTAAATTACACAAAATAAAAAAAAGAAATTATCAAAAATAAAAACGAATTACTCCTAATCTAATAGCCCTATCGAAATAAAAAAGCCCCCCCACAAATAAAAAAAACTCTAGTCTATACTAAACTGCCAATAGCCCTTAAAAGTGCATTTTGCGGGGCATTGCCCCAAAGAAATCAGCTCTTTTACCTGTAAAAAAAATACAAACAACACCCCAACAGTAAAACCCACCACCCACACAACCAAACCCCCCAAATAAAATCGTATCTAAATAAACCTAAGCTCCCCATTGCCCTGAAAAGGGCATTTGGATGGGCATTGCCCTTAAAAGGGCATTTCACTCTTTTACATTGCCCAAAACCCTAAGCTAAAAATAAAACCCACCAAATAAACATTTAAGAAAACCTAACACTAACCCCCGAAGATCCACTTACAGTTTTTGAAGAGCGGACATCCATCCTTATCCAGCAGGGAGAAGTCTTCATCCAAGCGGCAAGAAGTCCTCAACGAAGTCGAGAGAAGTCATCATCAAACTGGCAAGAAGTCCTCAACGAAGCCGGGAGAAGTCTTCATCCAACCGGCAAGAAGTCATCATCCAGGCGGGCAGAAGTCTTCATCCAAAACTTGTAATACCGGCGCTATGGAAGTCCCATTGAAAAAGGACTTTTTTAAAAGTGTGGTACAGAGGTGACGGCCAAAAAAAACAGAATTTATGCTTACCTGATAAATTACTTTCTCCAACGGTGTGTCCGGTCCACGGCGTCATCCTTACTTGTGGGATATTCTCTTCCCCAACAGGAAATGGCAAAGAGTCCCAGCAAAGCTGGTCACATGATCCCTCCTAAGCTCCGCCCACCCCAGTCATTCGACCGACGGACAGGAGGAAATATATATAGGAGAAACCATATGATACCGTGGTGACTGTAGTTAGGGAAAATAATTCATCAGACCTGATTAAAAAACCAGGGCGGGCCGTGGACCGGACACACCGTTGGAGAAAGTAATTTATCAGGTAAGCATAAATTCTGTTTTCTCCAACATTGGTGTGTCCGGTCCACGGCGTCATCCTTACTTGTGGGAACCAATACCAAAGCTTTAGGACACGGATGAAGGGAGGGAGCAAATCAGGTCACCTAAATGGAAGGCACCACGGCTTGTAAAACCTTTCTCCCAAAAATAGCCTCCGAAGAAGCAAAAGTATCAAATTTGTAAAATTTGGCAAAAGTGTGCAGTGAAGACCAAGTCGCTGCCTTACATATCTGGTCAACAGAAGCCTCGTTCTTGAAGGCCCATGTGGAAGCCACAGCCCTAGTGGAGTGAGCTGTGATTCTTTCAGGAGGCTGCCGTCCGGCAGTCTCATAAGCCAATCGGATAATGCTTTTAAGCCAAAAGGAAAGAGAGGTAGAAGTCGCTTTTTGACCTCTCCTTTTACCAGAATAAACAACAAACAAGGAAGATGTTTGTCTGAAATCTTTAGTAGCCTCTAAATAGAATTTTAGAGCACGGACTACGTCCAAATTGTGTAACAAACGTTCCTTCTTTGAAACTGGATTCGGACACAAAGAAGGTACAACTATCTCCTGGTTAATATTTTTGTTGGAAACAACTTTCGGAAGAAAACCAGGCTTAGTACGCAAAACCACCTTATCTGCATGGAACACCAGATAGGGCGGAGAACACTGCAGAACAGATAACTCTGAAACTCTTCTAGCAGAAGAAATTGCAACCAAAAACAAAACTTTCCAAGATAGTAACTTAATATCTACGGAATGTAAGGGTTCAAACGGAACCCCTTGAAGAACTGAAAGAACTAGATTTAGACTCCATGGAGGAGTCAAAGGTCTGTAAACAGGCTTGATCCTAACCAGAGCCTGAACAAATGCTTGAACATCTGGCACGGCTGCCAGTCTTTTGTGAAGTAAAACAGATAAAGCAGAGATCTGTCCCTTTAGAGAACTTGCAGATAATCCTTTCTCCAAACCTTCTTGTAGAAAGGATAGAATCTTAGGAATTCTTATCTTGTTCCATGGGAATCCTTTAGATTCACACCAACAGATATATTTTTTCCATATTTTATGGTAAATTTTTCTAGTTACAGTCTTTCTAGCCTGAATCAGAGTATCTATTACAGAATCTGAAAACCCACGCTTTGATAAAATTAAGCGTTCAATCTCCAAGCCGTCAGTTGGAGGGAAACCAGATTCGTATGTTCGAATGGACCCTGAACAAGAAGGTCCTGTCTCAAAGGTAGCTTCCATGGTGGAGCCGATGACATATTCACCAGGTCTGCATACCAAGTCCTGCGTGGCCACGCAGGAGCTATCAAGATCACCGAGGCCCTCTCCTGATTGATCCTGGCTACCAGCCTGGGGATGAGAGGAAACGGTGGGAATACATAAGCTAGGTTGAAGGTCCAAGGTGCTACTAGTGCATCTACTAGAGTCGCCTTGGGATCCCTGGATCTGGACCCGTAGCAAGGAACCTTGAAGTTCTGACGAGACGCCATCAGATCCATGTCTGGAATGCCCCATAATTGAGTTATTTGGGCAAAGATTTCCCGATGGAGTTCCCACTCCCCCGGATGGAATGTCTGACGACTCAGAAAATCTGCTTCCCAATTTTCCACTCCTGGGATGTGGATCGCAGACAAGTGGCAGGAGTGATCCTCCGCCCATTGAATTATCTTGGTCACTTCTTTCATCGCCAGGGAACTCCTTGTTCCCCCCTGATGATTGACATATGCAACGGTCGTCATGTAGTCTGACTGAAACCTTATGAATTTGGCCTTTGCTAGTTGAGGCCAAGCTCTGAGAGCATTGAATATCGCTCTCAGTTCCAGAATGTTTATCGGGAGAAGAGACTCTTCCCGAGACCATAGACCCTGAGCTTTCAGGGATTCCCAGACCGCGCCCCAGCCCACTAGGCTGGCGTCGGTCGTGACAATGACCCACTCTGGTCTGCGGAAGCTCATTCCCTGTGACAGATTGTCCAGGGTCAGCCACCAACGGAGTGAATCTCTGGTCTTTTGATCTACTTGAATCGTCGGAGACAAGTCTGTATAATCCCCATTCCACTGTCTGAGCATGCACAGTTGTAATGGTCTTAGATGAATTCGTGCAAAAGGAACTATGTCCATTGTTGCAACCATTAATCCTATTACTTCCATGCACTGCGCTATGGAAGGACGAGGAACAGAATGAAGTACTTGACAAGAGCTTAGAAGTTTTGATTTTCTGACCTCTGTCAGAAAAATCCTCATTTCTAAGGAATCTATTATTGTTCCCAAGAAGGGAACTCTTGTTGACGGGGACAGAGAACTTTTTTCTTTGTTCACCTTCCATCCGTGAGATCTGAGAAAGGCTAGGATGATGTCCGTATGAGCCTTTGCTTTTGACAGGGACGACGCTTGAATCAGGATGTCGTCCAAGTAAGGTACTACTGCAATGCCCCTTGGTCTTAGAACCGCTAGAAGGGACCCTAGTACCTTTGTGAAAATCCTTGGAGCAGTGGCTAATCCGAATGGAAGTGCCACAAACTGGTAATGCTTGTCCAGAAAAGCGAACCTTAGGAACTGATGATGTTCCTTGTGGATAGGAATATGTAGGTACGCATCCTTTAAATCCACGGTAGTCATAAATTGATTTTCCTGGATAGTAGGTAGGATCGTTCGAATAGTTTCCATTTTGAACGATGGTACCCTGATAAATTTGTTTAGGATCTTTAGATCCAAAATTGGTCTGAATGTTCCCTCTTTTTTGGGAACTATGAACAGATTGGAATAAAATCCCATTCCTTGTTCTCTTATTGGAACTGGATGTATCACTCCCATCTTTAACAGGTCTTCTACACAATGTAAGAATGCCTGTCTCTTTATTTGGTTTGAAGATAATTGAGACCTGTGGAACCTTCCCCTTGGGGGTAGTTCCTTGAATTCCAGGAGATAACCTTGAGAAACTATTTCTAGCGCCCAAGGATCCTGAACATCTCTTGCCCAAGCCTGAGCAAAGAGAAAAAGTCTGCCCCCCACTAGATCCGGTCCCGGATCGGGGGCTATCCCTTCATGCTGTTTTGGTAGCAGTGGTAGGCTTCTTGGCCTGCTTACCCTTGTTCCAGCCTTGCATTGGTTTCCAGGCTGGTTTGGGTTGTGAAGTATTACCCTCTTGCTTAGAGGATACAGAATTAGAGGCTGGTCCGTTTCTGCGAAAGGGACGAAAATTAGGCTTATTTTTAGCCTTAAAAGACCTATCCTGTGGGAGGGCGTGGCCCTTTCCCCCAGTGATGTCTGAAATAATCTCTTTCAAATCAGGTCCAAATAATGTTTTACCTTTGAAAGGAATGTTAAGCAATTTTGTCTTGGAAGACACATCCGCTGACCAAGACTTTAGCCAAAGCGCTCTGCGCGCCACGATAGCAAACCCTGAATTTTTCGCCGCTAATCTAGCTAATTGCAAAGCGGCATCTAAAACAAAAGAGTTAGCCAATTTAAGTGCTTGAACTCTGTCCATAACCTCCTCATATGAAGATTCTTTACTGAGCGACTTTTCTAGTTCCTCGAACCAGAAACACGCTGCCGTAGTGACAGGAACAATGCATGAAATTGGTTGTAGAAGGTAACCTTGCTGTACAAAAATCTTTTTAAGCAAACCCTCTAATTTCTTATCCATAGGATCTTTGAAAGCACAACTATCTTCGATAGGAATAGTAGTGCGTTTGTTTAGAGTAGAAACCGCCCCCTCGACCTTGGGGACTATCTGCCATAAGTCCTTTCTGGGGTCGACTATAGGAAATAATTTCTTAAATATAGGGGGGGGAACAAAAGGTATGCCGGGCCTTTCCCACTCTTTATTTACTATGTCCGCCACCCGCTTGGGTATAGGAAAAGCGTCGGGGGGCACCGGAACCTCTAGGAACTTGTCCATATTACATAATTTCTCTGGAATGACCAAATTGTCACAATCATCCAGAGTAGATAACACCTCCTTAAGCAGTGCGCGGAGATGTTCTAATTTAAATTTAAATGTCACAACATCAGGTTCAGCTTGATGAGAAATTTTTCCTGAATCTGAGATTTCTCCATCAGACAAAACCTCCCTCATGGCCCCTTGAGATTGGTGTGAGGGTATGTCAGAACAGTTATCATCAGCGTCCTCTTGCTCTTCAGTGTTTAAAACAGAGCAATCGCGCTTTCTCTGATAAGTAGGCATTTTGGATAAAAGATTTGCTATGGAGTTATCCATTACAGCCGTTAATTGTTGCATGGTAATAAGTATTGGCGCACTAGATGTACTAGGGGCCTCCTGTGTGGGCATAACTGGTGTAGACACAGTAGGGGATGATGTAGTATCATGTTTACTCCCCTCATTTGAGGAATCATCTTGGGCAATATCATTATCTGTGGCATTACTGTCCTTACTTTGTTTGGACACTATGGCACAATTATCACATAAATTTAAATGGGGAGACACATTGGCTTTCATACATATAGAACATAGCTTATCTGATGGTACAGTCACTTTAAATTTCAAACTGAAAACACTTTATTACTGAATATGTGAAAAAGTATGAAGGAATTGTTCAAAATTCACCAAAATTTCACCACAGTGTCTTAAAGCATTAAAAGTATTGCACACCAAATTTCAGAGCTTTAACCCTTAAATTAACGGAACCGGAGCCGTTTTCAAATTTAACCCCTATACAGTCCCAGCTATATGCTTTGCTGAGACCCAACCAAGCCCAGAGGGGAATACGATACCAAATGACGCCTTCTAGAAGCTTTTTTAGTGATTCTTAGATCCTCACACATGCATCTGCATGCCTTGCTCTCCAAAAACAACTGCGCAGTAATGGCGCGAAAATGAGGCTGAGTCTATAACTAGAAAGGCCCCCAGACCAAAAAAGGTGTCCAACACAGTGCCTGCCGTTTTTTAAACGTTCCCCAAGATTATAATGCCAATTATAAGCTACAATCTGCATAATATGCCCCAATAAAGCAATCGTTTTAGCCCATAAAAAATGTCTACCAGTTTTTAAGCCCTTTTTTAAGCCCTTTATTCTTTTATATTTGACTAAGAAAATGGCTTACCGGTCCCCATGAGGGGAAATGACAGCCTTCCAGCATTACATGGTCTTGTTAGAAATATGGCTAGTCATACCTTAAGCAGAAAGGTCTGCTAACTGTTTCCCCCAACTGAAGTTACTTCATCTCAACAGTCCTGTGTGGAAACAGCAATCGATTTTAGTTACTGTCTGCTAAAATCATCTTCCTCTTACAAACAGAAATCTTCATCCTTTTCTGTTTCAGAGTAAATAGTACATACCAGCACTATTTTAAAATAACAAACACTTGATAGAAGAATAAAAACTATATTTAAACACCAAAAAACTCTTAACCATCTCCGTGGAGATGTTGCCTGTGCAACGGCAAAGAGAATGACTGGGGTGGGCGGAGCCTAGGAGGGATCATGTGACCAGCTTTGCTGGGACTCTTTGCCATTTCCTGTTGGGGAAAAGAATATCCCACAAGTAAGGATGACGCCGTGGACCGGACACACCAATGTTGGAGAAAGTGTGTGGTACAGCTATACCTGCAAGACTCGTAATAGTAGCAGTAGGGAAAAAGCAGCATTATACTCATAACGCAAAACTCATAATTTAGCTGTATGTTTGTTATTCATATTTTTAGTGCAGATGGTGGTTTCTACAGCTATTTCAAAACATCAAAATAAAATTAAAGCAGCTGTTTGCAAAAATTAAATACAATCCAGGAGATAAAATAGACCACTGAGAACACATTTAAGGGTAGAATATTTTTAGAATAAAATTTGGAGTTAATCACAATCTGTCTGTGATTGGTTCCCAAAATGTACTTTGTTTTCCAGAAGAACTGGTCAGCCACTCTAAAAACAGCCTATTTTTGCTCCCTGGTTGAGCACTTTTTTTGTACTCGTGTTTGTAGGCTCACAATAATCTCACAGAAATACAAAATGTATGTCTAGAGTTGCTATGTGTCTTGTTTAGAGGGTAATGGCTTGATATTGGGGAGAGCTAAACTGTATATTTTAAGTGGGACCAAACTGATACACTGCAAAAAGCTTTATGTGAATGGCACCTTTTGGGCTATAAAATGTTATTCTTTGGCACTGTGCATAGCCATACAATAATATATTAACCCTTTGTTTGTTCCCTGGCTGAGCCTCTCTCTAATGCAGAGCTTTCCAAACTTTTCATGTTGGCGACACACTTTTTAAACCTACATAATTTTGCGACACAGTAATTCAGTTGTACTGGCAAACAGGAGGTTAAACTAACTTGTTTTAAGAGATGTGGACACATACATAAATGGTATAATAACTAAATGTATTTACAAGTAACAGTAAGTATGTGCAAGAATTAAAAAAAAGTTTAATACCACCAATAGCTACTTACTCTACTTACTATTTTAATGGGCTGCATGAGGTTGATGGGATGAACAAAATTTCTGAATATTTGGTGGAATATTAGATAAAGACACTCGCATATTCATCATCAAGCATTTTTAAGCTTCCACTTCCTATCCATATATCAAGAGCCGGAGCAGCAATGCACTACTGGGAGCTAGCTGCAAAAAAACCCCCACTGACTTCTGACTTCAGCTCAGCATTTAAGCTGCTGCTCTCAGAGCTCGGTGAGTCCGATTGACTACTGCCCGCGCTGCAAATACACTGCTGTCCCACTCACTGACTACACGTGCAGTCACAAGCCAATTAAGGAGACACACGTGCAGTCAGGAGCCAATGTGCCGCCAAAGTCGCCAATGGGAATAGTTTCAGTTCCCACTGAGCTGCAACAATAGGTTAAGATGATCTGTGACCCCTAGGTATCAATCACGAGTCAACCATGTGATATGCGTAGCAGGCAGGCGGAAAGTCAGAAACAGAAAACAAAAACAAAAAAATTTGTGCTGAAGCAGGGACACACCTACACACTGCTACCGACACACTAGTGTGTCCCGACACACAGTTTGGAAAGCACTGCTCTAATGGCTCTTGGGGGCTAGCCCCGTTTTCTTACAGGCTCATGGAAGGCAGAAACATACACCTGAAATTATCATGTCTCTTTAGGAGGCGGTTGTTTTTTTGTTTGTCTGTTGTTGTTTTTTTTGTTGGTGGGGGGGTGAATGTCTTTTATTAGATATACCAGAAGGTCAATTTTCTTGGTGAAATGTACATTTTGATTCTCTTCAACTTCAAAGTGAGTCTATTGGAATCAGTTATTCAAATATAATATTTGAACTTTACAGTCACCCATCCCCACTTTTAACAAGGCACTGACAAGCATTTAGATTAAAAAAAAATCACAGATTGAGTTCTTTAAAAAAAAAAGCCATAATGATAATTAAAAAGCTCACATGTAAACTTGTGCAATAGTAGTTCTAATTTCATTTTAACATACATGCATGGGTTAAAAAAAGTTTTTGTGTACTATAAAACTTAGATAAATGTTAAGGATTTTTTTTTATCCTCAGACACCAATACCTAAGTTTGGGCTAAGTTGCTATAATGCAAGCCTGCATTATCCTGTCTAGACAGTTAGATTAAACTATGCTTTCATGGGCTTAAAAAAATGCAAAATAACTCCAGTGAAACTTCACTTTAATGCTTTAGCTGAGCTGGAAAATAGACTATAAAATTATACTACAAGTTCTTGTAATGATGATCTAGGATTGATCATCCTAATGACACACTTGAATTTAATAAAATGGACTTTCCTAGCATACTGCTGTAACATTATTAAAATATTTGGCTACACGCAATGAATGGGATATCGTTATAAAAGAAAAGTATGCTTAATTGTTTTTATTTTTCCTTTTCAAAAAGGTTTTGAAAACCTCATTGTTTTTTATAGCGAAAACTGTGTTTTGAAATTGAGTAGCAGCCAAACATGGGCTAAATAAAATTGCTAGAGGGACAGAGTGGGTTGCATTTATGTATGCTTCACATTAAAGAGAAGGAAACAGATCATTGCAGACTTTTTTTTTGTAGCTCTGTGGCCTTAAGGGACCTTTTTCTTCTGTGATTAGTCATTTCAGTGTTCAGGATGATATTGAATTCACTGCAAGGCATCTTTAAATACTACCTATTATTCATTCTTAAGTCAATTGACTATAATTAAATTTTTGTTTCAAGTTAGAGCCTTGTTATAATATATATATATATTTTTTTTTTTCTTCTTCTAACCTCTAATGTTCAGAATATATTTTATACATGACTCATCTCCCTTGTTTTGTCATTAAAGAGGGGAATTAACTAGCTAGAAATAATGTATTAATCACATTCTCACAGTTAGTATGTATTATGCTAAAACAAGGCTTCTGTCCTTTAGCTTTTCAAACGTTTTAATGATGTTATTTCCCTCTAGACAGTAAACTCACACAAGCAACAGCCTCAGAACCTATTAGATCAGTTTGCTCTGCATACTATTTGAGTTACCATGAACTAAAACCCATACATATATTGCACACCAGTTTAAACAACATTTTGAATGTTATTTACTGTGCTGTTTAATATGAATTTATTGTTTTATAAATGTATAGCATATATTACTGATTAAGCTGCAAACACTCCATACAAAATACATTTTTTAATAACTTAAACCTGTAAATTTGTCAGCACAATGTGCAGTTTTGCAAATCAGGCTCAGTCCCAGAATAATTTATTTTATTTTTTTTTAAATATTTTTATTGAGGTATAAAGGCATTACAACAAAAAATGACATAAAAGTAAAGAAGTTACAATAACCGCTATTTCTTCACATAGGGTTCAGTTTGTTGCATATCAAAGTAGTAAACATACAGTGAGAATAAACCTCAAGTTTTCCATTTTTTGGTGCTAGGAAACTAGGACATTTTCAAATATTTTTCCCAACATCTAATATACTCTTAGAAATATAATCTCAACCAGTTGATCTCAGAAAGATTTAGCGATGCACAATACATACCTCTTATTAAGGCAAAAAAGAAAGCTAGCGCAAATGAAATAGAAAAATGTCACAATAATACTTGCAAAATAGAAGGTTGCGGTACAAATAAGCTAAACCGCTTAAGTAGCTCTTCCAATTAGGAAGGTACATTATGTGGGGGGGAGGGGATGGCATACTAAAAATAAGAAAGTAACAGAGGTGTGAGAGGGGGTAGCCTTGATCCTATCTGTGTGGCGAAGTTGTGGAATTGGCGAACTGTAGATGAAGGGGGTTCAGCCCCCAGCCATAGGGGGCAGGACAACATTTAATGGACTATGTGTGCATAGCTAAGGTATATGGGCTGTCTTATATCTATATATTAACTTGGCATAGGACAGTAGATAGCGCATAGCAAATAACATGTATACTAAACAGCCTTAAATGACCATAATATGACATCACACCAACATAGTCCATCTAGACATATAGAGCTGAGTGCTACCCAGAAACTTACGTCTTTCACCTGCCAGTCAATATATAAATGTGGACAGTGTCCGAGCTTCATATCCAGCAAAGAAATGAGCAGAATAGTGTAATGCCACTACAGTTAAACCTACATTTTTCTTCATAGCGAAAATACATATGTAGTATGCACATAGAGAATATACAATTGACAGCAAACACCTTCAACCCGCCATCATAAAATATAAAATAAAATGAGCTAGAAAAACTTCAATTGCAATAAATGATTAATATAAAAGAAGAGCATTTCCATCTTAATTTGCTACCAAAAGTAAACACAGAAGTGTACAAGATATATAGTAATGCTTCACATAATAGGGCAGCAATATGAAAAACCAAGCTTTGCTCAGTAAAAGACAGGATCTCCATATGGCAAGAAGACAGGTGAAGATTAAAGGCAAACTTATCTATATGGCGGTATGTCCAGTATGTTAATCAGCAGTTAGTAGGCAGCAAGGCATATACAGTAGCGCCACACTTTGAAGTGCTCCAGAGGGACATCTGCTAGTATATATGTACACCCTCGCAACTCGTGGCTTACCACCAGGGTCCCAATGTCTCAGCAGGGCATATATGTAAACCCTCACAGCTTGTGGCCTGCCATCAGGAGCCCAATGACTCAACAGGGAATAGATTATGTAGGGTGTTGCACCATCCTGTAATGGAGTCGGTGAGTGTTGTCCCAAGGCATGTAGGAGAGCATGCAGAGAGTCTAAAACTATATCCAAAGTTGCATTGTGTAGCTTCAAAGACCCGCTGCCATGGCCTGGCGTCAAGACCGGCGTGAAAGCTTCAGGCAGGGTTATACTAGCAGGTGAAGGGGCGTCCATAGCCGCGGCAGAGTTTACCTCATTTCTAGCCTCTGGAAAACAAAGATGACCCGGCTCTTTTGCTGCGCCACCATCTCGAGCTGTGTTACAGGCAGGGGGTGAGCGCCGGGGCCCCTTAGTGTCACCCCCTCCACATTCAGGCAAGTCGGGCTCAGTAGAATCGGGCTGTCGAAGTTGGCAAGCGCCATCTTTGCTAAGCGCAACATATAGTTTGTCAGCCAAGGAAGCATGGTGGTGTTCAAGTAAGAGCCGCAGCTCCTCCAAAAAGCAGGCCGTGATACTCTTGTTGCGAGCTGGGGTGGAAATTGTGGGAAATATAGATTCAATCGCCATGTTAGATAAGTGTTCAGAAGGCCAAAGGATAGTGTTCTCAATATGGCGGCTCCCTCTCATAACACCTCGGTATAGGCCAGCTATAGTGACCTGTGCAGTCTCACCGGACCCTTAAAAAGGAAATAGGAGCAATATAACAGTTCCTGGGACTATCTGCATAGGTTTAGGTAATAAAGGGATGTTTGCAAAACAGAATGAGAAGCAGTCTGCCAGGAACGAACAGCAGCATCAATAGCTTGTTCTATGGCCCGGTTACCACCTGGTAGTAGCTTCTTTCTGCCCAATTGTGCTTTGACAGAGGAAAACTTTCCTGTAGTATATCAGTCTGATCCCGCCGACATGGTCAGTCCAGCCCCGAAATACCAGGCAATTCTCCTATGAACAAGGAACATGACAACCACAGACGATCGTTTCGGCCTCCTTTGGGCCTCGTCAGTGAGGTGCAGCCATATCCCTCTAAGCACATTGGGCAAGGAGTCCACGTCTGGTTTCCCCCATCACCCTTAGGGAGACTATCCCCAGGGTCATATTTACATATGCAAAACAGAATGAGAAGCAGTCTGCCAGGAACGAACAGCAGCATCAATAGCTTGTTCTATGGCCCGGTTACCACCTGGTAGTAGCTTCTTTCTGCCCAATTGTGCTTTGACAGAGGAAAACTTTCCTGTAGTATATCAGTCTGATCCCGCCGACATGGTCAGTCCAGCCCCGAAATACCAGGCAATTCTCCTCTGAACAAGGAACATGACAACCCCAGACGATCATTTCGGCCTCCTTTGGGCCTCGTCAGTGAGGTGCAGCCATATCCCTCTAAGCACATTGGGCAAGGAGTCCACGTCTGGTTTCCCCCATCACCCTTAGGGAGACTATCCCCAGGGTCATATTTACATATGCAAAACAGAATGAGAAGCAGTCTGCCAGGAACGAACAGCAGCATCAATAGCTTGTTCTATGGCCCGGTTACCACCTGGTAGTAGCTTCTTTCTGCCCAATTGTGCTTTCACAGAGGAAAACTTTCCTGTAGTATATCAGTCTGATCCCGCCGACATGGTCAGTCCAGCCCCGAAATACCAGGCAATTCTCCTCTGAACAAGGAACATGACAACCCCAGACGATCGTTTCGGCCTCCTTTGGGCCTCGTCAGTGAGGTGCAGCCATATCCCTCTAAGCACATTGGGCAAGGAGTCCACGTCTGGTTTCCCCCATCACCCTTAGGGAGACTATCCCCAGGGTCATATTTACATATGCAAAACAGAATGAGAAGCAGTCTGCCAGGAACGAACAGCAGCATCAATAGCTTGTTCTATGGCCTGGTTAGAACCTGGTAGTAGCTTTTTTCTGCCCAATTGTGCTCTGACAGAGGAAAACTTTCCTGTAGTATATCAGTCTGATCCCGCCGACATGGTCAGTCCAGCCCCGAAATACCAGGCAATTCTCCTCTGAACAAGGAACATGACAACCCCAGACGATCGTTTCGGCCTCCTTTGGGCCTCGTCAGTGAGGTGCAGCCATATCCCTCTAAGCACATTGGGCAAGGAGTCCACGTCTGGTTTCCCCCATCACCCTTAGGGAGACTATCCCCAGGGTCATATTTACATATGCAAAACAGAATGAGAAGCAGTCTGCCAGGAACGAACAGCAGCATCAATAGCTTGTTCTATGGCCCGGTTACCACCTGGTAGTAGCTTCTTTCTGCCCAATTGTGCTTTCACAGAGGAAAACTTTCCTGTAGTATATCAGTCTGATCCCGCCGACATGGTCAGTCCAGCCCCGAAATACAGGCAATTCTCCTCTGAACAAGGAACATGACAACCCCAGACGATCGTTTCTGCAAAACAGAATGAGAAGCAGTCTGCCAGGAACGAACAGCAGCATCAATAGCTTGTTCTATGGCCCGGGGTTGTCATGTTCCTTGTTCAAAGGAGAATTGCCTGGTATTTCGGGGCTGGACTGACCATGTCGGCGGGATCAGACTGATATACTACAGGAAAGTTTTCCTCTGTCAAAGCACAATTGGGCAGAAAGAAGCTACTACCAGGTGGTAACCGGGCCATAGAACAAGCTATTGATGCTGCTGTTCGTTCCTGGCAGACTGCTTCTCATTCTGTTTTGCATATGTAAATATGACCCTGGGGATAGTCTCCCTAAGGGTGATGGGGGAAACCAGACGTGGACTCCTTGCCCAATGTGCTTAGAGGGATATGGCTGCACCTCACTGACGAGGCCCAAAGGAGGCCGAAACGATCGTCTGGGGTTGTCATGTTCCTTGTTCAGAGGAGAATTGCCTGGTATTTCGGGGCTGGACTGACCATGTCGGCGGGATCAGACTGATATACTACAGGAAAGTTTTCCTCTGTCAAAGCACAATTGGGCAGAAAGAAGCTACTACCAGGTGGTAACCGGGCCATAGAACAAGCTATTGATGCTGCTGTTCGTTCCTGGCAGACTGCTTCTCATTCTGTTTTGCATATGTAAATATGACCCTGGGGATAGTCTCCCTAAGGGTGATGGGGGAAACCAGACGTGGACTCCTTGCCCAATGTGCTTAGAGGGATATGGCTGCACCTCACTGACGAGGCCCAAAGGAGGCCGAAACGATCGTCTGGGGTTGTCATGTTCCTTGTTCAGAGGAGAATTGCCTGGTATTTCGGGGCTGGACTGACCATGTCGGCAGGATCAGACTGATATACTACAGGAAAGTTTTCCTCTGTGAAAGCACAATTGGGCAGAAAGAAGCTACTACCAGGTGGTAACCGGGCCATAGAACAAGCTATTGATGCTGCTGTTCGTTCCTGGCAGACTGCTTCTCATTCTGTTTTGCATATGTAAATATGACCCTGGGGATAGTCTCCCTAAGGGTGATGGGGGAAACCAGACGTGGACTCCTTGCCCAATGTGCTTAGAGGGATATGGCTGCACCTCACTGACGAGGCCCAAAGGAGGCCGAAACGATCGTCTGGGGTTGTCATGTTCCTTGTTCAGAGGAGAATTGCCTGGTATTTCGGGGCTGGACTGACCATGTCGGCAGGATCAGACTGATATACTACAGGAAAGTTTTCCTCTGTGAAAGCACAATTGGGCAGAAAGAAGCTACTACCAGGTGGTAACCGGGCCATAGAACAAGCTATTGATGCTGCTGTTCGTTCCTGGCAGACTGCTTCTCATTCTGTTTTGCATATGTAAATATGACCCTGGGGATAGTCTCCCTAAGGGTGATGGGGGAAACCAGACGTGGACTCCTTGCCCAATGTGCTTAGAGGGATATGGCTGCACCTCACTGACGAGGCCCAAAGGAGGCCGAAACGATCGTCTGGGGTTGTCATGTTCCTTGTTCAGAGGAGAATTGCCTGGTATTTCGGGGCTGGACTGACCATGTCGGCGGGATCAGACTGATATACTACAGGAAAGTTTTCCTCTGTCAAAGCACAATTGGGCAGAAAGAAGCTACTACCAGGTGGTAACCGGGCCATAGAACAAGCTATTGATGCTGCTGTTCGTTCCTGGCAGACTGCTTCTCATTCTGTTTTGCATATGTAAATATGACCCTGGGGATAGTCTCCCTAAGGGTGATGGGGGAAACCAGACGTGGACTCCTTGCCCAATGTGCTTAGAGGGATATGGCTGCACCTCACTGACGAGGCCCAAAGGAGGCCGAAACGATCGTCTGGGGTTGTCATGTTCCTTGTTCAGAGGAGAATTGCCTGGTATTTCGGGGCTGGACTGACCATGTCGGCGGGATCAGACTGATATACTACAGGAAAGTTTTCCTCTGTGAAAGCACAATTGGGCAGAAAGAAGCTACTACCAGGTGGTAACCGGGCCATAGAACAAGCTATTGATGCTGCTGTTCGTTCCTGGCAGACTGCTTCTCATTCTGTTTTGCATATGTAAATATGACCCTGGGGATAGTCTCCCTAAGGGTGATGGGGGAAACCAGACGTGGACTCCTTGCCCAATGTGCTTAGAGGGATATGGCTGCACCTCACTGACGAGGCCCAAAGGAGGCCGAAACGATCGTCTGGGGTTGTCATGTTCCTTGTTCAGAAGAGAATTGCCTGGTATTTCGGGGCTGGACTGACCATGTCGGCGGGATCAGACTGATATACTACAGGAAAGTTTTCCTCTGTGAAAGCACAATTGGGCAGAAAGAAGCTACTACCAGGTGGTAACCGGGCCATAGAACAAGCTATTGATGCTGCTGTTCGTTCCTGGCAGACTGCTTCTCATTCTGTTTTGCATATGTAAATATGACCCTGGGGATAGTCTCCCTAAGGGTGATGGGGGAAACCAGACGTGGACTCCTTGCCCAATGTGCTTAGAGGGATATGGCTGCACCTCACTGACGAGGCCCAAAGGAGGCCGAAACGATCGTCTGGGGTTGTCATGTTCCTTGTTCAGAGGAGAATTGCCTGGTATTTCGGGGCTGGACTGACCATGTCGGCGGGATCAGACTGATATACTACAGGAAAGTTTTCCTCTGTCAAAGCACAATTGGGCAGAAAGAAGCTACTACCAGGTGGTAACCGGGCCATAGAACAAGCTATTGATGCTGCTGTTCGTTCCTGGCAGACTGCTTCTCATTCTGTTTTGCATATGTAAATATGACCCTGGGGATAGTCTCCCTAAGGGTGATGGGGGAAACCAGACGTGGACTCCTTGCCCAATGTGCTTAGAGGGATATGGCTGCACCTCACTGACGAGGCCCAAAGGAGGCCGAAACGATCGTCTGGGGTTGTCATGTTCCTTGTTCAGAGGAGAATTGCCTGGTATTTCGGGGCTGGACTGACCATGTCGGCGGGATCAGTCTGATATACTACAGGAAAGTTTTCCTCTGTCAAAGCACAATTGGGCAGAAAGAAGCTACTACCAGGTGGTAACCGGGCCATAGAACAAGCTATTGATGCTGCTGTTCGTTCCTGGCAGACTGCTTCTCATTCTGTTTTGCATATGTAAATATGACCCTGGGGATAGTCTCCCTAAGGGTGATGGGGGAAACCAGACGTGGACTCCTTGCCCAATGTGCTTAGAGGGATATGGCTGCACCTCACTGACGAGGCCCAAAGGAGGCCGAAACGATCGTCTGGGGTTGTCATGTTCCTTGTTCAGAAGAGAATTACCTGGTATTTCGGGGCTGGACTGACCATGTCGGCGGGATCAGACTGATATACTACAGGAAAGTTCTCCTCTGTGAAAGCACAATTGGGCAGAAAGAAGCTACTACCAGGTGGTAACCGGGCCATAGAACAAGCTATTGATGCTGCTGTTCGTTCCTGGCAGACTGCTTCTCATTCTGTTTTGCATATGTAAATATGACCCTGGGGATAGTCTCCCTAAGGGTGATGGGGGAAACCAGACGTGGACTCCTTGCCCAATGTGCTTAGAGGGATATGGCTGCACCTCACTGACGAGGCCCAAAGGAGGCCGAAACGATCGTCTGGGGTTGTCATGTTCCTTGTTCAGAGGAGAATTGCCTGGTATTTCAGGGCTGGACTGACCATGTCTGCGGGATCAGACTGATATACTACAGGAAAGTTTTCCTCTGTGAAAGCACAATTGGGCAGAAAGAAGCTACTACCAGGTGGTAACCGGGCCATAGAACAAGCTATTGATGCTGCTGTTCGTTCCTGGCAGACTGCTTCTCATTCTGTTTTGCATATGTAAATATGACCCTGGGGATAGTCTCCCTAAGGGTGATGGGGGAAACCAGACGTGGACTCCTTGCCCAATGTGCTTAGAGGGATATGGCTGCACCTCACTGACGGGGCCCAAAGGAGGCCGAAACGATCGTCTGGGGTTGTCATGTTCCTTGTTCAGAGGAGAATTGCCTGGTATTTCGGGGCTGGACTGACCATGTCGGCGGGATCAGACTGATATACTACAGGAAAGTTTTCCTCTGTGAAAGCACAATTGGGCAGAAAGAAGCTACTACCAGGTGGTAACCGGGCCATAGAACAAGCTATTGATGCTGCTGTTCGTTCCTGGCAGACTGCTTCTCATTCTGTTTTGCATATGTAAATATGACCCTGGGGATAGTCTCCCTAAGGGTGATGGGGGAAACCAGACGTGGACTCCTTGCCCAATGTGCTTAGAGGGATATGGCTGCACCTCACTGACGAGGCCCAAAGGAGGTCAAAACGATCGTCTGGGGTTGTCATGTTCCTTGTTCAGAAGAGAATTGCCTGGTATTTCGGGGCTGGACTGACCATGTCGGCGGGATCAGACTGATATACTACAGGAAAGTTTTCCTCTGTCAAAGCACAATTGGGCAGAAAGAAGCTACTACCAGGTGGTAACCGGCCATAGAACAAGCTATTGATGCTGCTGTTCGTTCCTGGCAGACTGCTTCTCATTCTGTTTTGCATATGTAAATATGACCCTGGGGATAGTCTCCCTAAGGGTGATGGGGGAAACCAGACGTGGACTCCTTGCCCAATGTGCTTAGAGGGATATGGCTGCACCTCACTGACGAGGCCCAAAGGAGGCCGAAACGATCGTCTGGGGTTGTCATGTTCCTTGTTCAGAGGAGAATTGCCTGGTATTTCGGGGCTGGACTGACCATGTCGGCGGGATCAGACTGATATACTACAGGAAAGTTTTCCTCTGTCAAAGCACAATTGGGCAGAAAGAAGCTACTACCAGGTGGTAACCGGGCCATAGAACAAGCTATTGATGCTGCTGTTCGTTCCTGGCAGACTGCTTCTCATTCTGTTTTGCATATGTAAATATGACCCTGGGGATAGTCTCCCTAAGGGTGATGGGGGAAACCAGACGTGGACTCCTTGCCCAATGTGCTTAGAGGGATATGGCTGCACCTCACTGACGAGGCCCAAAGGAGGCCGAAACGATCGTCTGGGGTTGTCATGTTCCTTGTTCAGAGGAGAATTGCCTGGTATTTCGGGGGCTGGACTGACCATGTCGGCGGGATCAGACTGATATACTACAGGAAAGTTTTCCTCTGTCAAAGCACAATTGGGCAGAAAGAAGCTGCTACCAGGTGGTAACCGGGCCATAGAACAAGCTATTGATGCTGCTGTTCGTTCCTGGCAGACTGCTTCTCATTCTGTTTTGCATATGTAAATATGACCCTGGGGATAGTCTCCCTAAGGGTGATGGGGGAAACCAGACGTGGACTCCTTGCCCAATGTGCTTAGAGGGATATGGCTGCACCTCACTGACGAGGCCCAAAGGAGGCCGAAACGATCATCTGGGGTTGTCATGTTCCTTGTTCAGAGGAGAATTGCCTGGTATTTCGGGGCTGGACTGACCATGTCGGCGGGATCAGACTGATATACTACAGGAAAGTTTTCCTCTGTGAAAGCACAATTGGGCAGAAAGAAGCTACTACCAGGTGGTAACCGGGCCATAGAACAAGCTATTGATGCTGCTGTTCGTTCCTGGCAGACTGCTTCTCATTCTGTTTTGCATAAATAAAGGGATGTTGTAATACATGAATAGACCCCTGGATTAGGATCTTGGGCCCGGGAGCTACACCAAGACACGTCCGGCCAGCACTGCAGTTGGCTCCGCCCCCAGTCCTAGAATAATTTAAATGGACAGTAAACATTAATACTGTTGTGTGATTTGTCTGAAATGTAGATTTTAAAATTAATGCAGGAAAAAGATTTAATTCATCAGTATCACCTGGGGTGTGACAAATCAGTCACGTAAGGTACTGCTGTTGGTTAAAGGGCCAGTAAACAATTCTGCACATAGTGCAGAATTATATAACATTAGCTTAGCTCCAGATTTAAAAAGTGAATAGTTAAAAAGATATCACGCAAAGAAAACAGAACGCCGCTCTTGGATCTACTGAGCGGGTCTGTTTTCTTCTGCTAAGCGCATCTGGGCACGCTGTCTAATCACAGCCGGCCCGATCACGCTATTAAAATCAATGTAGCTCACTCCTGCTACCAGACCAGAGGGGGAGCGAGCTACATTGATTTTAATAGCGTGATCGGGCGCGCTGTGAATAGACAGTGTGCACGTGATGCGCTTAGCAAAAGAAAACTGACCTGCTCAGTAGAGCCAAGAGCGGCGTTCTGTTTTCTTTGCGTGATATCTTTTTAACTATTCACTTTTTAAATCTGGAGCTAAGCTAATGTAAATGCAAAAGTATCAGAGACTGGGTCGCTGTGGGCTGCAACATTTTGTGCTGAGCTGGGGTGTTCCAAGGTTGGAGTTAAATGTGATGTGCTTGGGGTCTTTTTAGGGATATGGCTAATTAATTCCATGGTATCAATGTGTTAAACTGGGACATTGATAGGGAATGAGTAAAATGGGAAGGAAGGCTAAGCCTATACCACAGAATTCAGTACTATTTGTAGCTCTGATTCCCACGACCATAGAAATAATAATAAAAATAAAATTAAGTAAAGGAATGTTATTTTATAAATAAATCAAAATGCAACAACAAAACATTACTTTAACCCTTTGAGTATTAAGCCACTTCCCACCTGGGTTCTAAGCTGGATTTGAGTTTGTTTGTTTTTTTAAATATATTTATTTTTTACTTTTTTAATTTTTTTTCCAGATCCCCAAGACTTACCGTTATGCAATTACCATTCCAACGGTGGGTCTTGGGGGTCTGTAGCTGCTTAGATGTCCAAGATACAGGCTTCTAAGCAGCATGCCCACATTTCCCTATAATGTTCATTGTAATTTTTAAATAAGTTGCGCAGTGACGCCATCACATCATTGCGCGTGTCGTCACTGCACGTAACGTGAAGCCCCGACGATGCCTGTCACTATACAGGCCAGATCGCCGGGGTGGAAGTCAATGGGAGCCCCCAGACTGCCCTCAAGGTAGGTGAGTGCTAGCAATGGCTCTGAGCCGTCGTCAGCACTCAAAAGGTGAACCTTTAAATATCAAGAGCAGGAATCCACAGAATTATTCAACTAGATGTGACATTACTGATTAACTTGTTCATTCTGAGCCAATAAACAAACAATTAATTCACAAAAACTGTATATCATCATCCATATCTTTAGTTATTTTAGTTATTTGCTTGATGTAACTCCTGTGGTTGGTTACTCATCCATTCGGTAAAGGTAATATGCTTAAAGGGATACTAAACCCACATTTTTTCTTTCATGATTCAAATAGAGCATGCAATTTTAAGCAACTTTCTAATTTACTTCTATTATCAATTTTTCTTTCGTTCTCTTGCTATCTTTATTTGAAAAAGAAGGCATCTAAGGAGCCAGCCAATTTTTGGTTTAGACCCTGAACAGCACTTGTTTATTGGTGAGTGCATTTAGCTACCAATCAGCATGCATAACCCAGGTTATGAACCAAAAATGGTCCGGCTTCTAAACTTATATTCTTGCTTTTCAAATAAAGATAGCAAGAGAATGAAGAAACATTTATAATAGGAGTAAATTAGAAAGTTGCTTAAAATTGCATACTGTATCTGAATCATGAAAGAACAAATTTGGGTTCAGTGCCGCTTTAAGCATATCTATTTGCAATAAGCCACACATAAATGTATAAAACAAATTATTTATTTTATTTTGACAGGACATTTCAGACAGCGAGGGATTTCCTACGGTCTGGCAGAAAAATGTGCCTGCTGCTGATCATGCTATGACACATAATTAAGGCATGTAATTGGAAACATCCAGTTGAGTGTGGAAATGATCCCCTGTGGTGTTCAGTAGTATAAATCACTACATATAGCTTGACAATAATGTATCCCTGTGTTCCCCATTTGTTGTGTCACTGATCTATGAAATAGACAGTTAGGAAACCTAGCTTTTTTATCTGGCATGGTGGCTATTCAGTACATGATGACAAAAATAATCTGGCAATCCTTCTAGTATTAATATCTTTGTTATCTAATACATGTTCATTCAAGTCCAAAAAGCTTCATGGTATTAACCAACAGGGAGAATTATTGGATTTGTTATTGCTTTTTTTGCCTAAGGAAAGTTGTGGTATTTCCTAATCGCATAGGAATTACATCAATGTCATGAATGGTACTTTGGTGAAATGTGTAGAATATGATAAGCTTTTCTAAAGAATTAACATTTACCCTATTATGAAATAAAGAAAGACTATGGGCTTAATTACTTATATGCAAGCTAGTTAGAGTGGTCGGGGTATAAGCAACCCCCCCGACTACTCTAATTAGCTTGCATATTACAAGTTGAAAGTAAACAGCTGCATTCGAGTGCAAACAAAATTTGAGATAAACAGATTAGTGCACCAGAAGATCTAGTGTAAGGTGTAAGGGTTAAAAAAAAAAAAAAAATGTTCACCAAACACAGTATTTCATATAATATTAATAGCAATATTAATATTGCCTTTTGAGCCTTTTACAGTTAAATACCTTAAAACATGAAATGCATTTTATTGTGATTTGAATATAAATGCTTTATATTCCAATGTTCTTTACTTATTTTTAAATATATATCTGTATATATATATATATATATATATATATATATATATATATATATATATATATATATATATATATATATATATATATATATATATATATATATATATATATATAAACCTGTATATATGCATATAGATATATAGGTATAGATATATATTTTACAAAAATAATTATATACAATATATATATATATATATATATATATATATATATATATATATATATATATATATATATAAAACAAAAAAAATCTGAAAAAAACATAAAGTGGCAAGTATTTAGTATTTAGCAATAGCAGGAACCTGGCTTTCATAAACCTATTTGGAATGGGACCCTAATTAACGTCATTGCTAACACTTGTATTTGTCCTACTATTTCATGTCAAAATGACTGCTGTGAAAAAGGTCTATTACACCAGGTTTGTGCAAGACATGCTTAAGCATTACATACACATGTGGTATGAGTTTAATTCATTGGAAGCTTGCTAATTAGACCAACTTTCGTTCAAAATGCCAAAGATCACATAATTTGACAGACATAAAATCATGCTTTCCAGAAGTGGAACAGGGTAAAAAGGCTAAGATATGCTAAAGCTCACAAAGATTGGAATGCAGATCTGTGTATTATGGAGTGACAAATCCAAGTTTGAAATGTTTGGGTGCAATCGTTGAAAATATGTGAGAAGAGTTGGAGAGAGATGGAAGAATGAGTTCTTGTGGCCTTTAGTGAAACATGGTGGAGAATCTGTCTTGGTTTGGGGCTGCATTTCTGCCAGTGGTGTTGGTGATATTGTTCAAATTGATGGGATCATAAATGCTGAAAAGTACAGACAGGTTTTAATTCATGATCCCATTCCTTCTGGAAAGTGCCTGATTGGGAATGGTTTTATTTTTCAGCATAATAATGATCCCAAGCACACTGCTAATGCAGTGAAATCATATATGGAGAATAAAAAAAAAACACTGACTGTCATGGACTCGCCTCAACAGAGTTTAGACCTGAATATTATAGAGGCAGTATGGGATCACCTGGACAGACCTAAAATCTAAAGAAGAACTCTGGGAAGTCTCCCTTAGGGTGATAGTGGAAAACAGACGGGGACTCCTTGCCCAGTGAAGCTTAGAGGCTGCACCTCACTGACAAGGCTCATAGGAGGCCGAGACTATCGTCTGGGGTTGTCATGTTCCTTGTTCAAAGGCATTTCAGGGCTGGACTGACCTTACTTGGCGGGATCAGACTGATATACTACAGGAAAGTTTTCCTTTGTGAAAAGCTGAACTGGGCTAAAAGAGGCTGCTCCTAGGTGGTAACTCCCCATAGAACAAGCTACTGAGCTGTTGGTCGTTCCTGGTAGAGCGCATCTCTCTTTGTATGCTAGTGCAGAAAGAAGCCTGGTATAATAAACCAAAATATTACTTCAGAAAAACTTCAGATGTGCTTAGTGTCAAGGGAGGTTACACTAAATACTGCCTGAAGAAGCGATTTTCTTTTGAGTTTTATGTTTTGTGTACATATTTCCTGTATTTTCTGTTTGTATCTAAAAGTGACATTAAACCTAAACATCTTCTTTCATGATTAAGATAGAGAATACAATTTTTAAAAAGTTTCCAATTAACTTCTATTTTTTACATTTATTTAATTCTAATGTTATTCTTTGTTGAAGAAATACCTAGGTAGGTAGCGTGCACATGGCTGGAAATAGTGCTGACATCTAGTACTGCAGATATGTGCACACTATTGAGCTTACGTTTCTGCTTTTCAAACAAGGATAACAAGAAAACAAAGAAAATATGATAATAGAAATACATTAGAATGTTGTTTAAAAACAGAATTTATGCTTACCTGATAAATTACTTTCTCTTACGGTGTATCCAGTCCACAGTTTCATCCTTACTTGTGGGATATTCTCAATCCCTACAGGAAGTGGCAAAGAGAGCACACAGCAAAGCTGTCCATATAGCTACCCTCAGGCTCAGCCCCCCCAGTCATTCGACCGACGGTTAGGAGAAAAAGGAGAACCATAGGGTGCAGTGGTGACTGTAGTTATTTTAAAAATGAAATTTGAACCTGACCGAATTGTCAGGGCGGGCCGTGGACTGGATACACCGTAAGAGAAAGTAATTTATCAGGTAAGCATACATTCTGTTTTATCTTACTTGGTGTATCCAGTCCACGGTTTCATCCTTACTTGTGGGATACCAATACCAAAGCTTTAGGACACGGATGAAGGAGGGAACAAGTCAGGTAACCTAAACGGAAGGCACCACTGCTTGCAAAACCTTTCTCCCAAAAATAGCCTCCGAAGAAGCAAAAGTATCGAATTTGTAAAATTTGGCGAATGTATGCAGTGAAGACCAAGTCGCTGCCTTACAAATCTGTTCAACAGAAGCCTCATTCTTGAAAGCCATTGTGGAAACCACAGCTCTGGTGGAATGAGCTGTAATTCGTTCAGGAGGCTGCTGTCCAGCAGTCTCATAAGCCAATCGGATGATGCTTTTCAGCCAGAAGGAAAGAGGTAGCAGTCGCTTTCTGACCTCTCCTCTTACCAGAATAGACAACAAACAAGGATGATGTTTGGCTGAAATCTTTAGTTGCTTTTAAATAGAATTTCAAAGCACGAACCACGTCAAGATTGTGTAAAAGTCGTTCCTTCTTAGAAACTGGATTAGGACACAGAGAAGGAACAATGATTTCCTGGTTAATATTCTTATTAGAAACCACTTTTGGAAGGAAACCAGGTTTGGTACGCAAAACAACCTTATCTGCATGGAACACCAGATAGGGTGAATTACACTGCAAAGCAGACAATTCAGAAACTCTTCAAGCAGAAGAAATGGCTACTAAAAACAAAACTTTCCAAGATAATAACTTAATATCTATGGAATGCAAAGGTTCAAACGGAACCCTTTGAAGAACTGAAAGAACTAAATTTAGACTCCATGGAGGAGCCACAGGCTTGTAAAGAGGCTTGATTCTAACTAGGGCCTGTGCAAACACCTGAACGTCTGGTACAGCTGCCAGACGCTTATCTAACAGGATAGACAGAGCAGATATCTGTCCCTTTAAGGAACTAGCTGACAGACCTTTCTCCAATCCTTCTTGGAGAAAAGACAATATCCTTGGAATCCTAACCTTACTCCACGAGTAACCCTTGGATTCACACCAACAAAGATATTTTCGCCATATCTTATGGTAAATTTTCCTGGTGACAGGCTTTCTGGCCTGTATCAGAGTATCTATAACTGATTCAGAGAAACCACGCTTAGCTAAGATTAAGCGTTCAATCTCCAAGCAGTCAGTTGCAGAGAAACTAGATTTGGATGCTTGAAAGGACCTTGAATTAGAAGATCCTGCCTCGATGGCAGTTTCCATGGTGGAACCGATGACATGTCCAATAGTTCTGCATACCAAGTCCTGCATGGCCACGCAGGTGCTATCAAAATTACTGAAGCCTCCTCCTGTTTGATTCTGGCTACTAGCCGAGGGAGAAGAGGAAACGGTGGAAAGACATAAGCTAGACTGAATGACCAAGGCGCTATTAATGCATCTATCAATGCCGCCTTGGGATCCCTGGATCTGGATCCGTAAAGGGGAAGTTTGGTGTTCTGACGGGACGCCATCAGATCCAATTCTGGAATGCCCCATAGCTGGGTCAGCTGAGCAAAAACCTCTGGGTGGAGTTCCCACTCCCCCGGATGGAAAGTCTGACGACTTAGAAAATCCGCCTCCCAGTTGTCTACCCCTGGGATGTGAATTGCAGATAGATGGCAGGAGTGATCCTCCGCCCATTTGATGATCTTGGATACTTCCTTCATCGCTAGGGAACTCTTTGTTCCTCCCTGATGATTGATGTACGATACAGTCGTGATGTTGTCCAACTGAAATTTGATGAATTTGGCCTCCGCTAGTTGAGGCCACGCCTGGAGCGTATTGAATATCGCTCTCAGTTCCAAAATGTTTATCGGGAGAAGAGATTCTTCCCGAGACCATAGACCCTGAGCTTTCAGGGAGTCCCAGACCGCACCCCAGCCTAACAGACTGGCATCGGTCGTGACAATGATCCACTCCGGTCTGCGGAAACTCATTCCCTGAGACAGGTGATCCTGAGACAACCACCAGAGAAGAGAGTCTCTGGTTTTCTGGGCTATTTGTATTTGAGGAGACAAATTTGCATAATCCCCATTCCCCTGTTTGAGCATGCACAGTTGCAGTGGTCTGAGATGAATTCGGGCAAAGGGGACTACGTCCATTGCCGCAACCAGTAAACCGATTACCTCCATGCACTGAGCCACAGAAGGCCGAGGAATGGAATGAAGAACTTGGCAAGTATTCAACAGTTTTGACTTCCTGACCTCTGTCAGAAAGATTCTCATTTCTACCGAGTCTATTAGTGTTCCCAGGAAGGGAACCATTGTCAGCGGGGACAGAGAACTCTTTTCTACGTTCACCTTCCACCCGTGAGAGCTTAGAAAGGCCAGGACAATGTCCGTATGAGCCTTGGCTCTGTGAAAAGACAACGCCTGTATTAAGATGTCGTCTAGGTAAGGTGCTACTGCAATGCCCCGCGGTCTTAGTACCGCCAGAAGGGACCCTAACACCTTTTGTGAAAATTCTGGGAGCGGTGGCCAACCCGAAAGGAAGGGACACAAACTGGTAATGTTTGTCCAGAAAGGCGAACCTTAGGAACTGATGGTGATCTTTGTGGATAGGAATATGTAGGTACGCATCCTTTAGATCCACGGTAGTCATATATTGACCTTCCTGGATCATCGGCAAGATTCTCTGAATGGTTTCCATCTTGAAAGACGGAACTCTAAGGAATTTGTTTAGAATTTTTAGATCCAGAATTGGCCTGAAAGTTCCTTCCTTTTTGGGAACTACAAACAGGTTTGGGTGAAAGCCCAGTCTTTGTTCTGCAATTGGGTGTATCACTCCCATTTTTAGTAGATCTTCTATACAGCGTAAGAACGCCTGTTTCTTTGTTTGGTCTGAAGACAAACGAGAAATGTGGAACCTTCCCCTTGGGGGAGAATCCTTGAATTCTAGAAGGTACCCCTGAGCAACTATTTCTAATGCCCAGGGATCTGGAACATCTCTTGCCCAAGCCTGAGCAAAGAGAGAAAGTCTGCCCCCTACTAGATCCGATCCCGGATCGGGGGCTACCCCTTCATGCTGTCTTGGTAGCAGGAGCAGGCTTCTTGGCCTGTTTACCCTTATTCCAGCCCTGCAAGGGTTTCCAGGTTGCTTTGGGCTGTGAAGCGTTATCTTGCTTTGTGGCAGCAGAGGTTGCAGCAGGTCCACTCCTGAAGTTGCGAAAGGAGCGAAAATTAGCCTTGTTTTTGGCCTTAAACGGCATGGCCCTTTCCCCCAGTGATATCCGAAATAATTTCTTTCAGCTCTGGGCCGAATAGGGTTTTCACCTTGAAAGGAATATTTAACAGTTTCGTTTTGGACGACACATCCGCCGACCACAATTTGAGCCAAAGCGCTCTTCGCGCCATGATGGCAAAACCTGAGTTTTTCGCCGCTAACTTAGCTAATTGGAAAGCGGCATCAGTGATAAAAGAATTAGCCAGCTTTAAAGCATGAATTCTATCCATGACCTCGTCGTATGAAGTCTCCCTCTGGAGCGACTCCTCCAGAGCCTCAAACCAAAATGCCGCTGCAGTAGTTACCGGAATAATGCAGGCAATTGGTTGAAGCAGAAAACCTTGCTGAACAAAAATTTTCTTCAGCAATCCTTCCAATTTTTTATCCATAGGATCTTTGAAAGCACAACTGTCCTCTATTGGTATTGTTGTACGCTTAGCAAGTGTTGAAACAGCTCCCTCTACCTTAGGGATCGTCTGCCACGCGTCCCGCCTGGGGTCGTTTATGGGGAACATTTTCTTAAAGATAGGGGGGGGGGACAAAGGGTACACCTGGTCTCTCCCACTCCTTAGTCACAATATCCGCCACCCTCTTTGGTATCGGAAATGCCTCAGTGTATACAGGGACCTCTAAAAACCTGTCCATTTTACACAATTTTTCTGGGACCACCATGGGGTCACAATCATCCAGCGTAGCTAAAACCTCCTTAAGCAGGACGTGGAGGTGTTCCAGCTTGAATTTAAACGCTAAGGAATCTGACTCTGCCTGCTGAGAAACTTTTCCTGTGTCAGAAATTTCCCCTTCAGACAGACCGTCCCTCACTGCTAACTCTGAGTGTTGTGAGGGTACTACAGATAACTCATCCAAAGCTTCTGATTGCTCATCCTCTGTATTTAAAACTGAGCTATCGCGCTTTTTTGGAAAAACTGGCAGTTTGGATAAAAATGCTGAAAGAGAATTATCCATTACTGCTGCTAATTGTTGTAAGGTAATAGGGGCCAATGCGCTAGAGGTACAAGGCATCGCTTGCGCGGGCGTAACTGGTGTCGACACATGGGGAGAGGAAGAAGGACTATCCTCATTACCTTCCATTAAAGAATCATCTTGGGCTACATTTTTAAGTGTCACTGCATGGTCTTTAAAATGCTTAGATGTTTTAGCACACTTTAAACACAAATGCAATGGGGGTACCGCCATGGCTTTTAAACATAAAGAACAAGGTCTATCTGAAGACTCAGACATGTTTGACAGACTTAGACAGCACTACAATACAGTAAAATTCACTTTTTGAAAAAACGTTACTGTGCCTTTAAATAATAAAAAGCACACACTTTTTTACCAAATCACCAAAAAACATCCGATCTTTATAAAATTTTCACCACATGATCCCAATGCTTTGAAATGATTGCACACAAATTTTCAAATTAATTAACCCCTCACTGCCCAAACCGGAGCCAATTGAAGTAAACTACCGGTTTAACACACTACAGCACGGTGCCACAGTCTTTGCTGTGGCCCTACCTTCCTTTTGGGTTATTTGTAGAAGAATATAAGCCTCCCTGAAGTCCTCCTGCACTCTCAGGACTCTACACGTGAAGCTGCATGAAGCTGCCTTGCAAAACAACTGCGCAACTGAGGCGCGAAAATTAGGCCCCCTTCCTCTTCATTCCGGAGTTATGGGGCCTTCCTGAGTCAGATTAGGTGTCTTACAATATGCCAGGCGTAATAAAAACCCCAAAAGTGTTCCCAACGTCTAAAACACTTGAACAAATATAAGATTACCCTAATAAAGTAATCGATTTAGCCCATCACAGTGTCTACCAGTATTTAAGCCCTTAACTTAAGCCATCCTTCTATACTGCGTATCAGAAAATGGAAATCTTCATCACTTTTTGCCTCAGAGTAAATAGTACAAACCGGCACTATTTTAAAATAAGAAACTCTTGATTGAAGAAATAAAAACTACAAATCTGACACCACATACTCTTTACCCTCCCGTGGAGATGCTACTTGTTAGAGCGGCAAAGAGAATGACTGGGGGGGGGGAGCCTGAGGGGAGCTATGGACAGCTTTGCTGTGTGCTCTCTTTGCCACTTCCTGTAGGGATTGAGAATATCCCACAAGTAAGGATGAAACCGTGGACTGGATACACCAAGTAAGATAAATGGTATGTTCTATCTAAATCATGAAAGAAAAAATGTGGGTTTTGTGTCCCTTTAATAAATATAAAAAATAAATATAGATGGTCATTAAAACTTAGCTAAAACAACAAATCTAATGGTGGTCTAAGACGTTTGCACAGTACTATATATATAGTTCAGGTAGGAGATGGTGTAGGACCCCTAAGGAGAGGAGCCAAAGGACAGAAATTAATGTTTGAAAAGGAGGCACAATGGATTAAGAAATTGGACTCTATGATTCCATATGGTCTTAATAGAGAAATCACATGGGGTACATTTTTAAAATGTTTTGCCTTAATGTAGAAACTTCCTTTCATTTAGGAAATTGATATAATTAATCTTGTGTATTTTGAGTATGGTCTTTGATAAGGATTTCTGATTGTAGATATATAGGTATAAAGGTTCATATCTATATATATATATATATATATATATATATATATATATCAGAATAACAAGAGTATTGCATTGATCAATGATACTTTTTTTATTGGACTAACTATACATTTATAAGTTGACAAGCTTTCGGAAGAGTTACTTCCTTTATCAAGTCTGAAGCAATACTGACCAATTCAATGGAATTTACAGATTGTATCTTAAAACACAGAATAGCTAAGAAGACAGTGCAGGGAGAGGAGGAGGTGTCATAAAAATCATGAGGGGGGCTTAGGTAACAGGCAGACAGTGTCCAGTGTAGGAGAACAGACAGGGGAAATATATAGCTATACATAGAGCATATACTGACAAAGTTATATATCAACATTGAATCAATATCTACAGGGAGTGCAGAATTATTAGGCACGTTGTATTTTTGAGGATTAATTTTATTATTGAACAACAACCATGTTCTCAATGAACCCAAAAAACTCATTAATATCAAAGCTGAATAGTTTTGGAAGTAGTTTTTAGTTTGTTTTTAGTTATAGCTATTTTAGGGGGATATCTGTGTGTGCAGGTGACTATTACTGTGCATAATTATTAGGCAACTTAACAAAAAACAAATATATACCCATTTCAATTATTTATTTTTACCAGTGAAACCAATATAACATCTCAACATTCACAAATATACATTTCTGACATTCAAAAACAAAACAAAAACAAATCAGTGACCAATATAGCCACCTTTCTTTGCAAGGACACTCAAAAGCCTGCCATCCATGGATTCTGTCAGTGTTTTGATCTGTTCACCATCAACATTGCGTGCAGCAGCAACCACAGCCTCCCAGACACTGTTCAGAGAGTTGTACTGTTTTCCCTCCTTGTAAATCTCACATTTGATGATGGACCACAGGTTCTCAATGGGGTTCAGATCAGGTGAACAAGGAGGCCATGTCATTAGATTTTCTTCTTTTATACCCTTTCTTGCCAGCCACGCTGTGGAGTACTTGGACGCGTGTGATGGAGCATTGTCCTGCATGAAAATCATGTTTTTCTTGAAGGATGCAGACTTCTTCCTGTACCACTGCTTGAAGAAGGTGTCTTCCAGAAACTGGCAGTAGGACTGGGAGTTGAGCTTGACTCCATCCTCAACCCGAAAAGGCCCCACAAGCTCATATTTGATGATACCAGCCCAAACCAGTACTCCACCTCCACCTTGCTGGCGTCTGAGTCGGACTGGAGCTCTCTGCCCTTTACCAATCCAGCCACGGGCCCATCCATCTGGCCCATCAAGACTCACTCTCATTTCATCAGTCCATAAAACCTTAGAAAAATCAGTCTTGAGATATTTCTTGGCCCAGTCTTGACGTTTCAGCTTGTGTGTCTTGTTCAGTGGTGGTTGTCTTTCAGCCTTTCTTACCTTGGCCATGTCTCTGAGTATTGCACACCTTGTGCTTTTGGGCACTCCAGTGATGTTGCAGCTCTGAAATATGGCCAAACTGGTGGCAAGTGGCATCTTGGCAGCTGCACGCTTGACTTTTCTCAGTTCATGGGCAGTTATTTTGCGCCTTGGTTTTTCCACACGCTTCTTGCGACCCTGTTGACTATTTTGAATGAAACGCTTGATTGTTCGATGATCACGCTTCAGAAGCTTTGCAATTTTAAGAGTGCTGCATCCCTCTGCAAGATATCTCACTATTTTTGACTTTTCTGAGCCTGTCAAGTCCTTCTTATGACCCATTTTGCCAAAGGAAAGAAGTTGCCTAATAATTATGCACACCTGATATAGGGTGTTGATGTCATTATACCACACCCCTTCTCATTACAGAGATGCACATCACCTAATATGCTTAATTGGTAGTAGGCTTTCGAGCCTATATAGCTTGGAGTAAGACAACATGCATAAAGAGGATGATGTGGTCAAAATACTCATTTGCCTAATAATTCTGCACTCCCTGTATGAAGATGTGACATTGTATATACAGGGGGAATACAAAAGTTAAAAAAAGACAAAAGTGTGGACATAGGCTTACCTGTGTACAAATGTATAAAGAATGTGGAATATACAATGTAATTGACTAAATGAAAGTATATTACAAAAAATGTTGATAATGTGTTAAGAATACAGAGTCCACATTTAGTCCAGAATTAAACAGGTTGAAGTGCATTATCATTTTCATTTCAAAGGTTTTTCTTTCAATGGTGTTTTTGAAGTTGCCTCTGAGAATTTTGATTTTGAGGTTTTGGATGGAGTGGTCAGGTTGGGTGAAATGGTGACCAACAGGGGTGCAGTATTTTGTTTCACAGTGGTTTTTGATTGAGTGTCTGTGTAAGTTCATTCGAAGGTGCAGTTTTTGGCTTGTTTCTCCAATATAGCATCCCATTTCACATGCAGTGCAATGTATCATGTATACCACATTTGCAGATATACATAAATATGCCCCTTTAATGTTATAAGATTTATTATTGTGATTTGCTGTGCTGCTTTCACAAACGTGTTGACACAGTTTGCAGAGTGCTTTATAGCAGCACTTGGTTCCATTCTGAGTGTTCTTTTTCTCAAGGGGTAGCTTCCTATGTACCAGTTTCTGCTTTAGGTTAGGTGGTTGTCTGTATGCCAGGATTGGGGGTTTTGGAAAGATTTTTTTGAGTGTGGGATCCTCTAAGAGTAGTGGCTGTAAGTCTTTTATGATTTTTAGTATCCCTTCCACAGCAGGGTTGTATTTGACTACTAGTGGGATACGTGATATGTTTTTCTTCTCCCTGTATTGTAGTAAGTGTTCACGTGGAGTATTGAACACTTACTACAGTACAGGGAGAAGAAAAACATATCACATATCCCACTGTTCTCTTGGTTTTCTTAGTTGAAAGCTAAACCTAAATTTCTTAGACCTTGAAAGCCGCCTTTAATCTGAATGCATTTTGATCACTAGAGGGCGTTAGTTCATGTGTGTCATATAGATAACATTAAGCTCACGCACGTGAAGTTACCTAGGAGTGAGCACTGATTGGCTAAAATGCAAGTCTGTCAAAAGAACTGAAATAAGGGGGCAGTTTGCAGAGGCAAAGATACAAGATAATTACAGAGGTAAAACGTATATTAATATAACCCTGTTGGCTGTGCAAATCTGGGAAATGGGTAATAAAGGGATTATCTATCTTTATAAACAACATGTATTGTATATGGAAAATTTTATATATATATATATATATATATATATATATATAAAATTAAAGTCAACAATATTTTATTACAATATGGAAACAGAATAAATCTATTCAGTAAAATCAGAAAAGACAATAATGCTGTGCTAGTTGGATGACACTGATATAAAAAGGGGTTAAATGCAGGCCCCTATGACTATAATATAATGTTTCCAGAGCTTATAACAAACTATACAATATCATTTTTCTCCTGTGCAGAATGTGCTTCTCTAACAGTTTCCAGTCTATATAATGGATAGCTACTCTTCTTGTGAGAAGAGAAAGCATTTTAGATACACCTTTTTCAGATTCCATTTATAACACTGACATAATGGTGTCAGATCCTTCAAAAAAAGAGGAGAGGAAAACCTGCTTCTAGTTTCACAATAACATCAGCATTATGTCTTTAAATATCCACAAATAAATTAGCTGCTTACTAAGTGCAGATAGTTTTTATCACTGAATTTCTTAGAATAAATCCAGTAAAAGGCTTTGTCGTACCACTGGCGCTTCAAACACATCCTGTTATTATGTGCTATTCTTTTTCAACCAGATATTTAGGTTTTGTTTATAACATTTTTTTACAGCAATTTTAGATGTTTTTCTTATTATCCTGCTAATAGTAAATTATTGATGCTCTTGCAAATAATGTGGAAGCCTAAATTCAGTTCTTGGTAGCCATAACCCTTTATTTTTTTTAGCTAACATCTGATATATTTCAGACTGTAGTTTAACAGATGTTGTATAATGCTTGCTTGCTATTTTAAGATATTGATTTGGCAAGAATTGTATCTTGCTGCATGAAAAGAGTTTAACATCTCAATGATCTGCGCTGTAAGAGCTTGTTTGTCAAACATTTAAATTAGGTTAAATTTAAACTTTAAATCTAGACTGATTAGCAATTCTAGTTATGTGCATTGGTTATATTATTTTATTTCCCAATCATAAAAGGGACATGAAACCTCACATTTCAGATAGAGAATACAATTTTAAACAACTTTCCAATTTACTTCTATTATCTAATTTGCATCATTCTCTTGGCATCCTTTGTTGAAGGAGCAGCAATGCACTACTGGGAGATAGCTGAACATATCAGCTGAGCCAATGAGAACAATCAGCAGCTATTTTTTAGTAGTACATTGCGGCTCCTGAGCCTATATAGGTATGTTTTTCAAAAAGGGATAGCAACAGTTTGGAGCAAATTATGTAATAGAGATAAATTGGAAAGATTTTTAAAATAAGTTCTACCAAAATTTTGAAAGAAAGAAAAAAAATGTGTTTAAAGGGACAGTCAAGTCCAAAAAAAACTTTCATGTTTTAAATAGGGCATGCAATTTTAAACAACTTCCCAATTTACTTTTATCACCAATTTTTCTTTGTTCTCTTGGTATTCTTAGTTGAAAGCTAAAACTAGGAGGTTCATATGCTAATTTCTTAGACCTTGAAGACTGCCTCTAATCTGAATACATTTTGACCACTAGAGGGCATTAGTTCACATGTTTCATATAGATAACATTGAGCTCATGCACGTAAAGTGACCTAGGACTGAGCACTGATTGGCTAAACTGCATGTCTGTCAAAAGAACTGAAATAAGGGGGCAGTCAGCAGAAGCTTAGATACAAGATAATTACAGAGGTAAAACGTGTATTATTATAACTGTGTTGGTTATGCAAAACTAGGGAATGGGTAATAAATGGATTATCTTTCTTTTTAAACAACAAAAATTCTGGTGTTGACTGTCCCTTTAACATCCCTTTAAATTAATTGTATTACTCTAATAAAATGGTATAAAATGAAATATGTTTTCTCTTTCCTTTAATGACAATAAATGACAATAGTTGAGTAGAAACACATATACTCTCACTAGAAGTAAATGTATAGCAAGACTCATAACGCCATAGTACTTACCTGGCTGTATTTGCTCAAATGTACTAAACAGACATGTTTGATAGAAAGAGCTTCACAATTCTTAAAGGGACATGAAGCCCCAATTTTTTCTTTCATGATTCAGATACAGCATGCAAGTTTAAACAACTTTCTAATTTATTTCTTTTGTCAAATGACCTTCATTTTATTGGTATCTTTTGTTGAAAAGCTCAGGAGCGTGCACATGTCTGGAGCATTATTATTATTATCATCATCATCATCAGTTTTTTTTTAGAGTGCCTAAATGGCACAACTATTTCCTGCCATGAAGTACTCCAGACACCTACCTAGGTATCTCTTCAACAAAGAATACCATGTGAACAAAGCAAATTTGATAACAGAAGTAAATTGGAAACTTTTTTTTAAAAATGGATGCTCTGCCTGAATCACAATTTTGTTTTTTATATCCCTTTAAAAGACCAACATCTGATAATACCAATAGCCTGGCAGGCCTTGTGCAGCCATATAACCACATCTAATCAGACCTCTGGCCCTGCAGCCCCTCTGTCCGTTATATATCAACATCTTGTCAAATTCTAGCTCTGCAGCCCCTCTCTCCGTTATATATCAACATCTTGTCAAATTCTGGCCCTGCAGCCACTCTATCCATTATATATCAACATCTTGTCAAATTCTGGCCCTGCAGCCCCTCTGTCGTTATATATCAGCATCTTGTCAAATTCTGGCCCTGCAGACCCTCTGTCAGTTATATATCAGCATCTTGTCAAATTCTGGCCCTGCAGCCCCTCTGTCGTTATATATCAGCATCTTGTCAAATTCTGGCCCTGCAGACCCTCTGTCCGTTATATATAAGCATCTTGTCAAATTCTGGCCCTGCAGCCCCTCTGTCAGTTATGTATCAGCATCTTGTCAAATTCTGGCCCTGCAGCCCCTCTGTCAGTTATATATCAGCATCTTGTCAAATTCTGGCCCTGCAGCCCCTCTTTCAGTTATATATCAGCATCTTGTCAAATTCAGGCCTTGCAGCCCCTCTGTCCCTTATATATCAGCATCTTGTCAAATTCTGGCCCTGCAGCCCCTCTGTCAGTTATATATGAGCATCTTGTCAAATTCTGGCCCTGCAGCCCCTCTGTCAGTTATATATCAGCATCTTGTCAAATTCTGGCCCTGCAGCCCCTCTGTCCCTTATATATCAGCATCTTGTCAAATTCAGGCCCTGCAGCACCTCTGTAAACCATATGCCTCCATCAGATCAGAGCCAGGTTCTGCAGCCATTCTTTCAGCTAAATGCAGACATCAGATCAGAGCTCTGGCCCTGCAGCCCTGAGTCAACTACATACAAACATTATGTAGAAAAGTAACAGGACCAGCACACACCTCAGGAAAATGTCCCTTTGTACCAACACTGGGTGGATGTAGGTGCACACCTGGAGGACCTCCCTTTCCTAGTGGATAAATTGCAATAGATCATACAGGTAGCACACTTTATGTAGCAACCTCACCTTTATTGAGCAACGTTTCGAGGCTCCTGCCCCTTTATCAAGATAACAAACAAGTGAACATGTCAAGCTGTTATAGGCACAGATGACCAATCACAACACATTGGGGAGGGGTCACTGAAAGTGAGATCACGCATGACCTCATACACATCATCACTCATGGTTAACCCCTACACTCCTGAAGTGAAATGTTCACCAAATTAAAAACAAGTGCAGCAAGTTGCTAAATCAACTACACAATTACATCAATTACATACATTGGTAATTTCATAAAGTACATCTAATAAAGTTTAAATTAATATATCAAATCAAAAAAGCACATTAAATATAAGGAAGCAAGTCAAATTCCCGATTCAGCCCTTTGGGATGCACAGTATCTAGTTTGATAAAGGGGCAGGAGCCCCGAAACACTGCTCAATAAAGGTGCTGTTGCTCCATATAGTGTGCTACCCGTGTGTTCTATTGCAATACAGACAAACATGATATCAGGGCCCTCTGTCACCCTCATACCATTCTGTCTGCCAAATATCAACATAAGATTAGGCCACTGGCAATAAGGCCCCCTTTTCAGAAACATTCCCACATTAGATTGGATCCCAGGTCCAGCAAGCTCTGTCAGCCCCATAACCACATCAGACCCTTGACACTGAAGTATTTTTCTCAGCTCCTAATTTAATATTCCCTAAACTGCTTGGCCTCTAGCTGTTGCTTTGGCTTCCCCTGCATGTAGCACATTGTCACTCAAGCAGAGAGCATGGAGACTCTGCAGAAGTAATGAAGAGAAAGATAGTGCTGAGCCTGGTTGCCACACTGCATGGTAGCATGACAAATGTGGCACCAAAAGCCACACATCAATTCAGCACTGTGAGGCCATTAAAATTTACTCTGAAAGGGGGCGGAGCCAACAGTCAAAGCTAGCAGAAGCATATCTCTTTAGCTCCTAGGCCATAAATGATAAATATCCTTATTTTTAGCAATGGTTCCATCTATCTTTTTTTTTATCACCACTAACTGATCAATAACTAAGGGATCATTGTTATAAGAAGAATTATGCACCTAAGTTAATATCTATCTACTCCTTCAGGAGGGAGCCTTCGCGCTGTGTGCAGCAGAATTGGCGGGCCTGCTACTAACATTGCCAGTCTCAGTCTCTACAAGAAGAATCCTGTGATTACACTTAAAATGGGGGAAGACTATGAAATATTATCTGCCATGCTGCAGAGGTTGAACTGTAAGATGGAACGCTATTTCTCTGAAATACTGGAATCCTTAGAAACGACATCAAGAGGATGGGCTTGCAATCTACTGATTAACAAAAGGCCTGGAGATACGCAGATAACGTTACCACTGGAGGGCCTGCCGAGGATATCGCCACAACAACAACAGCCTCCACCGCCTATCATAAATAACAGCGGCTGCTACAATCCGCTCTTCAATGGCTGCACAAAGCCCGCATTGAGCAAAATTACACTACCAGAGCAGGCGCTACCAAACGCTGAGGTCCTCTGGTTTACTGAGCTCCAACCTTCTCTCACAGCGATGGAGTCGCACAATATGCTTCCTGACGGCGGCGAGCGGATCATTTGCCACGATGGTGACCCGGCTCTTTCACTTGCGGCGCTCCCTTGGGGCTTGATGTGGAAGCCTGATGTTTTGCTTTTCTTGAGCCCTGTGCATGCTTTTGGGGTACAAAGTCTTACCGGTGCTTGCCCAGAACGGGAGTCTTTTTGCCTCCAGCCAGTAGGCACTGACTATTCTCACCTGGACATTGGGGTCAATGTGCCCTGGTTACTAAGAGACCTGCTTTTTCATCTCCAGGACAGAAAATCGAAGAAAGCAGGTATAGGCTGAACTACTGAGCTTTCTCTGGAAGCTCCAGAGAATGCGTTGATATTCTCTTCAGCACTCTCATGGCGTTTGTCACTTATACAGGGAGTGCAGAATTATTAGGCAAGTTGTATTTTTGAGGATTAATTTTATTATTGAACAACAACCATGTTCTCAATGAACCCAAAAAACTCATTAATATAAAAGCTGAATAGTTTTGGAAGTAGTTTTTAGTTTGTTTTTAGTTATAGCTATTTTAGGGGGATATCTGTGTGTGCAGGTGACTATTACTGTGCATAATTATTAGGCAACTTAACAAAAAACAAATATATACCCATTTCAATTATTTATTTTTACCAGTGAAACCAATATAACATCTCAACATTCACAAATATACATTTCTGACATTCAAAAACAAAACAAAAACAAATCAGTGACCAATATAGCCACCTTTCTTTGCAAGGACATTCAAAAGCCTGCCATCCATGGATTCTGTCAGTGTTTTGATCTGTTCACCATCAACATTGCGTACAGCAGCAACCACAGCCTCCCAGACACTGTTCAGAGAGGTGTACTGTTTTCCCTCCTTGTAAATCTCACATTTGATGATGGACCACAGGTTCTCAATGGGGTTCAGATCAGGTGAACAAGGAGGCCATGTCATTAGATTTTCTTCTTTTATACCCTTTCTTGCCAGCCACGCTGTGGAGTACTTGGACGCGTGTGATGGAGCATTGTCCTGCATGAAAATCATGTTTTTCTTGAAGGATGCAGACTTCTTCCTGTACCACTGCTTGAAGAAGGTGTCTTCCAGAAACTGGCAGTAGGACTGGGAGTTGAGCTTGACTCCATCCTCAACCCGAAAAGGCCCCACAAGCTCATCTTTGATGATACCAGCCCAAACCAGTACTCCACCTCCACCTTGCTGGCGTTTGAGTCGGACTGGAGCTCTCTGCCCTTTACCAATCCAGCCACGGGCCCATCCATCTGGCCCATCAAGACTCACTCTCATTTCATCAGTCCATAAAACCTTAGAAAAATCAGTCTTGAGATATTTCTTGGCCCAGTCTTGACATTTCAGCTTGTGTGTCTTGTTCAGTGGTGGTCGTCTTTCAGCCTTTCTTACCTTGGCCATGTCTCTGAGTATTGCACACCTTGTGCTTTTGGACACTCCAGTGATGTTGCAGCTCTGAAATATGGCCAAACTGGTGGCAAGTGGCATCTTGGCAGCTGCACGCTTGACTTTTCTCAGTTCATGGGCAGTTATTTTGCTCCTTGGTTTTTCCACACGCTTCTTGCGACCCTGTTGACTATTTTGAATGAAACGCTTGATTGTTCGATGATCACGCTTCAGAAGCTTTGCAATTTTAAGAGTGCTGCATCCCTCTGCAAGATATCTCACTATTTTTTACTTTTCTGAGCCTGTCAAGTCCTTTTTTTGACCCATTTTGCCAAAGGAAAGGAAGTTGCCTAATAATTATGCACACCTGATATAGGGTGTTGATGTCATTAGACCACACCCCTTCTCATTACAGAGATGCACATCACCTAATATGCTTAATTGGTAGTAGGCTTTCGAGCCTATACAGCTTGGAGTAAGACAACATGCATAAAGAGGATGATGTGGTCAAAATACTCATTTGCCTAATAATTCTGCACTCCCTGTACATATGTAAACTGGAAGACACTGGCTCCTATGTCCCCTATTTTGTATGACTCAAATTGTACTGCTCATATGACTGGCACTTTGTGATCCTGGAGTCATATTTAGTTTTCCACCTATCCTTCATAATTTTGGCTTAACAAGCATATATGTGTTCCTAACTTATGGTTTGTTTAATTTACATGCTGTTACATGCTGGTTAAGTCTATGTTAAAGCAGCTATATGCAGTTTCACATTATATACTATGTCACTTGCTATTTTATATCCCTTGTCTGGGTGCACTATTCTGGCAGAGCTTTAAAACTACACTTCACGCACGTCCAGTTTAAATTAAAGTTAATACAATTATTAGTGTGTAAAGTTTAACATGCTTGCTAGATTAGCTATATAAATTGTTTTACAAATATCTGCCGAACATTAACATACTTTCTCTCACTTGGAGCCCTATAGCTCATATGCAGCACTGCCACGCTTTGTGGCTGGGTAGCAGGTATACTCTAGACGCAGTTTTTGGATACTCTTATGCTGCTTAAGTTAGCCTTCATTATTGTAGCGTGAGAGTTATCTCTATGTATAACTATTACGGTTTAAATCGTCCTTACTTTATGTAATAGATACCGCTAAGAAAAATTATTTTATAAGTCATTTAGCAGAGACTAGACAGTTATTGGTTTTCTGGTGTTATATTGTTATGTGATATACCTGTTATAGTAGTTCCCTAGGACATATTTGCCTATAGCTTTATTTGGTGTCACTGTTTATGCAAAGTATCTGCTCCCAAGTTATATTTTTATATATCTCTGAGACAGGTTTAGATATTTACCTATTTATGTATTAGAATAAGCAGACTAAATGATTAATGTCACCTTACATATGAGTATATATAAGTATGTGCCTATTTGTACATGCAGGAGTGCTCAGCTATGTCTCTTTAATCTGACCTGCCCTAATATTCATCCAAATGGTGTGTAGCTATACCACAGAATTCAGAGATACTGGTAGACAAGTCTATTATTGTCTCACTTTCGGGGTACTGTGTGTTCAACTATAACTTTAATGATAAAACTATATATGCTCGGAGTATGGGTTTGATGTGTGATGTCTTATATCGTCATCCATTAAGAGATGTTTAGTCCCTGGGAATCAGTTAGGACTATTTTTCAGTTAAATATGCTTTCATATGCTATTATATTTATCTCTACCTCCTAGCCAATAAGCTAGCTATATATATGTCACTATGGTTACCCCTTAAGGTTACCCTACACTATCTCCCTATATTGCACGAGCGGACTGTCAGCGGCCGAGACAGTTTGCTATAGCTTTGGCGGGAACAACTCACTGTAAAGCTAGTTACTGACACCCTCCCTACAGAGGCTCTATAGTCTGGGTTCTATTGACACTGTGACTTAAAGGGACAGTAAACCTTAAAAATAATGTTATATAATTCTGCACATAGTGCAGAATTATAACATTATATTAGCCAAATATTATTTAAACGTAATTTCCCCTATTCATTTTTAAAAGAAAGCGCTGTTTCACAGACCTGCTCTCTGCTGAGTGGGTCTGTTATATTTCCTCAGCGCATCGGGCCAGCTGTATAGTCACAGCCTGGCCCGACCGCGCCATAAGACTAAGTGCAGCTCGCTCCTGTGACGGGAGCGAGCTGCACTTAGTCTTATGGCGCGGTCGGGCCGGGCTGTGACTATATGTGCAGAATTATATAACATTATTTTTAAGGTTTACTGTCCCTTTAACTACTCAACACATACTAAACCTGCTAAGACTACTTCTCTATTTTCTTTTGCTATTATTGTATCTACATATTACATGATGGGGGACAGTTACTTAAGTACTTAAATTGCCCGTGAGTGTTAAGGATTTGACTAAGTTATGTTACGCCAGACTACTTAGTCTTATCTTAGGGGTTTAAAGTTATGTTTATCGCCATTACATGGTCTTTTTTTTTTTTTTTGTATAATTGAAATCTCTCAACCACACATCTTGCGGGTCTACTGTATGTTAGTGCACTATTTTTCGCCCCTCTGCTGAGCATACTCCTAATGTATTCCAAGTTTACTAACTTGATGTTTGGGGTTGTTTGCTTTTCTATTTGATATATTTTTTTCTCATATGAGTTAGATGTTCTATCTATACAAAGCTTGCATATTCTCTTTCATATTCATATGTATGTCAAGCTGTCAAATACCATACGACTAGTAGTGTCATTTTGTCCCACAGTTAATTAACTTTAGAGATTCCGCCATGCTCCTTAAATTACCTATATACTTATGGCTCCGCCCTTCACCTTTTCCCTTGTATGTATAGCGGTGCTCACCCGCTGAATTTCCTCTCCCTTTACTAGGCCCATAAATGGCCATGCAACAAAAAAAACAAAACAATTTCCCTTGCCGCCTCTTATTAGATTTTTGAAGTCCAAAGTGACCACTAGAACAAAACAGGGAATCATTTTTATTACCTACAAGAAAAAAGAGGTTCCTTTTTTTAGACATTTGCATTATATAACCGCTACCACAATCTACCACTTCTTATATATATACGCAAAGTAGCTCTAACTCCTTATGTTAAGTATGCATATCGGTGTGATGACAATTACTTACCTATGTGGTAATCATTTACGCCTAACTGGTCTGTATTATCTGTATCTGTGGTAGTGCTGTTCTCTTTGTTTGACTCGTAAGCACAATTATGTATTTGTACATTGATGCATGTGAAGTTACTATTGTCACTGTTTCCAAAAACCTCAATAAAAAAATTATTTGGAAAAAAAAAAAAAATTTACTCTGAAAGCCATACATGGTACATGTGCCATAGGTTTATAACCTTTTGTCTAGGTACAGGACCATTTCTGTGAGAACATATTGACAAATCCCTTCAGTAAAATAAATTGAAGGATAATAAATGGCAGGGAATGTAGGATGAACCCACATAATACTAAATTCTGCATATAACTTCTACTTTACTTAAAAAAGAAAATTCAAACAAAAGATGTTTATTTTGGACAAGTATATTGTATGGAATATATATCTCTTCAGTCAAAATGGACAATATGTAAACTGTATCTGTTTATCAAGGCCTGTTTCTGGCATCATAAAGTTTGAGATATATTGCATTAGAACAGAGATTCTCACAATTTCAAATCATTCCATTAGCAAAACCCCTGGACAATAATTTTTTTTAAAGCTGACTAATATTTTAAGCTGTTACATGCAGAGCCTTCTGATTGAGTCATACGGTTGCTATGGATACAGTGACCCATGCTTGTCATTTTTCTATCCCATACAACCACAATCCTAGTAGTCTTCAAATCAACATTAATTAAGACCCATTTCATTTACTGTTTTAATCAGAAAGATCTACTTACAGTGCTTACATTTAAGGGAAATATTACTTATGGGATTTTCACTACAGAATATTATTATTACTATATTAGTAAATTACTTTAAAATAAATATTATGTTAGTTATTTATCTTCATGTAAAAAAAAAACACCTGAAAGGCAGAAGTGCCAATTCCTTTTTTAAACAGAATCAGAACATCAGCATGGTCATTTAAGGGGACAGTTCACTGTAAAATTGTTTTCCCTGAATGTATTCCCCATGACTTGTTATAACAGCATATAAAATGTATGCGAAATTGCTCATTTATGCTTCTTTTTTGCAAAGGAAATAGCTGGATTTGCTCTTTGAAACCACAGCCCTTTAAATTAGGCTAAGCTTGCAGAACGATCAAATACTGTATTGTTATCTTATCACTCAAATGCTTCCCTTTCTTGTCTCTGTTTCTGTACAATACTTAGAAAGAACAATTGAAAATTAACATTTTAGAGCTTTAGCTCTTCCACCTCCCAATGTGAGTGTAATTTCTTCTACTGGTTGTGCTTACATAGTTTGTCTATAGCCTAGACATAGGTACAGAAACTTTCAGTATAGGTAGGGATACTACAGGATAAATCAGCTATCTAAAGTGCCAATATAAATGCCAAGGAACTATTTGTAAACAATTTAATACACTAATTTGTTACCAATAATCCATTTGACCTGCTTTAAAGGAGAGAAAGTTTTTGGGTAAACTGTCCCTTTACAAAAACAGAATTTAGGCTTACCTGATAAATTACTTTCTCCAACGGTGTGTCCGGTCCACGGCGTCATCCATAACTTGTGGGAATATTCTCTTCCCCAACAGGAAATGGCAAAGAGCACAGCAAAAGCTGTCCATATAGTCCCTCCTAGGCTCCGCCCACCCCAGTCATTCGACCGACGGACAGGAGAAAAAACAGGAGAAACTATAGGGTGCCGTGGTGACTGTAGTTAAAGAAAGAAATTCATCAAACCTGATTAAAAAACCAGGGCGGGCCGTGGACCGGACACACCGTTGGAGAAAGTAATTTATCAGGTAAGCATAAATTCTGTTTTCTCCAACATTGGTGTGTCCGGTCCACGGCGTCATCCATAACTTGTGGGAACCAATACCAAAGCTTTAGGACACAGATGAAGGGAGGGAGCCAATAAAGTTACCTAAACGGAAGGCACCACGGCTTGCAAAACCTTTCTCCCAAAAATAGCCTCCGAAGAAGCAAAAGTATCAAATTTGTAGAATTTGGCAAAAGTGTGCAGAGAAGACCAAGTCGCTGCCTTACATATCTGATCAACAGAAGCCTCGTTCTTGAAGGCCCATGTGGAAGCCACAGCCCTAGTAGAGTGAGCTGTGATGCGTTCAGGAGGCTGCCGTCCGGCAGTCTCATAAGCCAATCGGATGATGCTTTTCAGCCAAAAGGAAAGAGAGGTAGCAGTAGCTTTTTGACCTCTCCTCTTGCCAGAATAAACGACAAACAGAGAAGACGTTTGTCTGAAATCCTTTGTTGCTTCTAAATAGAACTTTAAAGCACGAACTACATCTAAATTGTGTAACAAACGTTCCTTCTTTGAAACTGGATTCAGACACAAAGAAGGCACAACTATTTCCTGGTTAATATTCTTGTTAGAAACAACCTTTGGAAGGAAACCAGGTTTAGTCCGCAAAACAACCTTATCTGAATGGAACACCAGATAGGGCGGATTACACTGCAGAGCAGATAACTCAGAAACTCTTCTAGCAGAAGAAATAGCAACCAAAAACAGAACTTTCCAAGATAACATCTTGATATCTATGGAATGTAGAGGTTCAAACGGAACCCCTTGAAGAACTGAAAAAACTAAATTCAGACTCCAGGGAGGAGTCAAAGGTCTGTAAACAGGCTTGATCCTGACCAAAGCCTGAACAAAAGCTTGAACATCTGGCACAGCTGCCAGTCGTTTGTGTAGCAAGACAGATAAAGCAGAAATCTGTCCCTTTAGAGAACTCGCTGATAATCCCTTATCCAAACCTTCTTGGAGAAAGGAAAGGATCCTAGGAATTTTGATCTTACTCCATGAGAATCCCTTGAATTCACACCAACAGATATATCTTTTCCATATTTTATGGTAAATTTTTCTAGTTACAGGTTTTCTGTCTTGTACCAGAGTATCTATCACAGAATCTGAAAAGCCACGCTTAGATAAAATCAAGCGTTCAATTTCCAAGCCGTCCGCTGGAGGGAAACTAGATTTGGATGTTCGAATGGACCCTGTACTAGAAGATCCTGTCTCAAAGGTAGCTTCCATGGTGGAGCCGATGACATATTCACCAGGTCTGCATACCAAGTCCTGCGTGGCCACGCGGGAGCTATCAAGATCACCGAGACCCTCTCCTGTTTGATCCTGGCTACCAGCCTGGGAATGAGAGGAAACGGTGGAAACACATAAGCTAGGTTGAAGGCCCAAGGCGCTACTAATGCATCCAGTAGAGTCGCCTTGGGATCCCTGGATCTGGACCCGTAGCAAGGAACCTTGAAGGAATGCCCTATAATTGAGTCAACTGGGCAAATATCTCCGGGTGGAGTTCCCACTCCCCCGGATGGAATGTCTGACTACTCAGATAATCCGCCTCCCAGTTTTCCACTCCTGGGATGTGGATCGTAGATAGGTGGCAGGAGTGATCCTCCGCCCATTTTATGATTTTGGTCACTTCTCTCATCACCAGGGAACTCCTTGTTCCCCCTGATGGTTGATGTAAGCAACAGTCATCATGTTGTCTGATTGGAATCTTATGAATCTGGCCTTTGCTAGTTGAGGCCAAGCCCTGAGAGTATTGAATATCGCTCTCAGTTCCAGAATGTTTATCGGGAGAAGAGACTCTTCCTGAGACCATAGACCCTGAGCTTTCAGGGAGTCCCAGACCGCGCCTCAGCCCACTAGACTGGCGTCGGTCGTGACGATGACCCACTCTGGTCTGCGGAAGCTCATTCCCTGGGACAGGTGATCCTGGGTTAGCCACCAACGGAGTGAGTCTCTGGTCTTCTGATCTACTTGAATCACTGGAGACAAGTCTGTATAGTCCCCATTCCACTGTTTCAGCATGCACAGTTGTAATGGTCTTAGATGAATTCGCGCAAAAGGAACTATGTCCATTGCTGCAACCATCAACCCTACTACTTCCATGCACTGAGCTATGGAAGGTCGTGGAACAGAGTCAAGAACTTGACAAGCGTTTAGAAGTTTTGACTTTCTGACATCTGTCAGGAAAATCTTCATTTCTAAAGAATCTATTATTGTCCCCAAGAAAGGAACTCTTGTCGACGGAGACAGGGAACTCTTTTCTATGTTCACCTTCCACCCGTGAGATCTGAGAAAGGCCAGAACGATGTCTGTGTGAGCCTTTGCCTTTGAAAGAGACGACGCTTGTATCAGAATGTCGTCCAAGTAAGGTGCCACTGCAATGCCCCTTGGTCTTAGAACCGCTAGAAGGGACCCGAGTACCTTTGTGAAAATCCTTGGAGCAGTGGCTAGCCCGAATGGGAGAGCCACAAACTGGTAATGTTTGTCCAGAAAGGCGAACCTTAGGAACTGATGATGATCTTTGTGGATAGGAATATGTAGATACGCATCCTTTAGATCCACGGTAGTCATAAATTGACCCTCCTGGATTGTAGGTAAAATCGTTCGAATAGTTTCCATTTTGAACGATGGCACTCTGAGAAATTTGTTTAGAATCTTTAAATCCAGAATTGGTCTGAAAGTTCCCTCTTTTTTGGGAACTACAAACAGATTTGAGTAAAACCCCATTCCTTGTTCCACAGTTGGAACTGGGTGTATCACTCCAATTTTTAACAGGTCTTCTACACAATGTAAGAATGCCTGTCTCTTTATTTGGTTTGAAGATAAGTGAGACATGTGGAACCTTCCCTTTGGGGGTAGTTCCTTGAATTCCAGAAGATAACCCTGAGAAACTATTTCTAGTGCCCAGGGATCCTGAACATCTCTTGCCCAAGCCTGAGCGAAGAGAGAGAGTCTGCCCCCTACTAGATCCGGTCCCGGATCGGGGGCTACTCCTTCATGCTGTTTTGGTAGCAGAAGCAGGCTTCTTGGCCTGCTTACCCTTGTTCCAGCCTTGCATCGGTTTCCAAGCTGGTTTGGCTTGTGAAGCATTACCCTCTTGTCTAGAGGCTGCAGAGTTGGAGGCCGGTCCGATCCTGAAAATGCGAAAGGAACGAAAATTAGACTTATTCTTGGCCTTGAAAGGCCTATCTTGTGGGAGGGCGTGGCCCTTACCCCCAGTGATGTCTGAGATAATCTCTTTCAATTCTGGCCCAAAAAGGGTTTTACCCTTGAAAGGGATATTAAGCAATTTTGTCTTGGAAGATACATCCGCTGACCAAGACTTTAGCCAGAGCGCTCTGCGCGCCACAATTGCAAACCCTGAATTTTTCGCTGCTAATCTAGCTAACTGCAAAGCGGCATCTAAAATAAAGGAATTAGCTAACTTAAGTGCGTGAATTCTGTCCATAACCTCCTCATACGGAGTCTCTCTACTGAGCGACTTTTCTAGTTCCTCGAACCAGAACCACGCTGCTGTAGTGACAGGAATAATGCACGAAATAGGTTGCAGGAGGTAACCTTGCTGTACAAAATTTTTTTTAAGCAAACCCTCCAATTTTTTATCCATAGGATCTTTGAAAGCACAATTATCCTCGATAGGAATAGTAGTGCGCTTAGCTAGTGTAGAAACTGCCCCCTCGACCTTAGGGACTGTCTGCCATAAGTCCTTTCTGGGGTCGACCATAGGAAATAATTTCTTAAATATAGGAGGGGGGACAAAAGGTATGCCGGGCTTCTCCCACTCCTTATTCACTATGTCCGCCACCCGCTTGGGTATAGGAAAAGCGTCGGGGTGCACCGGAACCTCTAGGAACTTGTCCATCTTGCACAATTTTTCTGGAATGACCAGGTTGTCACAATCATCCAGAGTAGATAGCACCTCCTTAAGCAGTGCGCGGAGATGCTCTAATTTAAATTTAAATGTCACAACATCAGGTTCTGCCTGTTGAGAAATTCTACCTGAATCAGAAATTTCCCCATCTGACAAAACCTCCCTCATTGCCACTTCAGATTGGTGTGAGGGTATGACAGAGCAATTATCATCAGCGCCCTCCTGCTCTACAGTGTTTAAAACAGAGCAATCGCGCTTTCTCTGAAATGCAGGCATTTTGGATAAAATATTTGCTATGGAGTTATCCATTACTGCTGTCAATTGTTGCATAGTAACAAGCATTGGCGCTCTAGAAGTACTAGGGGTCTCCTGCGTGGGCAAAACTGCTGTAGACACAGAAGGAGATGATGTAGAACTATGTCTACTCCCTTCATCTGATGAATCATCTTGGGCAACTTTACTATCTGTGGCAGTACTGTCCTTACTTTGTTTCGACGCTATGGCACAATTATCACACAATTTTGAAGGGGGAGACACATTGGCTTCCATACATACAGAACATAGTTTATCTGAAGGCACAGACATGTTAAACAGGCTTAAACTTGTCAATAAAGTACAAAAACCGTTTTAAAACAAAACCGTTACTGTCTCTTTAAATTTTAAACAGGGCACACTTTTTTACTGAATATGTGAAAAACTATGAAGGAATTGTTCAATTTTAACCAAATTTTCACCACAGTGTCTTAAAGCATTCAAAGCATTGCACCCCAAATTTCAGACCTTTAACCCTTAAAATGACGAAACCAGAGCCGTTTATAGTTTTAACCCCTCTACAGTCCCAGCTACAGCCTTTGCTGCGACTTTACCAAACCCAGGGGGGTATACGATACCAAATGAAGCCTTCTAGGGACCTTTTCAACTACTTCCAGACCCATACACATGCAGCTGCATGTCCTGCTCTCAAAAGTAACTGCGCAGTAATGGCGCGAAAATGAGGCTCTGCCTACTACATAGAAGGCCCTTCCTGACTGGGAAGGTGTCTAAACCAGTGCCTGACGTAAAAAAAACGTTCCCCAAAGTTATAATGTGTGAATTTCAACATCAAGCTGTATAAAATGCCCAAATAAAGCAATCGATCTAGCCCATAAAAGTGTCTACAAGTTTTATAGCCCATATTAAGCCCTTTATTCTGTTTGAGACTAAGAAAATGGCTTACCGGTCCCCATGAGGGGGAAATGACAGAAACCGATTTTAGTTACTGCTGCTAAAATCATACTCCTCTCACAAACAGAACACTTCATCCTTTTCTGTTTCAGAGTAAATAGTACATACCAGCACTATTTTAAAATAATAAACTCTTGATAGTAGAATAAAAAACTACAACTAAACACCACATACTCTTCACCATCTCCGTGGAGATGCTGTTTGTTCAGCGGCAAAGAGAATGACTGGGGTGGGCGGAGCCTAGGAGGGACTATATGGACAGCTTTTGCTGTGCTCTTTGCTATTTCCTGTTGGGGAAGAGAATATTCCCACAAGTTATGGATGACGCCGTGGACCGGATACACCAATGTTGGAGAAATAGTTTTAATTTGATAAAAAGCCGTGTGTGGGCTTTAAAAATTGTATAGTTCAAGCATAAAAATAAGGCCTATAACATTTTATAATGAAGTCTCAAATTTGTCACAGTACAAGCTATTTAAAAATATGGGGATTGATCACAATCTATTGACTATCGGTTCGAAAAAATTATTCTTTTGTACCAGGTGACTTTGGATTCAAGTTTCTCAAGTGACCACAATGCTATATTGTATTGTTTGTTACAAACCCACTGAGACAGACCCACCACTAAGTGACTGTCAAAAGGAATATTGGGCAATTAACCGCATTAACACTGTCTCTTCAATATTTAACCTTCTATGCTAAGCCACACACCTACTTTTATTATTATTCTTTATTTATAAAGCGCCAACAGATTCCCTATGGGTACAAGGATAAAAGCACAACAAAGAAACAATACAATAAAAGACAAAATGTTACAGACAAATACAGGGGGAATTGAGGGCCCTATTCCCGTGGGAACTTACAATCTAGATGGGTAGGAGGATGGTAAACAGGAGGTGGGGGACTGCAAATGTGAGAATTATATTAGTGAGGAAATAGATGAGGGCAACTGTTAGGTAAGTGAAGTTAATTTGTTAATGAGTCAGGTGATAAGCTTTCCTGAACAAAAAGGTCTTTTGGGAACGTTTAAAGGAGGAGAGGTTAGGGGGAAGTCTGACCGCTCGAGGAAGTGCATCCCAGAGGGTTGGTGCCACACGAGAGAAGTCCTGCAGTCTAAAATGAGAAGTGGTGATGGTAGAGGATGCAAGGAGCAGGTTATTGTTGGATCTTACTGGGCGCGCTGGAGTATATTTGTTGATGTGTAAGGACAGGTCGGGTGGGGCAGCATTGGTGAGGGCTTTGTAGGTCTGGGTGAAAATTTTGAATTTAATTCTGCTGTGAATGGGGAGCCAGTGAAGGGACTCACAGAGAGGTGCAGCAGAAACAGAGCGTTGAGAGAGGTAAATTAGCCTTGCAGATGCATTTAGAATGGATTGAAGAAGTGGAGAGAGGCGGGAGAGAGGGAGGTCAGATAGTAAGTTATTACAGCAGTCAAGTCTGGAAATTACCAGGGAGTGGATTAGCTGTTAAGTAGTTTCAGCACTCAGAAGCGGACACATTTTGGAGATAACTTGAAAGTTATTACCCTTAAAGTGAAGGTCAATTTTTCTTATATACTATACTTATTTTAATAAAGAATGTTTAATTTATTTTAATCGCTTATTTCATATGTCCCAAAAAATATTCCTATACATATAAATAGTTTATTTATTATACCTCCGTTTTTGCCTTATCCTCCGCCCCCTCCACACTTCCTTATTCGATTGTGTTGACGTTGCTTTGTAGTTTCGAAGAGGACTACGCTCGTCCACCCGCAATCGTTTTGCACTGCGCATGCGTATCCTCCGATCCACGGCGCATGCGTTCCATAGGTGTCATAAATAACGTTCCAAATTCTGGGCACGGCTGACAGCTGCAGTGGCATGGGAGCAGGTATACTGTCAGCAACAATGAGCACCGACACTGTGCAGGACTAATAAAATAATTTATAGCAAGAATCAAGATAAATAACTTGAAAATAATTATATACAATTCAATAAGTATGTGAGATGTGCCGTGCTATTTAATTACCAAGTATTAGGTTTGCAAGCGGTTTGGATGTATTCCTAAACGAGACCAATGCTGACGAATCAATGTAAATAGTGTTAGAACAGAAAACGCATGCGCGTTACATGAACGAGCATGCCGATGATGATGCGCTGTTTCTATAAACGCATGCGCATAGGGTAACGATGACAAAAGGGAAAAGGGGCTGGACGCCATGGGGTTAAAATACCAATAGGACATCAAATATGTCAATCACAGAATGTTGTATGGCGGGCGGATTGTGAAGCATCAACGGAGCGGGTACAACAAGTGAAAAATAAAGGTTATTATTGTTTTTTAATATATTTTGGTGAATGAACATCATATTGATTTTTTAGTATACATTGAAATATGCGATCCTGGACGGCAGAATTGACCTTCACTTTAAATGTTTTTTAAAAGTCTACATTGTGCATCAAAAAGTTATAGTTCTATGGAAAAACACAAAGGTAAGAGAAGACAGTTTGTTGGAAGTTCTACTTTGCCCAAGTAGGTTCAGAGACAAAGATTGCAAACATGTAAACGATAAGGTTAAGAGCAAAGAGCATCAGTGATTTAAGTCAGGAAATAATATTGCATATTCCTGATCAGTAAGGAGCTTTGTTGCAGGGTAAAAGAAAGATCAAGGGATCATGGAGCGACAAGAGAGCGAAGCAAAAGAAAAAAATTCTCCCACCATTAACCGGCTCACTTTAAACATCAATATATTTCTCAGGGACCAGTGTGGGAAAGGTTAGGAAATAGAGTACCCCATACCCTGCATCACACTCTATTAGAATTCCCCCGTTCAAAGTCCCACAAGCTCAAGATCACAACATACTCTTCCATGATCTGATGTACCTAACAACCCTTAGAACCTGCTCCCATAATGGAGCAGAAACAGCTCCTCAATTACAGGTGACTACTGTTTATGTTGCTAGACATAGTTGAACACATAAGTATCTTGCAGCTAAGTCTCTGGTGGTAAAGGTAAGTCACACACTTGGCGTGAATTACATACTCAGATTTAAAGTTTTACTCCACATGGACATAGTGTGTGGGCACTCTTAACATATTTGAACCACTGACACCACTTTACCACAATCACACCAACAGGCACTCAACTTTTCTGGGAACACTCTGTGTATAAAATTCAAACAGTGTCACATAATGAATAGCCAATTTGGTGTTTGCAATTCCTAACTTACATACTTGAGGCTATAATTTAAGACTGAAGTTCAAGCTCACATGCCCACATATACAGAGTCTTTGTAAACAAAGAGCATCTCAATAGGCATTTCTAATGAGTCGACAAAGCTTTGTACAGTCGGATGTTTGTCCTCCAACGGCCTTCCCAGCCTTAAGTTATCCCCAGGATCTTAGAACATAGAAGAGTCTAAGTACCTCAAAGTGTATATTACTAGACAACTATGTTGAGCTCAACAAATCCTGTAGTGACTTTACAGAGTTAACAGTGCAGGGGTCACTGACTTTCCTGATTCTCGTTCCGATCCACATTCAAGATCAGGATTTCATCAAGAAAATTAAGAGTCCTGAGGGGCTAACAAGGGTTCATTTCTCAGTTGAAGCTATTTTTCCAAGCAATTTCTAACTATACAATTAGTACTGGTGGGAGCACCCTCCCATGTAGATCCTCTTAAGTTATAAAGGCATGCAGAGAAGCCTGTTTTAGGATCCTCCACCAAACAGGTTAATACTCATGTGCATGCAGACACATGTGAAAGCACTGATGCCTCATAATAAAGCCTAATATTTGGGAGGGTAACTCTACCCATTTTATTCAAATTCAGCAGGATGCAAAAATAAATTGCGACATCCCAGATTCCAAACAATGACACTATAAAACCTTTTGAGGTTTTGAGTCAGAATCTTAAGCCAGATACATAAGAACAGGTAGGTTCATTTTGACAATAAGCACATTTTACTGAAGCAATTCTTCCCAACCAAGATATTTCTGAAATCTCCATCAACAGTGGAGTCAAATTATCATCAACAATAATGCAGGGATCACAAGCAGGGATAACACAGTGCTTGAGACCTTTCACCAACCATTTCGGTAGGTTGTCTTAAGCTTCATTAGGACATGGTATGTAATGCCTTAAAGGGACAGTATACTATAAAATAGTTTTTCCCTTAATGAGTTTCCAATTAATTTTTTTGCCAGCTGCAGAGTATAAAATGAATGAAATTTGCTTTTTTAAGGCTTATTTGTGTATATGAATTAGCGGATATTGTGTTTTGAAGCCACAACCTAATAAAATGGGTTGAACTTGTAGGTATTATCAGATCTCATTACTTTATCACATTGTGCAAATATACCTGCTTCTTTATCTTATATCTGTCCATAAACCAATCACCAATACTTGGAGAGAACAATGGAAAATTAACATTTTATTACCTTATCTCTTCTATAACCCACTGGGAGTGTAATTTCTTCTGCTTGCTGTGTTTACACAGCTTGGCCTCAAGGCCAAAAACTTTAAGTATAGGTGTGGATACCACAGGCTAAATAAACTATTTCAAATGCCAATGTAAGGACAATGGAAATACTTATAAACAATTTAATACACTCCAGCAGGTAAAGTGGATCATTGGGAACAAATTAAAGGGGAGAACATTTTTGAGTCAACTGTCCCTTTAAGAGAAGGCATTAGTCTTGTTGACATTCAACTCATAATAGGAAAACTCAACTAATCACTAAAATAGGTCAAAAAGAGGTGGAGGTGAACATTCTGGGTCAGTGACTGTGGCATCAATTTAATCCTGTAATTTATGGAAAGAGGTAATATATAAAAACACTGGACAAACAAAAACAAAAAGCTACTAAAATATTTTACTAATAGGTAAATGGAACAACAGAAAATCAAATATCAAATTGTACTGTCTGTTACAATAATGGAATAATGGAAATAAAAGGTAAAGGAAAGTCAAAATTAAACTTTATGATTCAGAGAGCATGCATTTTTAACAACTTTCCATTTTACTTTGCTCTCTTATGGCTAGATTTGGAGTTTTGTCGGTAACGACCCGAAAAACTAACGCCGGCTTTTTTCTGGCCGCACCATAAAAATAACTCTGGTATTGAGAGTCCACAGAATGGCTGCGTTAGGCTCCAAAAAAGGAGCGTAGAGCATTTTTAACGCAGCTTCAACTCTCGATACCAGAGTTGCTTACGGACGCGGCCAGCCTCAAAAACGTGCTCGTGCACGATTCCCTCATAGGAAACAATGGAGCTGTTTGAGCTGAAAAAAAAAACCAAACACCTGCAAAAAAGCCGCGTTCAGCTCCTAACGCAGCCCCATTGTTTGCTATGCGGTAACCCTTCCTACGTCTGCACTTAACACTCTAACATGTACCCCGAGTCTAAACACCCCTAACCTTACACTTATTAACCCCTAATCTGCCACCCCCGCTATCGCTGACCCCTGCATATTATTATTAACCCCTAATATGCCGCTCCGTAAACCGCCACTACTTACATTATCCCTATGTACCCCTAATCTGCTTCCCTAACATCGCCGACCCCTATATTATATTTATTAACCCCTAATCTGCCTCCCACAACGTCGCCTCCACCTGCCTACACTTATTAACCCCTAATCTGCCGAGCGGACCTGAGTGCTACTATAATAAAGTTATTAACCCCTAATCCGCCTCACTAACCCTATAATAAATAGTATTAACCCCTAATCTGCCCTCCCTAACATCGCCGACACCTAACTTCAATTATTAACCCCTAATCTGCAGACTGGAGATCACCGCTATTCTAATAAATGTATTAACCCCTAAAGCTAAGTATAACCCTAACACTAACACCCCCCTAAGTTAAATATAATTTACATCTAACGAAATTAATTATCTCTTATTAAATAAATTATTCCTATTTAAAGCTAAATACTTACCTGTAAAATAAATCCTAATATAGCTACAATATAAATTATAATTATATTATAGCTATTTTAGGATTAATATTTATTTTACAGGCAACTTTGTAATTATTTTAACCAGGTACAATAGCTATTAAATAGTTAAGAACTATTTAATAGCTAAAATAGTTAAAATAATTACAAAATTACCTGTAAAATAAATACTAACCTAAGTTACAATTAAAACTAACACTACACTATCAATAAATTAATTAAATAAACTACCTACAATTAACCTAACACTACACTATCAATAAATTAATTAAATACAATTCCTACAAATGAATACAATTAAATAAACTAGCTAAAGTACAAAAAATAAAAAAGAACTAAGTTACAAAAAATAAAAAAATATTTACAAACATAAGAAAAATATTACAACAATTTTAAACTAATTACACCTACTCTAAGCCCCCTAATAAAACAATAAAGCCCCCCAAAATAAAAAATGCCCTACCCTATTCTAAATTACTAAAGTTAAAAGCTCTTTTACCTTACCAGCCCTGAACAGGGCCCTTTGCGGGGCATGCCCCAAGAAGTTCAGCTCTTTTGCCTGTAAAAAAAAAAACATACAATACCCCCCCCAACATTACAACCCACCACCCACATACCCCTAATCTAACCCAAACCCCCCTTAAATAAACCTAACACTAAGCCCCTGAAGATCATCCTACCTTGTCTTCACCTCACCAGGTATCACCGATCCGTCCTGGCTCCAAAATCTTCATCCAACCCAAGCGGGGGTTGGCGATCCATCATCCGGTGGCTGAAGAGGTCCAGAAGAGGCTCCAAAGTCTTCATCCTATCCGGGAAGAAGAGGCGATCCGGACCGGCAACCATCTTGATCCAAGCGGCATCTTCTATCTTCATCCGATGACGACCGGCTCCATCCTGAAGACCTCCACCGCGGACCCATCTTCTTCCGGCGATGTCCAACTGAAGAATGACGGTTCCTTTAAGGGACGTCATCCAAGATGGCGTCCCTCGAATTCCGATTGGCTGATAGGATTCTATCAGCCAATCGGAATTAAGGTAGGAATATTCTGATTGGCTCATGGAATCAGCCAATCAGAATCAAGTTCAATCCGATTGGCTGATCCAATCAGCCAATCAGATTGAGCTCGCATTCTATTGGCTGATCGGAACAGCCAATAGAATGCGAGCTCAATCTGATTGGCTGATTGGATCAGCCAATTGGATTGAACTTGATTCTGATTGGCTGATTCCATCAGCCAATCAGAATATTCCTACCTTAATTCCGATTGGCTGATAGAATCCTATCAGCCAATCGGAATTCGAGGGACGCCATCTTGGATGACGTCCCTTAAAGGAACCGTCATTCTTCAGTTGGACGTTGCCGGAAGAAGATGGGTCCGCGGTGGAGGTCTTCAGGATGGAGCCGGTCGTCATCGGATGAAGATAGAAGATGCCGCTTGGATCAAGATGGTTGCCGGTCCGGATCGCCTCTTCTTCCCGGATAGGATGAAGACTTTGGAGCCTCTTCTGGACCTCTTCAGCCACCGGATGATGGATCGCCAACCCCCGCTTGAGTTGGATGAAGATTTTGGAGCCAGGACGGATCGGTGATACCTGGTGAGGTGAAGACAAGGTAGGATGATCTTCAGGGGCTTAGTGTTAGGTTTATTTAAGGGGGGTTTGGGTTAGATTAGGGGTATGTGGGTGGTGGGTTGTAATGTTGGGGGGGGGGGTATTGTATGTTTTTTTTTTACAGGCAAAAGAGCTGAACTTCTTGGGGCATGCCCCGCAAAGGGCCCTATTCAGGGCTGGTAAGGTAAAAGAGCTTTTAACTTTAGTAATTTAGAATAGGGTAGGGCATTTTTTATTTTGGGGGGCTTTGTTGTTTTATTAGGGGGCTTAGAGTAGGTGTAATTAGTTTAAAATTGTTGTAATATTTTTCTTATGTTTGTAAATATTTTTTTATTTTTTGTAACTTAGTTCTTTTTTAGTTTTTGTACTTTAGCTAGTTTATTTAATTGTATTTATTTGTAGGAATTGTATTTAATTAATTTATTGATAGTGTAGTGTTAGGTTAATTGTAGGTAATTGTAGGTAGTTTATTTAATTAATTTATTGATAGTGTAGTGTTAGTTTTAATTGTAACTTAGGTTAGTATTTATTTTACAGGTAATTTTGTAATTATTTAAACTATTTTAGCTATTAAAACATAATTTATGCTTACCTGATAAATTCCTTTATCCTGTAGTGTAGTCAGTCCACGGGTCATCCATTACTTATGGAATATATCTCCTCCTAACAGGAAAACTGCAAGAGAATTACCCAGCAGAGCTTTGCTATATAGCTCCTCCCCTCACATATCATAGTCAGTCATTCGACCAAAGCAGACGAGAAAGGAGGAACCATAGGGTACAGTGGTGACTGGAGTTTAATTAAAATTTAGACCTGCCGTAAAAACAGGGCGGGCCGTGGACTGACTACACTACAGGAGAAAGGAATTTATCAGGTAAGCATAAATTATGTTTTCTCCTGTTAAGTGTAGTCAGTCCACGGGTCATCCATTACTTATGGAATACCAATACCAAAGCTAAAGTACACGGATGAAGGGAGGGACAAGGCAGGAACATTAAACAGAAGGAACCACTGCCTGAAGTACCTTTCTCCCAAAAATAGCCTCCGACGAAGCAAAAGTGTCAAATTTGTAAAATTTTGAAAAAGTGTGAAGCGAAGACCAAGTCGCAGCCTTGCAAATCTGTTCAACAGAGGCCTCATTTTTAAAGGCCCAGGTGGAAGCCACAGCTCTAGTAGAATGAGCTGTAATCCTTTCAGGAGGCTGCTGTCCAGCAGTCTCATAGGCTAAGCGTATTATGCTATGAAGCCAAAAAGAGAGAGAGGTAGCCGAAGCCTTTTGACCTCTCCTCTGTCCAGAGTAAACGACAAACAGGGAAGAAGTTTGACGAAAATCCTTAGTTGCCTGCAAATAGAATTTCAGGGCACGGACTACGTCCAGATTATGCAAAAGTCGTTCCTTCTTTGAAGAAGGGTTAGGACACAGAGATGGAACAACAATCTCTTGATTGATATTCCTGTTAGTAACTACCTTAGGTAAGAACCCAGGTTTAGTACGCAGGACTACCTTGTCTGAATGAAAAATCAGATAAGGAGAATCACAATGTAAGGCAGATAACTCAGAGACTCTTCGAGCCGAGGAAATAGCCATCAAAAACAGAACTTTCCAAGATAAAAGCTTGATATCAATGGAATGAAGGGGTTCAAATGGAACGCCTTGAAGAACATTAAGAACTAAGTTTAAGCTCCACGGCGGAGCAACAGACTTAAACACAGGCTTAATCCTAGTTAAAGCCTGACAGAAAGCCTGAACGTCTGGAACTTCAGCCAGACGTTTGTGTAGAAGAATAGACAGAGCAGAAATCTGTCCCTTTAACGAACTAGTAGATAAGCCCTTTTCTAAACCCTCTTGTAGAAAGGACAATATCCTAGGAATCCTAACCTTACTCCATGAGTAACTCTTGGATTCGCACCAATGTAAATATTTACGCCATATCTTATGGTAAATTTTTCTGGTAACAGGCTTCCTAGCCTGTATTAAGGTATCAATAACCGACTCCGAGAAGCCACGCTTTGATAGAATCAAGCGTTCAATCTCCATGCAGTCAGCCTCAGAGAAATTAGATTAGATCTCTCACAGCTTCCTTTTTAGTTAGGCTGCAAGAGAATGACTGAGTATGATATGTGAGGGGAGGAGCTATATAGCAAAGCTCTGCTGGGTAATTCTCTTGCAGTTTTCCTGTTAGGAGGAGATATATTCCATAAGTAATGGATGACCCGTGGACTGACTACACTTAACAGGAGAAATAGTTCTTAACTATTTAATAGCTATTGTACCTGGTTAAAATAAATACAAAGTTACCTGTAAAATAAATATAAATCCTAAAATAGCTATAATATAATTATAATTTATATTGTAGCTATATTAGGATTTATTTTACAGGTAAGTATTTATCTTTAAATAGGAATAATTTATTTAATAAGAGTTAATTAATTTCGTTAGATGTAAATTATATTTAATTTAGGGGGGTGTTAGTGTTAGGGTTAGACTTAGCTTTAGGGGTTAATACATTTATTAGAGTAGCGGTGAGCTCCAGTCGGCAGATTAGGGGTTAATAATTGAAGATAGGTGTCGGCGATGTTAGGGAGGGCAGATTAGGGGTTAATACTATTTATTATAGGGTTAGTGAGGCGGATTAGGGGTTAATAACTTTATTATAGTAGCGCTCAGGTCCGCTCGGCAGATTAGGGGTTAATAAGTGGAGGCGACGTTGAGGGGGGCAGATTAGGGGTTAATAAATATAATATAGGGGTCGGCGGTGTTAGGGGCAGCAGATTAGGGGTACATAAGGATAACGTAGGTGGCGGCGCTTTGCGGTCGGCAGATTAGGGGTTAATAAGTGGAGGCAGATGGAGGCGACGTTGAGGGGGGCAGATTAGGGGTTAATAAATATAATACAGGGGTCGGCGGTGTTAGGGGGAGCAGATTAGGGGTACATAAGGATAACATAGGTGGCGGTCGGCAGATTAGGGGTTAAAAATGTATTCGAGTGTCGGCGATGTGGGGGGGACCTCGGTTTAGGGGTACATAGGTAGTTTATGGGTGTTAGTGTACTTTAGAGTACAGTAGTTAAGAGCTTTATAAACCGGCGTTAGCCCAGAAAGCTCTTAACTACTGACTTTTTTCCTGCGGCTGGAGTTTTGTCGTTAGATGTCTAACGCTCACTTCAGAAACGACTCTAAATACCGGAGTTAGAAAAATCCCATTGAAAAGATAGGATACGCAATTGACGTAAGGGGATCTGCGGTATGGAAAAGTCGCGGCTGAGAAAGTGAGCGTTAGACCCTATTTTGAGTGACTCCAAATACCGGCGGTAGCCTAAAACCAGCGTTAGGAGCCTCTAACGCTGGTTTTCACGGCTAACGCCAAACTCCAAATCTAGGTCTTAGTATCCTGTGTTGAATAGTAAACTGAAATAGTCTCATAGGACTTTAGGAGCATACATGTTTCTTTAGTACTCCATGGCATCAGTGTTTGCAACAATTCTTTAGTAATATTATACAATGCTGCAAATAGGTTTATTCTTTAGTAAATTATAGCAGAAGAAGGAAGCAAACTTGAATATGTATATGAATCATGTAAGTTTGACTCTACTGTACCTTTTAGCATGACATGACATTTCTTTAGCTTAGTTTACTCTCCAGTGTCTCTTAAAAAAGTGGGGTGCAGCTTACCACATGGGTGTTACAGAGATCTACAAACAAGTGAATATGCATGCCCTATTCAATCTAGCAAAATGAAAAAAGGTCCTGCTCTAATCTTTTAAATAATCCGGGGTAAGCATGATCTCTAAGTATATCTTCTAGCCAATGGCTATCAAGTGGTCAAGTCAGCCAATCAACAAGCTGCATTTGTAGAGCATTCTCCAGTTGTTGGTGATAAACTATGTAAAAAAGAAATGTCTTACTCCACACCAAACAAGAAAATATAAACGGCTTAAGAGAAAAAGTGATGCAGTCATGAATCATAACTATATGTTACATGGGACTGCATTTTTTGACAATTATATCCCTTGTTAGTTATTTATACTATTCACATGACATCCATCGAGTTTAAAATGCACACGTAGATCTCTGTAAAGTGATACTTGGTGAAACCGCCAGTGAGAGATTGTAAGGTTAAGAAATGCATTGCAGCACATTGCATTTTTTAATACAATTGATAACTTTTTCCTACTTAAAGGGGCAGTCTAGTAAAATTTAATATTTCATGATCCAGATAGGGCATGCAATTTTAAACAACTTTCCAATTTACTTTTATCATCAAATTTGCTTTGTTCTTTTGGTATTATTTGTTGAAAGCTAAACCTAGGTAGGCTCACATGCTAATTTCTAAGCCCTTGAATGGTGTCTCTTATTCTAGTGCATTTTGACATTTTTACAACCAGAGAGTGCTAGTTCATGTGTCTCATATAGATAACATCGTGCTCACTTCCGTGGAGTTACCAAGTAGTCAGCACTAATGACTACTGTCAAAAGAACTGAAATAAGGGACAGTCTGCAGAGGCTTAGATACAAGGTAATCACAGAGGTAAAAAGTTTATTTATTAACCATGTTGGCTCTGCAGTACTGGAGAATGGGTAATAAAGGGATTATCTATCTTTTTAAACAGTAAAAATTCTGGAGTAGACTGTCCCTTTAATAATAATACTAATAATAATAATAATGCTGAATGTATGTGTAATCTTTCTTTCAACCAAGTGTCAAGTACATTAATAAAATGTTTATATTCTCAGAGGAACCACCTGCGGTGTTTATCATTTATCTCGTTTATTTCATTACTTTTAAGTGTCTCACTATGAACCTTGGAGCAGATTTTCTTTTTTAAGTAAAAATGCCATATTAGACATGAGATGCTGTGGATCTTGCTCCTAAAAAGTCTCTTTGTTTTACTTTTCAAGCATCTGCTATTCTGTAAATTCATTCTGAGTTACATAATGTAAAGCCAGGAAAATAGCAGCTCTCTCAGATGAAAATATCTGAGAGACCCAGAGCATTTCTTGTAGTTTACATATTTATTCACATTGGAATTATAATGCATGTCCATTTCAGAGGTATTAGGTCTGACCGACGTGTGATGTTAACATGTGAATGTTTTGTGTATCTGTCTTGTATATGGATGATTTGTGACAATCCAATAGGATGCAGGATAAAATAAACTTCTACAATCAGTGCGCTGATTGGATAAATAAAGTGAAACTATTGTATGAAAAAGATGGGGGAGCGAAGCTAATTTTAGATCATACTATTTCTATAAAACATGTACTACTAAAAAGAAGAAATAAACATCACATAATAACACTTTTGGTGCCTGGTACCTACAAGATCTCAAAAGAGCTGCTAATATTTTTAGCCATTATATTGGATAAACAGAAAAATATTAAAGGGACATAAAAATGCAAAAATAAAATTATTTATTTTGTTAGAGTATTTTATTTTATATAATTGCCCTATATGAGGTTGTAAACACAGGCACTTTGTTGTGCCACTCTTGTAAAGAATAAGACAGGGGCAGCATATGTACATATACATTAAAGGGACAGTCTACACCAGAATTTTTATTGTTTTAAAAGATAGATAATCCCTTTATTACCCATTTCCCAGTTTTGCATAACCAACACAGTTATAATAATACACTTTTAACCTCTGTGATTATCTTGTATCTAAGCCTCTGCAAACTGCCCCTTTATTCAGTTCTTTGACAGACTTGCAGTCTAGCCAATCAGTGCCTGCTCCCAGATAACTTCTCGTGCACAAGCACAGTGTTATCTATATGAAATATGTGAACTAACACCCTCTAGTGGTGAAAAACTGTTAAAATGCAATCTGAAAGAGGTGGGCTTCAAGGTCTAAGAAATTAGCATATGAACCTCCTAGGTTAAGCTTTCAACTAAGAATGCCAAGAGAACAAAGCAAAATTGGTGATAAAAGTAAATGGGAAAATTGTTTAAAATTGCATGCTCTATCTGAATCATGAAAGTTTATTTTGGCCTAGACTGTCCCTTTAATCAATGGTTATGGTAGAGGGAAGCAGCACTCTTACTCCATAGTCCTTAAAATCCAAAGGTTTATTTCAAAAAAGTTTAAAACATGTAGGTGAATAGACAAGCACAGCACAGTACAAATGCAAGCTATACAGGTGGAGGGGGGGGAGCAAATCCTAATCAATGGTTATGCCCTGCTCAAGAAAAGTATGAGGGTGTTCAGGGTGAGTGAATTTAATTTGGAGTTTAATCCATATTCATGCCTTAAACACTGTGAAAGTTTGTTTCAAAATAAATTCAACTGTGGGTAAGGTATAAGGATGGCTTCCTAAGGTAGAAAGGGGGGCAGGAAGTGTAGGTGATTTGCAAGGTAAAATCTCCAAGGGCCTTATATTGCCACTTGATCACCAAAGGGTTAAAGCATGGTCGTCTCGATTCACCATGTTTAAAGAAAACTATTGGTGTAAAAACATTTATATGCAGCTGAAAGGAAGACAACAGAACAAAGCAGAGACTACAATATATACCATTTGCATAAGGTGATGAGGTTCACAAGCAGACAACTCCAAATTAATGCAGAAAAAAAGCGTACAGGCTACACAACTAACCTCTTACCATAAATGCAAAAGTATCTGCTTTAATGACACAAGAGCACAGACACTCTGTAGGCTGCCCTATCAGATAGAACCTCATTTGACCTGAATTCCAGAATAAAGCTTGTGTGACTAATGTTTTTCCAAGAACAAATGACTATACATTGAGCTTATTTGGGAGTAAAGTTGCTTAGGTCAATTAAAGGGATAGGAAAGTCAAAATTAAACTTGCATGATTCAGATAGAGCATGCAATTTTAAGACACTTTTAAATTCACTTCTATTTTCAAATGTGCTTTGTTCTCTTGATATCCCTTGTTGAAAAATAATATGCACATATCCTTCACTAGTGGGAGCTAGCTGTTGATTGGTGCCTGCATACATTTGTCTCTTGTGATTGGCTAATTAGATGTGTTCAGCTAGCTGCCCGTAGTGCAATGCTGCTCCTTCAGCAATGGATAAAAAGAGAATGAAGCAAATTTGAAAATAGAAGTAAATTGGAAAGTTTGTACAATTGTATGTTGTATCCAAATCATGAAAGAAAATTTTGGGGTTTCCTGTCCTTTTAAAAATTGTGTGCAATAAAAATAATTGTGTGAAATAAAAATAAATATAAAAATGTATTGGGTTATAGTGTGGCAGTTGCAAACGTCAGTAACACTGGCATTTCACTAAAAAGCTACAGCATATGCTGACAATCACTTAAAATCAAGTAATTCATTTATTAGCCATGACACCTCCTGTCTAATCCATATCCTATTAATGCATCATTATGTCAGATGCACCATCATTAAAACAATTGTACTTACAAAGCAAATATACTGTTAATAATCTGAACACAAAATAACTTTAATTTAGAAATATTTTAGAATTTTTTATACTTGGAAAAGGGGCTATGAGATTGCTGAGACAAATGCTTTCTATCCAGTGAGACTTCCTTAACATAACAAAACAGACATGCAAATATATAACGATCACCCACATTTACAGGGAGATTTTTCCACTCTTTCTCAGTGTTGTGATTGTGGTGCCACCCTCGCCCTGCCCAGATGGGAGGCTTGCAAGCTTTTAAAGTACATGTACTGGGCAAAATAAGTAAAAAATTTATATTAATAATTGCCAGAAGCCCACTGGTGATTGGCTAGAAAACATAAGTGAGAAAAGACTCAATTAATTTCAAGCATGGTCTTGGCTGAACAATAAGACCTCTCGACAGCCTTTATTAATCTAGGACATTGTGTAGTATGTTGATGGTTAAGGCAGTCTTACAACATTTTGCAGCATATTCAGGCTGAGGCTACGCAAATTTGACTTTCTGCCTTCTGAGGAGCTAAGAACAAGTACAGATTTCAGATGAATGTATATTTTTGCATTGTTGTTTATTTCCATAATCAAATGAATAATTTAAAGTGAAGGTAAAGTTTCATCTATTAGATTGTATCCCCTGTAAATACTATAAAATTAAATAGGATAATCGCTATATTTATTTTGTTTTTGCCGTTTCTTTATCCGAGTCTTAACACTGTTAAAACAACCCATTTCTATTTATTTTTTTCTAAGCCCGGTCACGTTTTTTAATAAGCCAATTGAAACACTGGCCGTTAGGCGGCCGTCATATTACGTCACCACATTACTGGACTCTATGCGCATGTGTTGCCTTCACTTCCTCTTTGTTTTTCTGTCACCCAGGTGCAAATCGAATGAAAGGCAAAGTGTGCGCATGCGCAAGTTGTCCGACAATCGGGAACGTGCTTTTGAAGTATGTACAGAGCGGGTGGGACCGCTCTGTACGTAATATAGTGAAAAACCCGGAAATCAATGGAGGGAGGAGCTAAGACCGGCCGAGAACGTGAATATAAACTGTTTAAAATACAATATTATATATACAAAATCAAAAAAATAAATAAGCGATCATAGTATATAACAGATGAGTAATAGAATCCTGGTTAGAAAACCGGAAAACTTTACCTTCACTTTAATTTACGAGACATTATTCTTTTAGTTTAATGTCCCATTAAGAGATTTGTGATGCAACTCTCATCTCATGTTATAAATTAATTATGCCAGAGAAGGTACATTTTCACAACAGCAATACAATGAAATATGAAATATAAATACTACTAATTTGTACGATACCCATTTGTTAGTAAATATGCGTAATACCCAAATCTACCAATACTGCAAAGCAGGGGTTAATTAGACACAATGGGGCCGATTTATCATGTGTCAGGCGGACATTTATTATTGCACAAACATTTGCACATTCGCCGCTAGCAGAGGGTGTCAATCATCCCAATCGTATCTAATTGGGATGATTGCTGTCTTAAGACCGCTGCTTCTTAACTCCTGTTTCAGGGGAACCTGAAACTACAGGAGTAGATTGCACGCACAAAAGGGGGCTGTTAATCATCCCGATATGATCATGATAATAGCAATTCCGCCACCAAAAATGTTGTGGAGAGGTTCTTAAACGTACATTCCGGTCAAAATGTAAATGCACGTATATGAATTATATCTTAGAAACATATTTGCAATATACATGTTTTGGCAGAAATGCTTCTAGTAAAAGTAATCACTGTTTTAGTGTTAACATTTTTTTCTGCACGTGCATGTGAAGCATAGCTGGATATTCTCAGTGCACCAGCATTTTATATACTGCAGCTGCTTAGAGTGCCAGTGACGTTTGTATCATGTCAGCAATCAACAAATTGAGTGATTACCAGATGGTACAAGCACTTTCTTTGAGCAAGTACTAAGTTTAAAATGCTTGTGCATGGTGCATACTTAAATACACTTTTGAAACAGCTATAGCTTTTATTAGAAGCATTTTTGCTTATACATGTATATTACAAAAATGCTTCTATTCAGAACTGAAATGCATCAATGTGGATTCTAATTTTGGCTGTAATTTCCCTTTAAGACCGCAGCTACTTAAAGTGATGGTAAGTTTTATACTTTAAGATTATAAAAATATATCTAATAATTTGTCAAGTCGCTAACTTTATTTAAAAAAAAAACTCAACTAGGTATTTATATTAGATAATTCTTACTATAGTATTGAGGCATCCGTCTGCTCTGCTCCCCCCCCCCCCGTTGTTTTTCCTTGTTTGTGCACAGAGCATTAGAGAGCGGTCCCACCCTCTCTCTGCGTATGAATGGCACTCTGCTATCTGATGAATGCGGAGACAATCCATGACATAGGGAACACATGCACAAACGAACATTTCTTTACTACTCGCAAACATGCCAGAAATATAATTGGACAACTGTGTTTACGTCAAATGCACTGAGTAGTGGGGCTGCCAGAGCGCACATTACAGTTGCAGCGGTTTACTTTAAATTACATTATTAAATTGTATTATTTAATTTTTTTTTATGAATGAAACCCATACTTATTTTGATTGATGCATCGATTGATGATCGAATACTTGAACTTACTCTGAGCAAGCCTGAAATGCCAGGACATCTTAGCCATGGATAAACATTTTTAAAACAAATTAATATCATGTTTGCTACAATTGTATTTCAATAGCCAAACTTCTCCCACCACTTGCCTTATTTGGAGGAGACAATCTGGTTTTGTATCTACATGCAACAGGGTTGGCCACAGTTATAATGTTAGTATACAATGCATTACTTTTCAGTTGTTATAAGCTAAAGCCAATTAGAGAAAGATATGTAGCAGAGTTAAACTTAATATGACCTTGGGGGCGTGACTATGCGGCGGCCATGGAAGGTCGCAATATCTGTGGCTCCTATAGTGATCTGCTCAATCCGCCGATTTAAGCAGCGGTTCTGCACTATCTATTGACATCCATTTCATATTTGACAAGATAGAGAAGAGCTGCAATGCACCATATTACATTTGCAGAGTTTATGACCTGTAGGACCCAGATCTATTCCGTTGAGATCTTAGGCGGCGGCCTTTGAATAAGATTTCAACTCCCCCCCCCTGTGTATCAGGGTATAACAGTCTCTCATAGACTGCCTACTATAATAAAGAAGGGAACCTTCCTATCGGACATACTGAATACTGATAAGAGTGTTTGAAGGGGAGTTATACAAGTAACGTTGCAAAATGGAGGCCCTAAGCAGGTGGGAAGGCAAGATGGTGCAGATTATATGGGATCACTACCGGAGTCTAGAAGCAGAACTATGTAAGCTCCTCTTGAATCCTGCAGCCACCGTGGCCCCACCATGTGTATATAACTACAAAAATACACCGCCCCGGTCAAGCTTGAACAGCAATAAGACTCATGAATGCTACAGACAAACTGGTAACAACTGCTACGCACATATAGATGAACTGGGTCATAGGCTTGCATTCATAAAGACAGATGTGTCTAATATACAGACTTCTTCCTGCCACCAGAAGGGCGACGCAAGCCCAGTTAATAAAAAACCCTCACCCACCCTGGACTCCCAATTGTAGGGCCATGGGGCTGCGGAAACCTGGACACGTGATGTGCAGCCACCTATACCTAAGCAGCCGATGAGAGCCGAACATGAGAAGCAAATGGAGGTGCTTTCTGCTCTAATTTGGGTGACAGCTTACCCGTATAGCATCAGAGAGGTGCCTGCGGCTGATGCTGAGAGGCAGAGACGGACCTACAGTATATTTGAAATCCCCAGTCTGCTCCCGTCTATCCATCCACCCTTGATTGCGATCGGAGCTGAAAGAAAAATGAGTGGAGAGCTCCTTGCCAATCTGGGATGCCATAACGAGTGTCCCTCACACTCAGGACTCCTCATTAGAGGGAGACCTCGCCAAGTCGACCGACACAGAGTAGGCTGATTGGCAATCACAGTTCATCTCATTATTGGTACTGCCAAGCTGGAGAGAAGTTAGGGTGAATTTCTAATACCATTATATTAGGACATTGTGAGAACCGTTGCGTGTAATGAAAAAGCTGTTATATATATGATGACTTTTAGTCAGAGGTATGAATGACAGCTACGGATGGCTCAAACTGTCCCTTTTAAGTACTCTATTCATACACACTATTTGTATCTATTGGTCTTAGGTTTTTTTAGTTTGTTATGTACTCCACATGTTTTTTTATCTAGTTAAGCTGTCCTTTAGTTATACATGGTCCCTATGTTGTAATTTATTTTCTGTTTGACCCAAACTAACCCTAGTCTGATCTATAAATATTGCATACTACTATGATCCATCAGGGGATGCTAGCCTACTTAATAACGCTACTTCTACGTATCGTTATACCTATTAGGCTGGGGGGGTGAACCTTATTATTTCAGTCATTTATTATACCCACATTATCTGTTCCCAATTCCAAACTTGTTATGCCCTATGGATAAAGTGTGATAGAATTATTCACATGGAGGAGCTTGTAATTCCTAGCCTTTATGTCCATTCTGAGAAATTGGAATTCATAATTTTGCTGTATTTTGTCAAGTATACTAATACATATTTATAGTATTAGTCGCTCACTACACCCTTATTATAGGTTGGATATCTCCATATAAGTAGGACTAGATAGGTTTAAACATTACAAAGTTAACCAACAAGGGACAATATACAGTAGGTAATGCTTTAGCTTAATACAGTAACTTATGACCAACAATCTAATATACTAGGGAATAGATCTCCACCATCTCATTTAAATCCCTTACCTGGGTCCAGTGATATAGTACCTCACAGCACCCTATTTATGCTTTGAAATATGTTGAAACTGCACAAAAAGTCGGACTAAGCTTAACCCTCATATAGAATGTACATGGAATACAACATTCTGCCTCATATTAAGCTCCTGACTTTTAAGCATTGGGTGTATAGATACTTGAGGGGTCGTTCAAACTGTTCCTATTTCAATGGCGTGTTGTCTGCGTCCGAGATAGCACACCAAAATATTATATTGAGGACCCCTACTATTATTATTAATATGGGTAACTACTAGTCTGTACATAAGACTGTGTACTCTACTGAATTATTATTCTCACTATTGTCCCTTCAATAGATGGTACACATTTGGACGATGGGAAGTCACTTATTCTATTATATTGGTATTGACAATTACCTATCTGCTGACCCTAGATTGATATTTCTATGATATCTCCCTCACATCTCTCAGTACCTAGTGATAATGTTTGTTGTTAGCCCTCCCCCAAATGTGTATCTTAAAATACTTGTCTATTGACATAGCATTCTTTTTATGCAAGATACTTTTATCATGCCTTATTTTGTGGAATCCTATGATGTTTGTATGCGTAAAACTGTTTTACTTTAATTCCTCCCCCAAATGCATTCCCTAAAATACTAGTAATGATGGTTTCCTTCTCAATTTAACTTTCGACTTATAAAAGAAACACATTCATTTTCTCTTCCTCACTTCCCCTCTCCTATTTTTCTGGATGGCAAGCGGCTCAAGAGAGATACAGTATAAATGAGGGGACACTTTTCTCTACTAAGTCTTATTTTGTACAACTACAATCCTGTGGGTCCAAAAGTGGCCCTATATACATGCACACACATTTATCTTTTTCCCCTACATGCCCCCAGATATCTTCCTTTCTATGGTTTCAGCAGTCCAAGAGAGGCTGCTAGAGTTTAGCTGGGGTAATATGTGTTAAATTATATGCAATTATGAGGGTAACTTCTCTATACAATTCAAAAAAAAAATTGGGGCTAAATTATCTAGCATTTGTTATATCTGTATATAATCAAAGCTTTGTGCCTTGCCACTTGAGTGTTATGATTGTGATGTACTCACTTATACATAGCGGCCATGGTATTTTGTATTTATTATTCTCCTTGACTATGGTTATCATTCTGTTTCTGAAGCAAATGATGCTTTCAATTGTATTTTCTTTATGCCTCAATAAAAATATTAAAAATAAAAAAAACTTAATATGACCTTAGCTGTGAGAATTATAAAATGCACAACTGTCAGTGCTAGATTACATAAAAAAGAAATTTAAAGGGGCATGAAACCAATTTTATTTCTTTAATGAGTTAGAAAGAGCATGTCATTTTAACCCCTTAATGACCACAGCACTTTTCCATTTTCTGTCCGTTTGGGACCAAGGCTATTTTTACATTTCTGCAGTGTTTGTGTTTAGCTGTAATTTTCCTCTTACTCATTTACTGTACCCACACATATTATATACCGTTTTTCTCGCCATTTAATGGACTTTCTAAAGATACCATTATTTTCATCATATCTTATAATTTACTATAAAAAAATTATAAAATATGAGGAAAACATGGAAAAAAACACACTTTTTCTAACTTTGACCCCCAAAATCGGTTACACATGTACAACCACCAAAAAACACCAATGCTAAATAGTTTCTAAATTTTGTCCTGAGTTTAGAAATACCCAATGTTTACATCTTCTTTGCTTTTTTTGTAAGTTATAGGGCCATAAATACAAGTAGCACTTTGCTATTTCCAAACCATTATTTTTCAAAATTAGCGCTAGTTACATTAGAACACTAATATCTTTCAGGAATCTCCAAATATCCATTGACATGTATATATTTTTTTTTTAGTAGACATCCCAAAGTATTGATCTAGGCCCATTTTGGTATATTTCATGCCATCATTTCGCCGCCAAATGCGATTAAATACAAAAAATTGTTCACTTTTTCACTAATTTTTTCACAAACTTTTGGTTTCTCACTGAAATTATTTACAAACAGCTTGTGCAATTATGGCTTAAATGGTTGTAAATTCTTCTCTGGGATCCCCTTTGTTCAGAAATAGCAGACATATATGGCTTTGGCATTGCTTTTTAGCAATTAGAAGGCTGCTAAATGCCACTGCGCACTACACGTGTATTATGCCCAATAGTGAAGGGGTTAATTAGGGAGCATGTAGGGAACTTTTAGAGGTAATTTTAGCTTTAGTGTAGTATAGTACACAACCCCAAGTACTGATCTAGGCCAATTTTGGTATATTTCATGCCACTATTTCACCGCCAAATGCGATCAAATTAAAAAAACTAAATTTTTCACAATTTTAGTTTTTTTACTGAAATCATTTACAAACAGCTTGTGCAATTATGGCACAAATGGTTGTAAATGCTTCTCTGGGATCCCCTTTGTTCAGAAATAGCAGACATATATGGCTTTGGCATTGCTTTTTGGTAATGAGAAGGCCGCCAAATGCCGCTGCGCATCACACGTGTATTATGGCTAGCAGTGATAGGGTTAATTATGTAGCTTGTAGGGTTAATTTTAGCTTTAGTGTAGAGCTCAGCCTCCCACCTGAAACATCAGACCCCCTGATCCCTCCCAAACAGCTCTCTTCCCTCCCCCACCCCACAATTGTCCCCGCCATCTTAAGTACTGGCAGACACTCTGCCAGTACTAAAATAACAGCTATATTTGTTTTTTTTTGTTTTTTTTTTCTTAGCATATTTACATATGCTACTGTGTAGGATCCCCCCTTAGCCCCCAACCTCACTGATCCCCCACCAAACAGATCTCTAACCCTCCCCCTCTGCCTTAATGGGCGCCATCTTGGGTACTGGCAGCTGTCTGCCAGTACCCAGTTTAGTAAAAAAAGTGTGTGTTTTTTTTTTTTATTTAATTGCCCTTTTCTGTAGTGTAGCTTCCCCCCCCCAGATCAACTTCCCACCCCTTCCAGATCCCTTAGATTATTTATTTAAATGTGTTTTTTTTTTCTTTTATTACCATTTATTTTTCTGCAGTGTAGCGGTTCCCTCTCGCTCCCGCCCCATGCATGCGCGCCCGCCGCCCCCCGTGCACGCGTGCGCTCCCATGCGCGCTCCCGCCTATCCCGCCCCCGATCCCGCCCCCCTCCACTTCATCCGGCACACCGATGGCCGCCCACGCGCCTCCCAGACTTGCTCCCACCCACCAACGATACCGGCCACCGATGTCCGGTGCAGAGAGGGCCACAGAGTGGCTCTCTCTGCATCAGATGGCCAAGGGGGGTTATTGCAGGATGCCTCGATATCGAGGCATCACTGCAATAACCGGAAAGCAGCTGGAAGCGAGTAGGATCGCTTCCAGCTGCTTTCCAGACCAAGGACGTACGCCACACGTCCTTGGTCATTAACTGTATTTTTTTTGAGGACGTGTGGCGTACGTCCTTGGTCGTTAAGGGGTTAAACAACTTTTTAATTTACTTATATTATCTTATTTGCTTCATTCTCTTGATATCCTTTGCTGAGAAGCATATCAAGATAGGCTCAGTAGCTGCTGATTGGTGGCTGCACAAAGATGCCTTGTGTGATTGGATCACCCATGTGCATTACTATTTCTTCTACAAAGGATATTTGAAGAATGAAGCAAATTAAATAATAGAAGTAAATTGGAATATTGTTTAAATTGTATTCTCTACCTGAATCATGAAAGAAAATTTTTGGGTTTAAGGTCCCTTTAATAGTAATAAAAAATATATTAAATGGACATGATACTTGAAAGTGCTGCATTATAGTTTTAAAAAGCTGACTAGACAATATCACTGTAACAGCTCTTTATGAAAAAGACATTTTATCACAAAATGTTGACAGCAGCCACATCCAATTGTAAAGGGACTTTAAGCAGCCAATCACGATGCTAGTCCTGGGACTTGAAAGGGAGCATGCATCTGGCATGCACCTGGCATGCACAGGCACAGTCATGTTATTTCCCTACCCAGTTTAAGGACATTTACTAGAAATATCATGAGATTTCCCTGTCACATTAATGCAAAGGCATCTATTTATCAACCTGTCAACTTACCTGCATTTGATGGCACCAATACGCTCGCCTAAGAACGCCTAACATCACTGCCGCGGACCTGAATACGTTCTCCAAAATTATAAAAAAAGCTGTCAAAAAGACGCGCACCAATTACGGAGCGATGAGCAGATGACTGTTGTTAACTAACAGCCATCAATCTCGCTGCTCTTTGGCTTTTTCCCAGCTTTATTGGTACCCTGTCACTAAACACCAACACTATACTATACTGTTTTACCCCCTACACCGCCGCTCCCGGAGCCCACCGCAACTAAATAAATTGTTTAAACCATATACCGCCGCTCCCGGAGCCCATCACAACTCTAATAAATGTATTAACCCCTAAACCACCGCTCACGGACCCCACCACAACTAAATAAAGTGTTTAACCCCTAAACCGCCGCTCCCGGAGCCCACAGCCACCTACATTATACTTATTAACCTCTAATCTGCCCCCCCCTACAACGCCGCCACCTACATTATATTTATTAACCCCTAATCTGCCCCCCTACACCGCCACCACCTACATTATATTTATTAACCCCTAATATGCCCCCCCTACACCGCCGCCACTATATTAAATTTATTAACCCTAAACCTAAGTCTAACCCTAACACCCCCTAACTTAAATCTAATTTAAATAAATCTAAATAAATATTCCTAGCACTAAATAAATTATTCCTATTTAAAACTAAATACTTACCTATAAAATAAACCCTAAGCTAGCTACAATATAACTAATAGTTACATTGTAGCTAGCTTAGGGTTTATTTTTATTTTACAGGCAACTTTGTATTTATTTTAACTAGGTACAATAGTTATTAAATAGTCATTAACTATTTAATAACTACCTAGCTAAAATAAATACAAAGTTACCTGTAAAATAAAACCTAACCTAAGTTACAATTACACCTAACACTACACTATAATTAAATTAATTCCCTAAATTAAATTAAATTAAATTAAATTATCTAAAGTACAACCCCCCCCCACTAAATTACAGAAAATAATAAAATAATTACAAGATTTTTAAACTAATTACACCTAATCTAATCCCCCTAACAAAATAAAAAAGCCCCCCCAAAATAAAAACCCTACCCTACACTAAATTACAAATAGCCCTTAAAAGGGCCTTTTGCAGGGCATTGCCCCAAAGTAATCAGCTCTTTTACCTGTAAAAAAAAAATTACAAACCCCTAACATTAAAACCCACCACCCACACAACCAACCCTACTCTAAAACCCACCCAAACCCCCCTTAAAAAAACCTAACACTAACCCCTTGAAGATCATCCTACCTTGAGACGTCTTCACCCAACAGGGGCGAAGTGGTCCTCCAGACGGGCAAAAGTCTTCATCCAAGCCGGGTAGAAGAGGTCCTCCAGACGGGCAGAAGTCTTCATCCAGACGGCATATTCTATCTTCATCCATCCGGCGCGGAGCGGGTCCATCTTCAAGACATCTGACGCGGAGCATCCTCTTCATCCGAAGTCTTCTTCAACAATGACGGGTCCTTTAAGTGATGTCATCCAAGATGGCGTCCCTTCAATTCTGATTGGCTGATAGAATTCTATCAGCCAATCGGAATTAAGGTAGGAAAAATCCTATTGGTTGATGCAATCTTAGGGTTTATTTTATAGGTAAGTATTTAGTTTTAAATAGGAATAATTTATTTAATGATAGGAATATTTATTTAGATTTATTTAAATTATATTTAAGTTAGGGGGTGTTAGGGTTAGACTTAGGCTTAGGCTTAGGGGTTAATAAATTTAATATAGTGGCGGCGGTGTGGGGGGGCAGATTAGGGGTTAATAAATTTAATATAGTGGCAGTGGTGTAGGGGGGGCAGATTAGGGTTTAAAAAATATAATGTAGGTGGCGGTGGGCTCCGGGAGCGGCGGTTTAGGGGTTAAACACTTTATTTAGTTGCGGTGGGGTCCGTGAGCGGCGGTTTAGGAGTTAATAAGTTTATTAGAGTGGCAGTGGGCTCCGGGAGCGGCGGTTTAGGGGTTAATAGGTGTAATGTAGGTGGCAGAGGTGTAGTGGGGGCAGATTAGGGGTTTTTAGACTCGAGGTACATGTTAGGGTGTTAGGTGTAAACGTTCCCATAGGAATCAATGGGATATCGGGCAGCAGCGAACATAAGATTTCGCAGCTTTCAGACTCCAATTGATTCCTATGGCATCCGCCGCCTCCAGGGCGGCGGATTGAAAACCAGGTACGCTGGGCCGGAATAGTGCCAAGCGTATCTGGTAGGCATTTGATAACTAGCAAAAGTAGTCAGATTGTGCCAAACTTGCATTCGGAATATCTGTAATGACTTAAGCATCAATCTGTGTCAGACTGAGTCCGGCGGATTCTACTTTTGCCGGTCTGTAGGGTTTGATAACTAAGGGGAATCAGGCTCGCCACAAATACGCTGCGGAATTCCAGCGTATTTGCGGTTGACGGCTTGATAAATAGATGCCAAAGTGTGAACTCAGTACTGATGAGGCTGATTGGCTGCTTGTTTGCTTTTTAACATGCAACTGACAGTAGGATAACTGTTTAAAGTAGGGATGTGCATTTGGCTGTTTTGTAAGTAAACAGATCCTGAAAATGTCCACTGCCAACAGCATTCGGCTCTTTTCGGAGTTGGATCTCTTCTTTTGAAAGTGCAACACACAAAGATCTGTGCAAATCATGATCTTTTGCACGTATACAAGAAGAAATCTGGCTCCAAAAAGAGCCGAATGTCGCTGGTGGCTGCCATTTTCACCATTTGTTTGCTAATGAACCAGCCGAATGCACAGCTCTAGTTCAAAGAGCACTTAATCTTGTGAGCTAAAGAAATTTTGAAATAAAAGTTCTCCCTTTTGTTCATGCTGCATCATTCTTTAAGTGAATTAGCATAACTAAACATTTCATATAAAAACCTCAAAGTATTTACCATCCCTTTATTATAATAAATATTGAGAAGTAAATATTCATTTATTAACATAGAAATCTAATGAAATATATATATATATTTTGAAGTATGTAAAAACAGTAGCCATGATGCATATAATTATTTTGTCTGTAAGATTCCCTGTTAAAGTCAACAGTCCTCATACAGTTACTTGGAATTTTTGTACCTGCATTTAGCAAAATGTGCCTGAAAATACAATAACTAAGAAACATATTTAATATTCTCAGTAGCTGCATCTCCAAGGAAGCATAATTCTTTGAATTGAGTTCAGTGAGCTCAGGCACAGTGGATTGTGCCTGAGGATGAAACTCCCATATTTTTCCACAAATAAGTGGCATTTAAAATAACTCTGCATCCTTCAACCAAGATGCAGTTATATGATTGTTTGAACGTGATATCCTCAAAACTATTTAAAATATCTATTTAAACATAAACACACATACATACAAACACACACACATCTCAAATTAAATAAACTGCATGACATATGCAAAACCTGCATTTTCATTTGACAGCAGGATCTGGTTGATCAGATGTCTGACATTAGCACCCGCTTTTAGAGTGTATGATTAGGTGCTCTAAAAGTGCATTTCAAGGAGTTACCTGTCCGGATTGTCTGGATGTTCATTGGAGATACAACGTACTTACCGCTGATAGTTTGGACTCACTGGGCTGCAGTCTACTTCATACAGGAGAAACATTCATATTTAGGAGCGGAAAACAACATCACTAAGTTAAATCTTTTACTGCTACATTGTGACTTCATATTTAGGATAATTGTATCCATGTGTATATAAATATATGCACAGCACTACAGTAGTATCCTTTTAATCTGGATGGACATTCTTTTTTCTATGGTTTTGTAAAATAAAATACTTTGCAATTGATTCCTATCAGAACTTCACTTTATCTTCTTTTAATTTGTCTATACTATTTTTATAATCACTTGGGAAGTTAAAAGTCCACTTTCAGGATCTTCATACTTGGCTATGATGAGATGGAGACAAATATAATAAGGATCTTTAAGTCCAAGCCCATGATGACATGCAAAATAGTGTCCAGCAGCTACTGGAAACCATCCTGAATATCAACTTTAAAACCCTGAGATCAAGTTTTCAGGGAACCCTACCAATATGTTAAATGCAGTATCTCCAACAACCTCCAAGCCTGGTTGATAAATTACTCTTTCAACTGACTTTTCACACTTATTGATCTTTTTTCTGCTGTTGACTATCCAACTATAGTCCCAAGCTGAGCATCACACCTGACAGAGAACCATGTCTGACCATTAATTACAATACAACTATGCCTAGGGCATGCCATTATATTTTTGCCCACATTGTGAACTACCAAAATGTCAGGAGGAGAAAAACTCTCAGGCCCCTCTACAATCTCAAAAACAATTTGTTTCTACCAGAGGCTTCAAACCCTCTGCCAACAAAGCTAAACAATGTATCTATAGAAAGTGATATGCAGTCAGTCATCCTAAATAGTTATTGCCTGCCAGATAAATGTAAGTTATTAACACACAAAAGCTATCAAGGCAAAGGACTTGAACGTCAATGAAGAACAACTCAGGATATACATCAAATTTAAAAACTAATGGCCAAATTGTTCACCACACTCGTCCAAATCCAAAGAGGCAGCATCTGTTGCATCTCTAATGATAAATCTCACTTTAAACAAAACCCAGTCTTATACAACACACATAAAACAAAGAAACAAACTGTAATACACACAGAACAGATATATGGAAACTAATTGGAGAAAGCCTCCAACCCAATATAAAATCACAAGAAAAGGAAAATGGACACAATAACTTACAGACCAAAAAAAAAACCATATAAAAACATTTGGCTCAATTTATGAAATGTCGAGTGGACATGATTCTCTATAGCGAATCACGTCCGCTGGACATTGCTGCAGGCAGACAGCATACGCTGTCCGTATTTATCATTGAACAAGCATTTCACCAGAAAGGTTTGTGGGATGCTGCCCCCTGCTCACTGGCAGACAATCGGCAGCTAGCAGGGGCTGTCAATCATCCTGCTTCTTAACTTTCATTTCAGGTGAGCCAGAAACGATGGGTCTCCGAAGCAGCATCTGCTGCTTGATAAATGGAGCTTTTTAAATAGTCAGGCTGACAGAAATTCCCCAAACTTCATGTCCACAAACATAATTATACTACAGTCCCACTTATAGGACTCATAACCTCTTGCCAAACCACAAACAGCATTATCCACCTGTTCCAGCAAACTGAACCAAAAAGCTAAAGTCACCAAGCAAATAATTAATGCATGAAAAAAATCGCTTAGATACATGACCATATGAGCTGCAACAAACCTCAGTCATTTTAGTATCAAAAGTCTCCCACCTCCCCATAGCAAGACAACAGTCCCATACAGTCCATGTCTTTGGTAGGGAACGTTAAGATTGAGAGGAAGTTATTATTATTATTATTCTTTATTTATAAAGCGTCAACAGATTCCACAGCGCTGACCATGGGTACAAAGATAAGAGTACAACGGAGAAACAATACAATAAATAACCAAATTCACTTCCTGTTTCTATTTTTCAGAGAAATTCTGTGCAAGCATGCCCAAGCTTGTGCACACGCGAAATCAGGAACCAGATCCACTGCCACTGAAAATAATAGCACCCACTAATTAGTTCTGCACACCCTGGATAACATCCCTACAAAGCACATTCAGCTTAAAGCATTGTAGCAACAACACACATAAAAAAGAACAATTTTTTTCCTAAATTCTTCCCCAAAATGAAGAAAGATGCACAAGAGGGAAGACGTGTGCCATGCATCATGCTATTTTATGAACACTCATGACCTTGCAAACAGAACTACAATCTGAATCCCTGCTAAATTTGCTACATGACTAAGCATTGGGTCACAAACATTGTCACATGTTTTATTGTCTTTGGTATGGAAATAAGAAGTGGAAAAATAGAGTGTTGCTGGATCTGTCATTCTGACCATTGGGGAAGTGGTAATTGTGAGTGCAGACCTAGAGGTAGATGATGTGCAGTACTGCAGTAATAAAAGATACCTCTGTGTATCCTGTAAGCAGAAATACAGGAGATGGGTATCAGCCACTGGAGGATAAAGCAGGTGGCAACTGTATAAAGCAGGAAACAGCCACAGATGGAAATAAACAGGTAACAGCTGCTGGAAGATAAAATTCACAATAAAGTCAAAATTAAACATTCTTGCTTCAGATATAACTTTAAATTTTGAACAAATTTCCAATTTACTTCTGTTATCTATTTTTTTTCATTTTCCTGGTATCTTCTGTTGAGAAGCATACCTAATGCACTACTGTTAGTTAGCTGGTGATTGGTGGTGGTTGCACATACAGTATATGCCTCTTGTCATTGGTCCACCAGATGTGTTCAGTTAGCTCCCAGAAATGCATTTCTGCACCTTCAACCAAGGATACAAAGATAATGAAACTAATTTGATAATAAAAGTAAATTGAAAAGTTGTTTAAAATTGTATGCTTTATCTGAATGTGAAAGAAAAAGTTTGGGTTTCATGTCCCTTTAACTGAGGAGTACAACTACAGTAGCAGTACTGCCACCGTTTTTATTTTCCCTCCCGTGATGGAAACTCCTTTTAAAGCAATGTTCTTATTTTAACCCTTTGTAGGTGCTGATTGATGAAGCTCTGCATATTTATAATTGATGCCGCATATCCCTGCAGCCGGTGACAGAAGTGGTTTGCATTTACAAATCAGTGGCTTTGTTGGATTTTTGACAGCTGTACCTTGCACTTTGGTTTAGTTTGCAGAATAGAGAGCGAGAGGTTTAGATTTCTTTCCTAAGATATGGTGAGTCCACAACGTCCTCAATTACTTTTGGGAATATCACTCCTTGCCAGCAGGAGGAGGCAAAGAGCACCACAGCAAAGCTGTTAAGTATCACTTCCCTTCCCACAAACCCCAGCCATTCGCTTTGCCTTGGTGCATGGAGGAGGTGAAGTTTTGGTGTCTGAAGATAATTGGATTTTTTAATTATTTTTCACTTCAAGCAAGATTTTAACTAGTATAAGGCTAGATTACGAGTTGTGCGTTAGGGTAAAATGCTGCTTTTTTACGCCCGCTGGTATTACGAGTCTTGCAGGTATAGGTGTACCGCACACTTCTTTGGCCTTACCGCAAAACAACTTATGTAAACTTCGTAAAGTCTTTTTTCTATGGGACTTCCATAGCGCCCGTATTACGAGTCTGTCCTGGGAGGCCAAAAAGTGAGCGGTACACCCTTCCCTGTCAAGTGTCCTAACACATTTAAAAGTCAGTAGTTAAGAGTTTTATAGTACAAAGCCGTAACATAAAACTCATAACTAAAGTGCTAAAAAGTACACTAACAACCATAAACTATCTTTTAACCCTTAAACCGAGGCCCTCCCGCATTGCAAACACTATAATAACATTTTAAGCCCTAATCTGCAGCTCCGGACACCGCCGCCATCTACATTATATTTATGAACCCCTAATCTGCTGCCCCCAACATCGGCAACACCTACATTATATTTACAAACCCATAATCTGCCGCCCCCAATGTCGCCACAACCTACCTACACTTTTTAACCCCTAATCTGCGGCCCCCAAAGTCACTGCCACTATAATAAACATATTAACACCTAAACCGCCGCACTCCCACCTCGCAAACATTAGTTAAATATTATTAACCCCTAATCTTTCGTCCCTAACATCGCCGCCACCTACCTAAAATTATTAACCCCTAATCTGACGCCCCCAACGTCGCCGCCACTATATTTAAGTTATTAACCCCTAAACCTAAGTCTAACCCTAACACCCCCTAACTTAAATACAATTTAAATAAATCTAAATAAAATTACTATTATTAACTACATTATTCCTAATTAAAACTAAATACTTACCGATAAAATAAACCCTAAGGTAGCTACAAAATAACGAATAGTTACATTGTAGCTTAGGGTTTATTTTTATTTTACAGGCAAGTTTGTATTTATTTTAACTAGGTACAATAGTTATTAACTATTTAATAACTACCTAGCTAAAATAAATACAAATTTACCTGTAAAATAAAACCTAACCTAAGTTACACTAATACCTAACACTACACTATAATTAAATAAATTAACTAAATTAAATACAATTACCTAAATTAAATTAAATTATCTAAAGTACAAAAAAACCCCACTAAATTACAGAAAATAATAAACAAATTACAGATATTTAAACTAATTACACATAATCTAAAAGCCCTATTAAAATAAAAAAGCCCCCCAAAATAAAGAAAAAACCTAGCCTACACTAAACTACCAATAGCCCTTAAAAGGGCCTTTTGCGGGGCATTGCCCCAAGGTAATCAACTCTTTTACCTGTAAAAAATAAATAAAAACAACCCCCAACAGTAAAACCCACCACCCACACAACCAACCCCCCAACTAAAATACTATCTAAAAAAACCTAAGCTCCCCATTGCCCTGAAAAGGGCATTTGGATGGGCATTGCCCTTAAAAGGGCAGTTAGCTCTTTTGCCACACAAACCCTAACCTAAAAATAAAACCCACCCAATACACCCTTAAAAAACCTAACACTAACCCTCTGAAGATCGACTTACCGGAAGACGTCTTCATCCAAGCCGGGTCGAAGTCCTCAACGAAGCCGGGAGAAGTCTTCATCCAAGCCGGGCGAAGTGGTCCTCCAGACAGGCAGAAGTCTTCATCCAGATGGCATCTTCTATCTTCATCCATCCGGCGCAGAGAGGGTCCATCTTCAAGACATCCGACGCGGAGCATCCTCTTCATCCGACGACTAAAGCTAAATGAAGGTATCTATAAGTGACGTCATCCAAGATGGCGCCCTTTAGATTCTGAATGGCTGATAGAATTCTATCAGCCAATCGGAATTAAGGTAGAAAAAATCCTATTGGCTGATGCAATCAGCCAATAGGATTGAAGTTCAATCCTATTGGCTGATCCAATCAACCAATATGATTGAGCTTGCATTCTATTGGCTGATCGGAACAGCCAATAGAATGCAAGCCCAATCCTTCAAGACATCCAACGCGGAGCATCCTCTTCATCCGACAACTAAAGCTGAATGAAGGTACCTTTAAGTGACGTCATCCAAAATGGCGCCCCTTAGATTCCGAATGGCTGATAGAATTCTATCAGCCAATTGGAATTAAGGTAGAAAAAATCCTATTGGCTGATGCAATCACCCAATAGGATCAATTGAAGTTCAATCCTATTGGCTGATCCATTCAGCCAATAGGATTGAGCTCGCATTCTATTGGCTGATCGGAACAGCCAATAGAATGCAAGCTCAATTCTATTGGCTGATTGCATCAGCCAATAGGATTTTTTCTACCTTAATTCTGATTGGCTGATAGAATTCTATCAGCCATTCGGAATCTAAGGGGCGCCATCTTGGATGACGTCATTTAAAGGTACCTTCATTCCGCTTTAGTTGTCGGATGAAGAGGATGCTCCGCGTCGGATGTCTTGAAGGATTGAGCTTGCATTCTATTGGCTGTTCCGATCAGCCAATAGAATGCAAGCTCAATCATATTGGCTGATTGGATCAGCCAATAGGATTTTTTCTACCTTAATTCCGATTGGCTGAAAGAATTCTATCAGCCATTCGGAATCTAAGGGGCGCCATCTTGGATGATGTCACTTATAGATACCTTCATTTAGCTTTAGTTGTCGGATGAAGAGGATGCTCCGCATCGGATGTCTTGAAGATGGACCCGCTCCGCGCCGGATGGATGAAGATAGAAGATGCCATCTGGATGAAGACTTCTGCCTGTCTGGAGGACCACTTCGCCCGGCTTGGATGAAGACTTCTCCCGGCTTCGTTGAGGACTTCGACCTGGCTTGGATGAAGATGTCTCCCGGTAAGTCGATCTTCAACATTAGTTAAATATTATTAACCCCTAATCTGCCGTCCCTAACATTGCCGCCACCTACCTACAATTATTAACCCCTAATCTGCCGCCCCCAACGTCGCCGCCACTATATTTAAGTTATTAACCCCTAAACCTAAGTCTAACCCTAACCCTAACACCCCCTAACTTAAATATAATTTAAATAAATCTAAATAAAATTACTCTCATTAACTACATTATTCCTAATTAAAACTAAATACTTACCTATAAAATAAACCCTAAGGTAGCTACAAAATAATGAATAGTTACATTGTAGCTTAGGGTTTATTTTTATTTTACAGGCAAGTTTGTATTTATTTTAACTAGGTACAATAGTTATTAACTATTTAATAACTTCCTAGCTAAAATAAATACAAATTTACCTGTAAAATAAAACCTAACCTAGGTTACACTAATACCTAACACTACACTATAATTAAATAAATTAACTAAATTAAATACAATTACCTAAATTAAATTAAATTAGCTAAAGTACAAAAAAAAAAACACTAAATTACAGAAAATAATAAACAAATTACAGATATTTAAACTAATTACACATAATCTAAAAGCCCTATTAAAATAAAAAAGCCCCCCAAAATAAAGAAAAAACCTAGCCTACACTAAACTAGAAATAGCCCTTAAAAGGGCCTTTTGCGGGGCATTGCCCCAAAGTAATCAACTCTTTTACCTGTAAAAAAAAATAAAAACAACCACCCCAACAGTAAAACCCACCACCCACACAACCAACCCCCCAACTAAAATACTATCTAAAAAAAACCTAAGCTCCCCATTTCCCTGAAAAGGGCATTTGGATGGGCATTGCCCTTAAAAGGGCAGTTAGCTCTTTTGCCACACAAACCCTAACCTAAAAATAAAACCCACCCAATACACCCTTAAAAAAACCTAACACTAACCCTCTGAAGATCGACTTACCGGAAGACGTCTTCATCCAAGCCGGGTCGAAGTCCTCAACGAAGCCGGGAGAAGTCTTCATCCAAGCCGGGCGAAGTGGTCCTCCAGACAGGCAGAAGTCTTCATCCAGATGGCATCTTCTATCTTCATCCATCCGGCGCAGAGCGGGTCCATCTTCAAGACATCCGACGCGGAGCATCCTCTTCATCCGACGACTAAAGCTAAATGAAGGTATCTATAAGTGACGTCATCCAAGATGGCGCCCTTTAGATTCTGAATGGCTGATTCTATCAGCCAATCGGAATTAAGGTAGAAAAAATCCTATTGGCTGATGCAATCACCCAATAGGATCAATTGAAGTTCAATCCTATTGGCTGATCCAATCAGCCAATAGGATTGAGCTTGCATTCTATTGGCTGATCGGAACAGCCAATAGAATGCAAGCTCAATCCTATTGGCTGATTGCATCAGCCAATAGGATTTTTTCTACCTTAATTCTGATTGGCTGATAGAATTCTATCAGCCATTCGGAATCTAAGGGGTGCCATCTTGGATGATGTCACTTATAGATACCTTCATTTAGCTTTATTCGTCGGATGAAGAGGATGCTCCGCGTCGGATGTCTTGAAGATGGACCCGCTCCGCGCCGGATGGATGAAGATAGAAGATGCCATCTGGATGAAGACTTCTGCCTGTCTGGAGGACCACTTCGCCCGGCTTGGATGAAGACTTCTCCCGGCTTCGTTGAGGACTTCGACCTGGCTTGGATGAAGACGTCTCCCGGTAAGTCGATCTTCAACATTAGTTAAATATTATTAACCCCTAATCTGCCGTCCCTAACATCGCCGCCACCTACCTACAATTATTAACCCCTAATCTGCCGCCCCCAACGTCGCCGCCACTATATTTAAGTTATTAACCCCTAAACCTAAGTCTAACCCTAACCCTAACACCCCCTAACTTAAATATAATTTAAATAAATCTAAATAAAATTACTATCATTAACTACATTATTCCTAATTAAAACTAAATACTTACCTATAAAATAAACCCTAAGGTAGCTACAAAATAACGAATAGTTACATTGTAGCTATCTTAGGGTTTATTTTTATTTTACAGGCACGTTTGTATTTATTTTAACTAGGTACAATAGTTATTAACTATTTAATAACTACCTAGCTAAAATAAATACAAATTTACCTGTAAAATAAAACTTAACCTAAGTTACACTAATACCTAACACTACACTATAATTAAATAAATTAACTAAATTAAATACAATTACCTAAATTAAATTAAATTAGCTAAAGTACAAAACAAAACACTAAATTACAGAAAATAATAAACAAATTACAGATATTTAAACTAATTACACATAATCTAAAAGCCCTATTAAAATAAAAAAGCCCCCCAAAATAAAAAAAAAAAACCTAGCCTACACTAAACTACCAATAGCCCTTAAAAGGGCCTTTTGTGGGGCATTGCCCCAAAGTAATCAGCTCTTTTACCTGTAAAAAAAATAAAAACAACCACCAAAACAGTAAAACCCACCACCCACACAACCAACCCCGCAAATAAAATACTATCTAAAAAAACCTAAGCTCCCCATTGCCCTGAAAAGGGCATTTGGATGGGCATTGCCCTTAAAAGGGCAGTTAGCTCTTTTGCCACACAAACCCTAACCTAAAAATAAAACCCACCCAATACACCCTTAAAAAAACCTAACACTAACCCTCTGAAGATCGACTTACCGGAAGACGTCTTCATCCAAGCCGGGTCGAAGTCCTCAACGAAGCCGGGAGAAGTCTTCATCCAAGCCGGGCGAAGTGGTCCTCCAGACAGGCAGAAGTCTTCATCCAGATGGCATCTTCTATCTTCATCCATCCGGCGCAGAGCGGGTCCATCTTCAAGACATCCGACGCGGAGCATCCTCTTCATCCGACGACTAAAGCTAAATGAAGGTATCTATAAGTGACGTCATCCAAGATGGCGCCCTTTAGATTCTGAATGGCTGATTCTATCAGCCAATCGGAATTAAGGTAGAAAAAATCCTATTGGCTGATGCAATCACCCAATAGGATCAATTGAAGTTCAATCCTATTGGCTGATCCAATCAGCCAATAGGATTGAGCTTGCATTCTATTGGCTGATCGGAACAGCCAATAGAATGCAAGCTCAATCCTATTGGCTGATTGCATCAGCCAATAGGATTTTTTCTACCTTAATTCTGATTGGCTGATAGAATTCTATCAGCCATTCGGAATCTAAGGGGTGCCATCTTGGATGATGTCACTTATAGATACCTTCATTTAGCTTTATTCGTCGGATGAAGAGGATGCTCCGCGTCGGATGTCTTGAAGATGGACCCGCTCCGCGCCGGATGGATGAAGATAGAAGATGCCATCTGGATGAAGACTTCTGCCTGTCTGGAGGACCACTTCGCCCGGCTTGGATGAAGACTTCTCCCGGCTTCGTTGAGGACTTCGACCTGGCTTGGATGAAGACGTCTCCCGGTAAGTCGATCTTCAACATTAGTTAAATATTATTAACCCCTAATCTGCCGTCCCTAACATCGCCGCCACCTACCTACAATTATTAACCCCTAATCTGCCGCCCCCAACGTCGCCGCCACTATATTTAAGTTATTAACCCCTAAACCTAAGTCTAACCCTAACCCTAACACCCCCTAACTTAAATATAATTTAAATAAATCTAAATAAAATTACTATCATTAACTACATTATTCCTAATTAAAACTAAATACTTACCTATAAAATAAACCCTAAGGTAGCTACAAAATAACGAATAGTTACATTGTAGCTATCTTAGGGTTTATTTTTAATTTACAGGCACGTTTGTATTTATTTTAACTAGGTACAATAGTTATTAACTATTTAATAACTACCTAGCTAAAATAAATACAAATTTACCTGTAAAATAAAACTTAACCTAAGTTACACTAATACCTAACACTACACTATAATTAAATAAATTAACTAAATTAAATACAATTACCTAAATTAAATTAAATTAGCTAAAGTACAAAACAAAACACTAAATTACAGAAAATAATAAACAAATTACAGATATTTAAACTAATTACACATAATCTAAAAGCCCTATTAAAATAAAAAAGCCCCCCAAAATAAAAAAAAAAAACCTAGCCTACACTAAACTACCAATAGCCCTTAAAAGGGCCTTTTGTGGGGCATTGCCCCAAAGTAATCAGCTCTTTTACCTGTAAAAAAAATAAAAACAACCACCAAAACAGTAAAACCCACCACCCACACAACCAACCCCGCAAATAAAATACTATCTAAAAAAACCTAAGCTCCCCATTGCCCTGAAAAGGGCATTTGGATGGGCATTGCCCTTAAAAGGGCAGTTAGCTCTTTTGCCACACAAACCCTAACCTAAAAATAAAACCCACCCAATACACCCTTAAAAAAACCTAACACTAACCCCCTGAAGATCAACTTACCGGGAGACTTCTTCATCCAAGCCGGGTCGAAGTCCTCAACGAAGCCGGGAGAAGTCTTCATCCAACCCGGCGAAGTGGTCCTCCAGACAGGCAGAAGTCTTCATCCAGATGGCATCTTCTATCTTCATCCATCCGGCGCGGAGCGGGTCCATCTTCAAGACATCCGACGCAGAGCATCCTCATCATCCGACGACTAAAGCTAAATGAAGGTATCTATAAGTGATGTCATCCAAGATGGCGCCCCTTAAATTCCGAATGGCTGATAGAATTCTATCAGCCAATCGGAATTAAGGTAGAAAAAATCCTATTGGCTGATGCAATCACCCAATATGATTGAGCTTGCATTCTATTGGCTGATCGGAACAGCCAATAGAATGCAAGCTCAATCCTTCAAGATATCCGACGCGGAGCATCCTCTTCATCCGATGACTAAAGCTGAATGAAGGTACCTTTAAGTGACGTCATCCAAGATGGCGCCCCTTAGATTCCGAATGGCTGGTAGAATTCTATCAGCCAATCGGAATTAAGGTAGAAAAAATCCTATTGGCTGATGCAATCACCCAATAGGATCAATTGAAGTTCAATCCTATTGGCTGATCCAATCAGCCAATAGGATTGAGCTCGCATTCTATTGGCTGATCGGAACAGCCAATAGAATGCAAGCTCAATCCTATTGGCTGATTGCATCAGCCAATAGGATTTTTTCTACCTTAATTCTGATTGGCTGATAGAATTCTATCAGCCAATCGGAATCTAAGGGACGCCATCTTGGATGACGTCACTTAAAGGTACCTTCATTCAGCTTTAGTCGTCGGATGAAGAGGATGCTCCTCGTCAGATGTCTTGAAGATGGACCCGCTCTGCACCGGATGGATGAAGATAGAAGATGCCGTCTGGATGAAGACTTCTGCCCGTCTGGAGGACCACTTCGTCTGGCTTGGATGAAGACTTCTCCCGGCTTTGTTGAGGACTTCGGCCCGGCTTGGATGAAGACGTCTCCCGGTAAGTCGATCTTCAGGGGGTTAGTGTTAGGTTTTTTTAAGGGTGTATTGGGTAGGTTTTATTTTTAGGTTAGGGTTTGGGCAGCAAAAAGAGCTAACTGCTCTTTTAAGGGCAATGCCCATCCAAATGCCCTTTTCAGGGAAATGGGGAGCTTAGGTTTTTTTAGATAGTATTTTATTTGGGGGGTTGGTTGTGTGGGTGGTGGGTTTTACTGTTGGGGGGTTGTTTGTATTTTTTTTACAGGTAAAAGAGCTGATTAATTTGGGGCAATGCCCCGCAAAAGGCCCTTTTAAGCGCTATTGGTAGTTTAGTTTAGGCTATGTTTTTTTTTTTATTTTGGGGGACTTTTTTCATTTTAATAGGGCTATTAGATTAGGTGTAATTAGTTTAAATATCTGTAATTTGTTTATTATTTTCTGAAATTTAGTGTTTTTGTACTTTAGCTAATTTAATTTAATGTAGGTAATTATATTTAATTTAATTTATTTAATTATAGTGTATTGTTAGGTGTTAGTGTAACTTAGGTTAGGTTTTATTTTACAGGTAAATTTCTATTTATTTTAGCTAGGTAGTTATTAAATAGTTAATAACTATTTAATAACTATTGTACCTAGTTAAAATAAATACAAACTTGCCTGTAAAATAAAAATAAACCCTAAGCTGTATACAATGTAACTATTAGTTATATTCTAGCTAGCTTAGGGTTTATTTTATAGGTAAGTATTTAGTTTTAAATAGGAATAATGTAGTTAATGATAGTAATTTTATTTAGATTTATGATATTTAAGTTAGGGGGTGTTAGGGTTAGGGTTAGACTTAGGTTTAGGGGTTAATAACTTTAAAATAGTGGTGGCGACGTTGGGGTCGGCAGATAAGGGGTTAATAAATGTAGGTAGGTGGCGGCAATGTTAGGGACAGCAGATTGGGGTTAATAATATTTAACTAATGTTTGCAAGGGAGTGCGGCGGTTTAGGGGTTAATGTGTTTATTATAGTTGTGGCGACGTTGGGGGCGGCAGATTAGGGGTTAAAAAGTGTAGGTAGGTTGCAGCGACATTGGGGACGGCAGATTAGGGGTTAATAAATATAATGTAGGTGTCAGTGATGTTCGGGCGGCAGATTAAGGGTTAATAAGTGTAAGATTAGGGGTGTTTAGACTCAGGGTTCATGTTAGGGTGTTAGGTGTAGACATAAAATTTATTTCTCCATAGGAATCAATGGGGCTGCGTTAGGGAGCTTTACGCTGCTTTTTTGCAGGCGTTAGACTTTTTTTCAGCCGACACTCCCTGTTGATTCCTATGGGAAAATTGTGCACGAGCACGTACGACCAGCTCACCGCTGACTTAAGCAGCGCTGGTATTGGAGTGCGGTAATGAGCAAAATTTTGCTCAACGCTCACTTCTTGTCTTTTAACGACGGGTTTCTGAAAACTCGTAATACCAGCGCTGCATGTAAGTGAGCGGTGAGAAAAAACTGCTTGTTAGCACTGCACAGCCTCTAACGCAAAACTTGTAATCTAGCCGATAGAAAGCCAAAGTAGGTTTACTCTGTTCTTTCCGTTTTTCAAAGATTGGGTCTAGCCGTAGTCCACGTTAATCTCTTCAGTAGGGTAGTGGTGGCTTTAAAGCAGTGAGGAACTTGTAAGGTGGGCCTTGCTGCGTTTTACTAACATATTTGCTGCCCTAGTATAGAAAGCTAGAGTAGGTTCACTCTGTTCTTTCTTTTTCCACAGGTCTCTGTAAGGAGTGGCATCCTTTCATACCATGTGAATTGTCCTCCTGCCGGACGGCCAGACTACAGGTAAGTGCCTCTTGTTCTTCCAGGTTTGAGAGACTGTGCACTTCAGATAGTTAAGCTGCAGTGTTACATGGGACTTATATATCCTTTGGAAGGATATTGACAGGCAGGGAGCAGGCATGTTGTGTGATAGAGACTAGGGGTTATCACTTTATTGGGTTTTAAGTATATACCTCTTTCTTACTGCGGGATATGGGCTAGGTTAAGCAAGCTACTGGCTTTATATTTTATATGGATGTATGCTCATACTTTATTTTGGCTGCTAACATTTACAATAGTGTGTTTGGAATCGGCAGCTTAGTCTCCACAGTTAAAGCACTGTGATGTTTATATGGAGATCTCTGTTTTTTCACTGTGCTAAATTCTTATATATCTGAATAAAAAGACAGAGAATGTTGTATATATGTCTAAGGACATGCGTGACCGCCATGCTTCTGTTGGAGTTAACGGTCTTTCGACATTAAATTTTGTGGCGGGAAGGTCTGTACTTTTGTTTATTGTATGGAAGCGCACGCTTGTGTGTTTTCTCATCGGCGGGTCACGTGACCGCTTCTCCGCTTAATCTCTGACTTGGAGCGGAGTTGCAAGTACTTCTATATCCGCGTATCTGGCACAATCAGACATTTGCTACACTTACAACAAAGTGGGGAAAGTGAAAATCAGAAAATCTTTAAACTGACTTCTGTTGAGCTTCAGTTACACGGGTTACAATTCTCCTCTGATTCACAGTGGGAGAAAGTTAAAACCCCAGAAAATGTTTAATCTGCTTTCCCGTTGTGCCTCAGTTAACTCTTTAGTGAGTGGAAGGCATAATTATTTGTATGCTTCCCTAGCATAGTGCTAGTTTTCCTCATACGTATCTTGTACTGAGAAGTGCAACCATGATTATGCAATTTCACTTTAGGAACACTATCTGTGTTCTTCTTAAAGTGCCAGTACATAGCATATACTGTACATATTACGTATTAAAATGTTAAACAAAATAATTGTATTTGTTTTTCAGTTTTGTTATATTTTGAAATACAAATTGTTTCTTTATGCATGTCTGTGCTGCTTGCTTAGCTATAACTTTCTCATAACACACTATCTTAAAGGGATCTGTTCATTTTAATTTTTTGAATTAAGTCAAATTATTTGTAAATCAGAGGTGCAGGCCCTATATCAAATAATTTTAATATACAGCTGAGAAAGAAAAATAAGGATCAGTAGTCCTTATATAAAGATAGGGATTTCAGCACACTCAAGGGCAAAAGTTCCCAATTTTATTATTAGGAGTCCAATAAAGTTGCACGTGTGACACTTGATAGAAACAGAGAATAATACTAAAAGACCAGCATGTATTTAAAGCACTAAACATTTATTGTGCATATATTTAGACGCGCATTTCATCCCCTTGACTGACAGGGACTTCCTCAGAGCCCTGAGGAAGTCCCTGTCAGTCAAGGGGATGAAACACGCGTAGGCGGCAGCTGATTTCTCTGATGAGACGCCTACCTTTGGGAGCCGTTCAATTACTTCACAAAGTTTTCACAGAGCTTGTTTGTTTGTTTGCTCCATCCTGTTTTTGGAGCCGATGAATGACCACATTTAATTTCTAACATGCAGATTAAAGTGACAGCCTGTTATCAGGGATATACATATTTATAACATCCTAAGACTGTGAGGGTTGTGTAAGCATTTAGATATACATATGGAAAAACAATATATGTAGGATTCCTTAGGAGACATCAAGAAAAAGCAACATTGAAGCAAGTATTTACAAAGAACCTTAGAACATCTGATTGCCAGCCTGAAGACGCCGTTACAATCAAGGCGAGCAAGGTGAAATTAGCGGAAAGAGCAACAGTCTCGGAAGGAATGTCTGTATGCACAGCACCTACACATGCCGGGTAAGAAATCTGACATCAGTCAGCACACCAGTGAGAGTCTATATTATAAGAACATTACTAATTATATAATATCACCTAAAAGACAAAAGGAGATTCCACTCATACACTAAGGGGTTAAATTATAACGTCCAAAAGTGGAGCAAAGTATTGAAGTTCTAACTGACAAGACATTCAACAATATATTGTGTCCAGTTACCAGTTGTACAATTTGTTTCAAGAGGAAGGAAATAGAATAATAAGACATTGAAACATTAGTTACTAATGGTTTTTTACAATGTGGGATATTTTTAAAAACACTGCACAAAATTGCAGTCTAACTTTTGAAATCAATTTTTTCTGAGCCAATGTGTCAATGAATTTTTTTTTTATAAGGTCAATTTTTTAAGATCATCTTTTTAACTTTTAATTTATATTGTAGTAAAGGGTATTGAATCGATTTAGTTACAATTTAATGAATGAACGTTCATGTCATTTTAAAGGGACAGTCAACACCAGAATTTTTGTTGTTTAAAAAGAAAGATATTTCCTTTATTACCCATTCCCCAGTTTTACATATCCAACACAGTTATAATAATACATGTTTTACCTCTGTAATTATCTTGTATCTAAGCCTCTGCTGACTGCCCCCTTATTTCAGTTCTTTTGACAGACATGCAGTTTAGCCAATTAGTGCTCACTCCTAGGTCACTTTACGTGCATGAGCTCAATTTTTTTCTATATGCAACATGTGAACTAATGCCCTCTAGTGGTCAAAATGTATTCAGATTAGAGGCAGTTTTCAAGGTCTAAGAAATTAGCATATGAACCTCCTTGATTTAGCTTTCAACTAAGAATACAAAGAGTACAAAGCAAAATTGGTGATACAAGTAAATTGGGAAGTTGTTTAAAATTGCATGCCCTATTTAAATCATGAAAGGTTTTTTTGGACTTGACTGTCCCTTTAAATTATACTGTCATTTTAAATTATACCGTCATTTGTATATCTTGTGTTTAGCAATTAAAAATCTTTTTATTTAATAGAGGTTTATGAATTCACTTAATTATTTAAGCATTGTGTATATATATGAAATATACATAGGTTATTCTTGCATTATTAATAAATTGATTATTGATGCATTAACACGTTCTATTTAATTCAACAAACAGTTAGCCGAAGGCGTCACCTCATAACCTTTGTAACTGTCTTTTCCCCACGTTACTAATCTGTGAGAATTAGAGGTAGGCAAAAACTGTTACACCCAAAGCAGCTAGATAACTACACCACCCCTTTTTTCACAGTATCTTTTCTACCATAAGACAAGACAAATAGACCTAAGGACATCAGAGTAGAAAATCGCAGCTGAGTGAAGCGCAGCATGATGAGTTGCCCCTGATCCGCGATTGGACCAAGTGGGGGGTTGAATGCTCTGTTTCCTTCAGGAAGGATACAAGATGTCCCAAACAGGCTGTGGACTTAGTATCTCATGGTTTCTAAATAGAATTCAAAACCTTTCTTCCCAAGGCAGGTTCCATCTCTCAAGTTTATCTGCAGCCCAGATAAAAGCGAGGCATTCTTGTATTGCGTTTTGGACTTTTCTCTCTGGGAGTGATAGTAACAGTTTCTTGTTAGGGAACAGGGTCTAAGATTGCAATCAAACCTCTTTGCGTTCCCAACCTTATTCTAGATTTAAATGTCTTGACATGTTTTCTCAGGGTACCGTCCTTCAAGATGGAAACCATTCGTTCCATTCTTCCTTTGGTCCAAGAGGGTCAGCTCCTGACTACCATAGATGTGAAGGACGCATATCTTCAAGTTCCTGAGGTTTACTATTCTGGACAAACAATTTCAGTTTGTGGCTTTTTCCTTTGGCCTTGACACGGCTCCCAGAATTTCTCGAGGGTTCTGGAGACTCTCTTGGCAGTTCTTCGGGGAGGCACCTTTTGGATGACATATTGGTTCAGGCGCCATCCTCCTAACAAGCAAATTCTCAACTGAGATCTTGTTGTTATTTCTACGTTCTCATGGACGGCAAGTGCATCTGGAAGAGAGTTCCCTTGTTACAGCTGCAGGGGTAGTTTTCTTAGGGACCATAAATGTTTCCCTACCTATGAAAATATTTCTGTCAGAGGTCAGAGAATCAAAGATTCCTTCCTCTTGCCTCTCTCTGTACTGTTTGGCTATCAGTGGCTCAAGGTATGGAGGTCATTGGTCCGTTGGTTGCTTCCATGGACATTATTTCCTTGACTGTTTTCGTGTGAGAGTTCTGCATTTATGCATTTTCAGACATGGAGGCCGAATTATCAAATGTCTGTCGGACCTGATCCGACAGTGCGGATCAGGTCCGACAGACATCGCTGAATGCGGAGAGTAATACGCTCTCTGTATTCAGCATTGCACCAGCAGCTCACAAGAGTGGGTTGATGGCGTCTCGACAGAGTGCCAAGTTTTCAGGTACAATTCTAGGTCCAGAGAGCCACAGGCAGCCCTGATACATGCCCTGGCAGATCCTTTGGTTTTCAGTCTAACATTCTGTTTTCTCCGTTTGCTCTCCTTCCTCGAGTCGTTGCTCGTATCAAACAGGAGAGAGCATTGGTAATTCTAAATTGCACCTGCGTTGCCTCGCAGGATCTGTTATACAGACCTAGTGGAGATGTGATCTCTTCCCCCTTGGAGGTTGCCTCTGAGGAAGGACCGTCTAACTCAAGGTCCATTCCTTCATCAAATTCTCGTTTCTCTAAAGCTGTCTGCTTGGAGATTAAACGCTTAGTTCTGTCTAAGCGTGTTTTTTTCTGAGTTGGTCATTGAGACTATGATTCAGGCTCACAAGCCTGTTACTAGAAAGATTTACCACAAGGTATGGCGTTAATGCTTTTATTGGTGTGAATTCAAGGGCTACTCTTGGAGTAAGGTTGGAATTCCTAGAATTTTGTCTTTTCTCCAGGAAAGTCTGGAGAAGGGATTGTCAGTCAGTACTCTGAAAGGTCAGATTTCTGCATTATCTGTTTTGCTTCTCAAACATCTGGCGGATGTGCCAGATGTTCAATCCATTTTCAGGCCCTGGTCAGAATCAGGCCTGTGTTTAAGTCTGTTGCTCCTCCTTGGAGTTTTAACCTTGTTCTTAAGGCATTCTATAGATATAAATCTTGGAAGGTTATGTTTATTTTTGCAGGACTCTCTGCTTTGCAGTGTGATTTGCCATATCTTATCTTTCATGCTGATAAGGCGGTTCTTTGTACGAAGTTGGGTTTTTCTTCCTAAATTGGTTTCAGACAGAAATATTGATCAGGAATATGTTATAATCCTTCTTTTCATAAGGATTGTTAGTTGCACATCCTGAATGTTGCCCGTGCTCTGAAATTCTACCTACAGGCGACTATAGATTTTCCATAGTTCTCTGCTCTGTTTGTTTCTTTCTCAGGAAGGCGTTAGGGTCAGAAAGCTTCTGCTACTTCTCTTTTTCTAGGGTTGAGAAGTGTTGAGTCTGCTGGTCAGCAGCCTCTGAGAGAATTACAGCTCATTCCACAAGGAATGTCTCCTTTTCTTGGGCCTTCAAAAGTGAAGTTTCTGTGGCACAGATTTGCAAGGCTGCATCTTGGCTCTCTCTGCATGCTTTTTTACAAATTTTACAAATTTTATTATTTTGCCTCGGCTGAGGTTTCTTTTGGGAGAAAAGTTTTTTCAAACGGTGGTGCCTTCTGTTTAGGTCTGCCTGCCTTGTTTCATTCCATGTCCTCTAGCTTGAGTATTGGTTCCCAACAGTAATTGAGGAAGTTGTGGACTCACCAAATTTATGCTTACCTGATAAATGTATTATTTCCGGATATGGTGAATCCACCACCCCACACTTTTTAATTAAGACAGTTATTTTTGTCTAAATGTCAGGCACCTTTTCTCCTTTGTATTATTCCTTTTTCCATTTTCCTTGGGTCGAATGACGGGTTTGTGGGAAAGGAAGTGATACTTAACAGCTATGCTGTGGTGCTCTTTGCTTCCTCCTGCTGGCCAGGAGTGATATTCCCAACAGTAATTGAGGACGTAGTGGACTCACCATATCCGGAAATAAATACATTTATCAGGTAAGCATACATTTTGGTTTTTGCAGTTTTGTTTTCAAATGTTGAATAACAAAAATTAAAAAAAGCTCTCTAGAATAATACAGGATTATGTAGCTGCTGCAAAAATGTTTCTGCTATGTATTATAAACACTAAACTGAAGTGCACAGTATAGTTTGTCAATAAGAAAACCCCGTCACTGATCTGTGGATGTCCATCACTTCTGTCACAGGGTGAGAAAATAATTAAAGGACCAGAAAATACAGTACAGATTTGCACAATAAACAAATGCATGGAAAAAAAATACAATGCAATAAAACTTACTTTTTTCTGACAAATTTCAGTTATGTTTATTTCCACACCTCCTGTATCATGTGACAGCCATTAGCCAATCACAAATGCATATACATATATTCTGTGAATTCTTGCACATAGTAGGAGCTGGTGACTCCAAAAGTGTAAATATAAAAAGTCTGTGCAAATTTTCTTAATGGAAGTAAATTGGAAAGTCGTTTAAAATCGCATGCTGTGTCTTATTCATTACAGTTTAATTTTGACTTGAGTATCCCTTTAAGCTCCAAGATGGTGGTGCTCAGTGTAAAGATGCAGAGCTTCACATTAACCAGAACTTGTAAAGGGTTAAAATAAGAGAATGGCTTTAAAGAGAACTTAAGGAGTAAGAGTAAAAACAATACATGGTGATTATCAACCATTGCAATGTAGTTGTGCCCAGCAGTTTAATGTCCCTTTAAAACAGAATCTTTTTTGTGCACTAATCTTAACAATCAATAAGCAGAATGTAGCTAGGCCAATCACTTTACAAAATACTAACGTATGCAGCATGCACTCCAGACTGACCGGGAGGAAGTGTAACAAGCCTCATTTGCAGAAAGCAAATTACAGGGAAAACAAGTCAAACAATTGTAACTGTGCATTATGTTTATTTAATTTTATATCTATACTTAATTAAGCAGTTGGGGGCGTGTTTTTTAATGTAATGACTCTTTTATTAGTTTGCAGACTGATATTTAATTACCTATCCAGTCTACAAAGCTATGTATATTAATAAAGGTCAAAAGCAAAATCAGACAATCACACAATAAACCTTTTTTTTTTATATGTACATTGTGCAAATTCAGCTGCAGCTCTTGTGTCTCATCAGAAGGGAATATCACCTGCCGCCAGTAACGTCAACACAATTCAGCTATAAAATGTAGCATAAATATTTATGGGTCTTTATCCTTAAGTAATTACAGCCAGCTTTACTTTCTGCTGCTATTACACAATGCTGTGCTTAGTTCACAGATGAACTTGAAAAACATATCTTAATTATTTGAGAACTAATCCATGCTAATCTATGCACTTCAATATAGTGGTACCTTATATACAATATCTCCCCTTCAAATGATAAATGGAAGATATCATGTAACTAAAGAGTTATAGCACTGCACATTATACATTTAATCTCTGCATAATTCTATATCAATTTATAAATACATAAAGGGGTGGATTTCCGCCCGACATTTATAAATGCTGACAGCATACAGCATTTATCATTGCACAAGCATTTCTGGTGAAAAGCTTGTGCAATGCCGCCCCTGCACATTTGCGGCCAATCGGGCACTAGCAGGCGGTGTCAATCATGATTGCAGTCTGCCACCCTTAGAGGTGGCACATGGGTTAAGGGGCAGCGGTCTTATGACTGGACCTTCTTAATTTATGTTTCCGGCAACAGCAGCATTCGCTGCATAATAAATCTACCCCTAAGTCTCAGCTCATTATGGTTTAAAGGGACATAATACTCATATGCTAAATAACTTGAAACTGATGCACTATAACTGTAAAAAGCTGACAGGGAAATATCCCCTGAGCATCTCTATGTAAAAAAATAAGATATTTTACCTCACAACTTCCTCAGCTCAGCAGAGTAAGTTCTGTGTAAAAAGTTATACTCAACTGTTGCTCAGCTGCAAGTAAAAAAAAAATAATGAAGAAATGAACAGCAGCCAATCAGCATCAGCAGTGCTGATGTCATGAACTCTTTTACTGTGATCTCATGAGATTTGACTTAACAATCATGAGATTTCATAGTAAGCTGAATAGGTTAATAATATGAGAGTACACGAGGCTCATCCCCTAAGCTTTCCCAGGACAGACATACAGGGAGTGCAGAATTATTAGGCAAGTTGTATTTTTGAGGATTAATTTTATTATTGAACAACAACCATGTTCTCAATGAACCCAAAAAACTCATTAATATCAAAGCTGAATAGTTTTGGATGTAGTTTTTAGTTTGTTTTTAGTTATAGCTATTTTAGGGGGATATCTGTGTGTGCAGGTGACTATTACTGTGCATAATTATTAGGCAACTTAAAAAAAAACAAATATATACCCATTTCAATTATTTATTTTTACCAGTGAAACCAATCAACATTGCGTGCTGCAGCAACCACAGCCTCCCAGACACTGTTCAGAGAGGTGTACTGTTTTCCCTCCTTGTAAATCTCACATTTGATGATGGACCACAGGTTCTCAATGGGGTTCAGATCAGGTGAACAAGGAGGTCATGTCATTAGATTTTCTTCTTTTATACCCTTTCTTGCCAGCCACGCTGTGGAGTACTTGGACGCGTGTGATGGAGCATTGTCCTGCATGAAAATCATGTTTTTCTTGAAGGATGCAGACTTCTTCCTGTACCACTGCTTGAAGAAGGTGTCTTCCAGAAACTGGCAGTAGGACTGGGAGTTGAGCTTGACTCCATCCTCAACCCGAAAAGGCCCCACAAGCTCATCTTTGATGATACCAGCCCAAACCAGTACTCCACCTCCACCTTGCTAGCGTCTGAGTTGGACTGGAGCTCTCTGCCCTTTACCAATCCAGCCACGGGCCCATCCATCTGGCCCATCAAGACTCACTCTCATTTCATCAGTCCATAAAACCTTAGAAAAATCAGTCTTGAGATATTTCTTGGCCCAGTCTTGACGTTTCAGCTTGTGTGTCTTGTTCAGTGGTGGTCGTCTTTCAGCCTTTCTTACCTTGGCCATGTCTCTGAGTATTGCACACCTTGTGCTTTTGGGCACTCCAGTGATGTTGCAGCTCTGAAATATGGCGAAACTGGTGGCAAGTGGCATCTTGGCAGCTGCACGCTTGACTTTTCTCAGTTCATGGGCAGTTATTTTGCGCCTTGGTTTTTCCACACGCTTCTTGCGACCCTGTTGACTATTTTGAATGAAACGCTTGATTGTTCGATGATCACGCTTCAGAAGCTTTGCAATTTTAAGAGTGCTGCATCCCTCTGCAAGATATCTCACTATTTTTTACTTTTCTGAGCCTGTCAAGTCCTTCTTTTGACCCATTTTGCCAAAGGAAAGGAAGTTGCCTAATAATTATACACACCTGATATAGGGTGTTGATGTCATTAGACCACACCCCTTCTCATTACAGAGATGCACATCACCTAATATGCTTAATTGGTAGTAGGCTTTTGAGCCTATACAGCTTGGAGTAAGACAACATGCATAAAGAGGATGATGTGGTCAAAATACGCATTTGCCTAATAATTCTGCACTCCCTGTACTAATATGCTGCTTAGAAATCCTTTACAATGGGAGGTGGCTACTGAGGAACTTTTGAGGTAAAATATCTTTCTTTTTTACATAGAGATGTTCAGGAGATATTTTCTAGTCAGCTTTTTACAGCTATACCGTACTGCATCACTTTCAAGTGTTTAAACATTTGGGTATTATGGCCCTTTAACATTGGTTGATGTTGATAGTCATTTTCTTTTTAAAAACAAACGATCATGTAATATACCTCTTTATTACAAACAACTAGGATATAGGATCTTATAGAAAGGTTACTGACGGTAACGCCTCTGATAAATATGATGTCATAAAAACAATGATCCTGTCCAATAAACCACAAAAAAAAATAAAAAGGAGTATAGAGCAGTAATGCAATACATACATACAGCAGTGGAAAGTGGCAAATAATTACACATAGCAATAGCTCCCAATCAACAGCCCAAACTCTGGTAAATCTTCTATCTCCATAAAAGCATAAAAAAGCTTTAAAGTCACTCAAGGAAAAATCACAAATGACAAGGCATGTATATCAAAAGATTGTTAAACTTAAAGTGAGGGTAAATGCTAGTATTTCAAAAAGGCCTAGGATACACCATCACTACAAATAAAGGCAACCTTCATTCATCAGTTTAAAAACCTAATAAATAGGTAACTTTAATTCGCTGGAGCTTCAGCCCTATCCTAAGCATTATGCCTTACACTAGCACGGCTATTGGCTAAGAGCTTGAACCATCAACTCACTGAAAAACTGAGCTGGGGTGGCCGGAAGCACTTAAGTTAGCGCTGAAGCTCCGTTGGATTTAAGGTAGCTATTTTAAACTGAAAAATGAAGGTCAACTTTATTTTTAGTGATGGTAAATCCTAACGTTTTTGAAACGCTAGAATTTACCATCACATTAACCAAGGATGCCTACAGCCTATTAATTGGAAAACAAATACATTTGTTCTTCCAGGCATAGCTTGCAATAAAGGGTTATCGCTCCACATAGCAATGTGACATTGCAAGGAGAGGGAGGATAAAGTGAAGAAACTCACTGTTATTAGAAATAGTTGTGTAATCCTATGGCACCTTCCACTGTTACTTGCATTTATAACAATATTACACTACGCTGTTTTATTCTTCTTTTGAAGAATGACAAAGCAGTTAATCAGAAAGGCTAAAGCTGATGCAGAAGAGAAAATAGCACAATCTGTAAAACTGTGACAAAACCATCTTTAGATATATCAGTGAAAAGAGAAAAACTAACGGACAGATAGTAAGACTCAAGAATGATGATAGAGTAGTGGAAGGAGATAAACAAATAGCAAACTGTTTATATGATTACTTTTGTTCTTTACAGCAGAAGGTAAAGATACAGAGATTCTATTAAGGGATGTTACTTTAAATGATAATGTGAGAAGTACTTTTCTTTTTACAGAGGACGGGGTTTCAAGGGCTTTATGAAAAATAAAAGTAAATATGTCTGTGGGTCCAGATAATATTCATCCAAGGGTTCTAATAGGACTTCGATCCGTAATAGCTACTCCATTAGCTGAATTATTTAATCAGTCACTGCTAACAGGAGTTGTTCCAAAAGACTGGAAAATTGCCAATGTAGTCCCTCTTCAAAAAAAGGGTAGTAGGGAAGATTCTGCTAACTATAGGCAAGTCAGTTTGACCTCAATTTCAGGACAATTAATGTAAACTCTTTTAAAGGAAAGACTTGTGTCTTACCTTCAGACAAACAACTAAGAAGAAAAAGGACAGCATGGTTTTACTGCTGGAAGATCATGTCAGACTAATCTAATTGATTTATTTAACCATGTAACTAAATTTATAGACCAGGGAGGAGCCATAGATTTTGCATATCTAGACTTTACAAAGCATGTAACACTGTCCCACAAAACAAACTTATTCAAAAATGTATTGCCTTGGAGTAGATGCTAAGATTGTTAAGTGGGTAGAATGCTGGCTTAAGGATAGAAGGCAGAGGGTTTCAATTAATAGAGTGCATTCAAATGAGGGGTCAGTTACAAATGGTGTTCCCATAGGGTCAGTTATTGGGCCTGTTTTGTTTAACATGTTCATAAGTGATATTGGAAGTGTGCTTAAGGGGAAGATTTGCTAGTTTGCTGATGATACAAAAATTTGTAACAGAGTTGATGTTCCAGGAGGGGTTTATCAAATAAACAGAGGACTGGTCAAATAAATGAAATTTAATATTACTAAGAGCAAAAAACTTAAAGGCCAATTATAGTCTTAATGGTACATTACTGACGGTGACTAAAGAAGAAAAAAACTTGGTAATTATTATTTCAGATGATTTAAAATTTGGTACATAATGCACCAGTGTAGCCAATAAGGCCAGTTGAATATGTGGTTAAATTGGGAGAGGTATTAGCAGCAGAAATATCAAGTTTTTTATGCCACTTTACATATTATTAGTTAGGACAAATCTGGATAACTGTGCACAGTTCTGGAGACCATGGGGCCTTTTTATCAAGCCGTCAACCGCAAATATGCCGGAATTCCGCAGTGTAATTGTGGAGAGGCTGATTCGCCTTATTTATCAAAGGCTACAGACCGGCAAAAGTTGAATTTTTTTAACGTAACATAAGATCTGCAGGTCTCAGTCCGACACAGATCGATGCTTACAGATGTTCCAAATGCAAATTCGGCACTATCTGACTACTTTTGCTAGTTATCAAATATCTACCAGATATGCTCGGCACTATTCCGGGCCAGCGTACCTGGTTTGCCATAGGAATCAATGAAAGTCTGAAAGCAGCGAAAGCTAATGTTAGCTGCTGCCCGATATCCCATTGACTATGGGAGAATAAAAGTAACGTTTACACCTAACACCCTAGCATGTACCCCGAGTCTAAACTCCCCTAATCTGCCGCCCGACACTGCCACCACCTACATTAAACTTATTAACCCCTAATCTACCGTGCTGACACCGCCGCCCCTACATTATACTTATTAACCCCTTATCTACCGCCTGACACCGCCACCTCCTACATTATACTTATTAACCCCTATTCTGCCGTCCCGACACCGCCGCCACCTACATAAAGTTATTAACCCCTAAACCGCCGCTCCCGGAGCCCACCACCACTCTAATAAACTTATTCCTCCGCTCCCGGAGCCCACCGCAACCTACATTATACTTATTAACCCCTAATCTGCCGTCCCCTACACCGCCGCCAACTACATTATGTTATTAACCCCTATCCCTCCGCTCCCGGAGCCCACCGCAACTAAATAAAGTTATTAACCCCTAAACCGCCAACCCCCCACATCGCCATTAACTAAATTAACCTATTAACCCCTAAACCTAACAACACGCTAACTTAATATTAAATATTAACTCCCTATCTTATTATAAATTAATTTAACTTTACAATTAAATTAAACTATATTAAACTATTAATTAATCTACCCTAAATATTATACTAAAATTACATTAAACTAATAACTAACCTATTCTAACTATTATAATAAAATTACATTAAACTATATTAAACTAATAATTAAACCTATTATAACTATTATAATAAAATTACATTAAACTATATTAAATTAATAATTAATCTATACTAACTTTTAAACAAAATTACATTAAACTACAAATTAAAATAACTATACAGGGAGTGCAGAATTATTAGGCAAGTTGTATTTTTGAGGATTCATTTTATTATTGAACAACAACCATGTTCTCAATGAACCCAAAAAACTCATTAATATCAAAGCTGAATAGTTTTGGAAGTAGTTTTTAGTTTGTTTTTAGTTATAGCTATTTTAAGGGGATATCTGTGTGTGCAGGTGACTATTACTGTGCATAATTATTAGGCAACTTAACAAAAAACAAATATATACCCATTTCAATTATTTATTTTTACCAGTGAAACCAATATAACATCTCAACATTCACATATATACATTTCTGACATTCAAAAACAAAACAAAAACAAATCAGTGACCAATATAGCCACCTTTCTTTGCAAGGACACTCAAAAGCCTGCCATCCATGGATTCTGTCAGTGTTTTGATCTGTTCACCATCAACATTGCGTGCAGCAGCAACCACAGCCTCCCTTAACACTGTTCAGAGAGGTGTACTGTTTTCCCTCCTTGTAAATCTCGCATTTGATGATGGACCACAGGTTCTCAATGGGGTTCAGATCAGGTGAACAAGGAGGCCATGTCATTAGATTTTCCTCTTTTATACCCTTTCTTGCCAGCCACGCTGTGGAGTACTTGGACGCGTGTGATGGAGCATTGTCCTGCATGAAAATCATGTTTTTCTTGAAGGATGCAGACTTCTTCCTGTACCACTGCTTGAAGAAGGTGTCTTCCAGAAACTGGCAGTAGGACTGGGAGTTGAGCTTGACTCCATCCTCAACCCGAAAAGGCCCCACAAGCTCATCTTTGATGATACCAGCCCAAACCAGTACTCCACCTCCACCTTGCTGGCGTCTGAGTCGGACTGGAGCTCTCTGCCCTTTACCAATCCAGCCACGGGCCCATCCATCTGGCCCATCAAGACTCACTCTCATTTCATCAGTCCATAAAACCTTAGAAAAATCAGTCTTGAGATATTTCTTGGCCCAGTCTTGACGTTTCAGCTTGTGTGTCTTGTTCAGTGGTGGTCGTCTTTCAGCCTTTCTTACCTTGGCCATGTCTCTGAGTATTGCACACCTTGTGCTTTTGGGCACTCCAGTGATGTTGCAGCTCTGAAATATGGCGAAACTGGTGGCAAGTGGCATCTTGGCAGCTGCACGCTTGACTTTTCTCAGTTCATGGGCAGTTATTTTGCTCCTTGGTTTTTCCACACACTTCTTGCGATCCTCTTGACTATTTTGAATGAAACGCTTGATTGTTCGATGATCACACTTCAGAAGTTTTTCAATTTTAAGAGTGCTGCATCCCTCTGCAAGATATCTCACTATTTTTGACTTTTCTGAGCCTGTCAAGTCCTTCTTTTGACCCATTTTGCCAAAGGAAAGGAAGTTGCCTAATAATTATGCACACCTGATATAGGGTGTTGATGTCATTAGACCACACCCCTTCTCATTACAGAGATGCACATCACCTAATATGCTTAATTGGTAGTAGGCTTTCGAGCCTATACAGCTTGGAGTAAGACAACATGCATAAAGAGGATGATGTGGTCAAAATACTCATTTGCCTAATAATTCTGCACTCCCTGTATTCTATATTTAAACACCTAACCCTATTTAAATAATTTAAATCTACACTAAAAAATTACTTAGTTACCAAAAACTTACAACTAAGTTAACAAACACTAAGTTACACAAAAAAATAAACACTAAGTTACAAAAAATAAAAAAGAAATTATCAAAGATTTAAACTAATGACACCTAATCTAAGGGCCCTATGAAAATAAAAAAGCCCCCTCAAAATAAAAAGAAACCCCTAACCTAAATAAACTACAAATAGCCCTTAAAAGGGCCTTTTGCAGGGCATTGCCCCAAATAAATCAGCTCTTTTACCTGTAAAAAAAAAAACAACATAATTTATGCTTACCTGATAAATTTATTTCTCTTGTAGTGTATCCAGTCCACGGATCATCCATTACTTATGGGATATTCTCCTTCCCAACAGGAAGTTGCAAGAGGATCACCCACAGCAGAGCTGCTACATAGCTCCTCCCCTGCCATATCCAGTCATTCGACCGAAACAAGACGAGAAAGGAGAAACCATAGGGTGCAGTGGTGACTGTAGTTTAATTAAAATTTAGACCTGCCTTAAAAGGACAGGGCAGGCCGTGGACTGGATACACTACAAGATAAATAAATTTATCAGGTAAGCATAAATTATGTTTTCTCTTGTTAAGTGTATCCAGTCCACGGATCATCCATTACTTATGGGATACCAATACCAAAGCTAAAGTACCCGGTAATGGGAGGGACAAGGCAGGATTAAACGGAAGGAACCACTGCCTGAAGAACCTTTCTCCCAAAAACAGCCTCCGAAGAAGCAAAAGTATCAAATTTGTAAAATTTTGAAAAGGTGTGAAGCGAAGACCAAGTCGCAGCCTTGCAAATCTGTTCAACAGAGGCCTCATTTTTAAAGGCCCAGGTGGAAGCCACAGCTCTAGTAGAATGAGCTGTAATCCTTTCAGGGGGCTGCTGTCCAGCAGTCTCATAGGCTAAGCGAATTATGCTCCGAAGCCAAAAGGGAAGAGAGGTTGCCGAAGCTTTTTGACCTCTCCTCTGTCCAGAGTAAACGACAAACAGGGAAGATGTTTGGCGAAAATCTTTAGTAGCTTGTAAGTAAAACTTCAAGGCACGGAGTACGTCCAGATTATGTAAGAGACGTTCCTTCTTTGAAGAAGGATTAGGACACAATGATGGAACAACAATCTCTTGATTGATATTCTTGTTAGAAACCACCTTAGGTAAAAACCCAGGTTTGGTACGCAGAACTACCTTATCTGCATGAAAAACCAGATAAGGAGAATCACATTGTAAGGCAGATAGCTCAGAGACTCTTCGAGTCGAGGAAATAGCCATCAAAAACAGAACTTTCCAAGATAAAAGTTTAATATTAATGGAATGAAGAGGTTCAAACGGAACTCCTTGAAGAACTTTAAGAACCAAGTTTAAGCTCCACGGGGGAGCAACAGTTTTAAACACAGGCTTAATTCTAACCAAAGCCTGACAAAATGCCTGGACGTCTGGAACCTCTGCCAGACACTTGTGCAAAAGAATAGACAGAGCAGAAATCTGTCCTTTTAAAGAACTAGCTGATAATCCTTTGTCCAAACCCTCTTGGAGAAAGGACAATATCCTAGGAATCCTAACCTTACTCCATGAGTAATTCTTGGATTCACACCAATAAAGATATTTACGACATATCTTATGATAGATTTTCCTGGTGACAGGATTTCGTGCCTTTCTTTATCTGGTTTGATGATAACCTTGAAAGATGAAATCTCCCTTGTGGAGGAGAAGCTTTGAAGTCCAGAAGATATCCCTGAGATATGATCTCTAACTCCCAGGGATCCTGAACATCTCTTGCCCACGCCTGGGCGAAGAGAGCAAGTCTGCCCCCCACTAGATCCGTTTCCGGATAGGGGGCCGTTCCTTCATGTCCTGAGGAAGGGTATGACCCTTGCCTCCAGTAATGTCAGCAATAATTTCCTTCAAGCCAGGCCCGAATAAGGTCTGCCCCTTGAAAGGAATGTTGAGTAACTTTGACTTTGAAGTCACGTCAGCTGACCAGGATTTAAGCCATTAAATAACAGTGAAAAAAGGCAGTTACACTAACGAAATTTTTACAGTGTATGTAACAAGTTAGCAGAGCATTGCACCCACTTGCAAATGGATGATTAACCCCTTAATACCAAAAACGGAATAACAAATGACAAAAACGTTTTTTAAACAGTCACAACAACTGCCACAGCTCTACTGTGGCTTTTTACCTCCCTCAATACGACTTTTGAAGCCTTTTGAGCCCTTCAGAGAAGTCCTAGAACATGCAGGAAGAAGCTGGATGTCTGTGTCTGTAATTTTTCCCTAGAAAAATATTTTAACTGCACATACCTTATTGCAGGAAAACCTGCACTCTATTCCCCCTCTGAAGTTACCTCACTCCTCAGAATATGTGAGAACAGCAAAGGATCTTAGTTACTTCTGCTAAGATCATAGAAAACGCAGGCAGATTCTTCTTCCAAATACTGCCTGAGATAAACAGTACACTCCGGTACCATTTAAAAATAACAAACTTTTGATTGAAGAAATAAACTAAGTATAAAACACCACAGTCCTCTTACGACCTCCATCTTAGTTGAGAGTTGCAAAAGAATGACTGGGTATGGCAGTGAGGGGAGGAGCTATGTAGCAGCTCTGCTGTGGGTGATCCTCTTGCAACTTCCTGTTGGGAAGGAGAACATCCCATAAGTAATGGATGATCCGTGGACTGGATACACTTAACAAGAGAAATACAAATACCCCCCAACAGTAAAACCCACCACCCACACAACCAACCCCCCAAATACAAAGCTTACTAAAAAAAACTAAGCTCCACATTGCCCTGAAAAGGGCATTTGGATGGGCATTGCCCTTAAAAAGGGCATTCAACTCTTTTGCAGCCCAAAACCCTAATCTAAAAATAAAACCCACCCAATAAATCCTTAAAAAATCCTAACACTAACCCCTGAAGATCGACTTACAGTGTTGAAGATCCGACATCCATCCTCCAAGAAGCCGGGAGAAGTCTTCATCCAAGTGGCAAGAGGTCCTCCAAGAAGCCGGCTGAAGTCTTCATCCAAGCCCGCAGAAGTCTTCACCCAGACAGCATCTTCTATCTTCATCCATCCGGCACGGAGCGGGTCCATCTTCAAGACGTCCTACGCGGAGCATCCTCTTCTTCCGACGGACTAACGACGAATGAAGGTTCCTTTAAATGACATCATCCAAGATGGCGTCCCTTAGATTCTGATTGGCTGATAGAATTCTATCAGCCAATCGGAATTAAGGTAGAAAAAATCCTATTGGCTGTTGCAATCAGCCAATAGGATTGAGCTCACATTCTATTGGCTGATTGGATTAGGCAATAGAATGCGAGCTCAATTCTATTGGCTGATTGGATCAACCGATAGGATTGAAGTTCAATCCTATTGGCTGATAACAACAGCCAATAGGATTTTTTCTACCTTAATTCCGATTGGCTGATAGAATTCTATCAGCCAATCGGAATCTAAGTGACGCCATCTTGGATGAGGTCATTTAAAGGAACCTTCATTCGTCGTTAGCCCGTCGGAAGAAGAGGATGCTCTGCGTCGGATGTCTTGAAGATGGACCCGCTCTGCGCCGGATAAACGAAGATAGAAGATGCCGTCTGGGTGAAGACTTCTGCGGGCTTGGATGAAGACTTCGGCCGGCTTCTTGGAGGACCTCTTGCCTCTTGGATGAAGATTTCTCCCGGCTTCTTAGAGGATGGATATCGGATCTTCAAAACTGTGTCGATCTTCAGGGGTTAGTGTTAGGATTTTTTAAGGGTTTATTGGGTGGGTTTTATTTTTAGATTAGGGTTTTGGGTTGCAAAAGAGCTAAATGGCCTTTTAAGGGTAATGCCCATCCAAATGCCCTTTTCAGAGCAATGAGGAGCTTAGGTTTTTTTAGTTAGATTTTTATTTGGGGGGGTTGGTTGTGTGGGTGGTGGGTTTTACTGTTGGGGGGGGTATTTGTATTTTTTTTTTTTTTTTACAGGTAAAAAAGCTGATTTCTTTGGGGCAATGCCCCGCAAAAGGCCCTTTTAAGGGCTATATGTAGTTTATTGTAGGTTAGGGTTTTTTTTTATTTGGGGGGGGGGCTTTTTTATTTTCATAGGGCCCTTAGATTAGGTGTAATTAGTTTAAATCTTTGATAATTTCTTTTTTATTTTTTGTAACTTAGTATTTATTTTTTTATGTAACTTAGTGTTTGTTATTTTTGGTAACAGTAATTTTTTAGTGTAGATTTAAATTATTTAAATAGGGTTAGGTGTTTAAATATATAATATAGTTATTTTAATTTGTAGTTTAATGTAATTTTAGTTTAAAAGTTAGGGTAGATTAATTTTTATTTTAACATAGTTTAATGCAATTTTATTATAATAGTTAGTGTAGATTAATTATTAATTTAATATAGTTTAATTTCATTTTAAAGGTAAGTTTAAATTTATAATAAGATAGGGATGAGTTAATATTTAATATTAAGTTAGCGGGTTGTTAGGTTTAGGGGTTAATAGGTTAATTTAGTTTATGGCGATGTGGGGGGCTGCCGGTTTAGGGGTTAATAACTTTATTTGGTTGCGGTGGGCTCCGGGAGCGGAGGGATAATGTAGGTGGTGGCGGTGTAGGGGGCGGCAGATTAGGGGTTAATAAGTTTATTAGAGTGGCGGTGGGCTCCGAGAGCAGAGTAATAGGGGTTAATAAGTTTATTAGAGTGGCGGTGGGCTCCGGGTGCGGCGGTTTAGGGGTTAAACAGTTTAGTATAGTTGCAAGTGTTTAGTGACAGGGTATAAATAAAGCTGGGAAAAAGCCGAAGAGCATCGAGATGGATGACTGTTAGTTAACAACAGTTCGTTGCTCATAGCCCCGTACTTTGTGCGCAGCTTTTTGACAGCTTTTTTGTTAAATATGGAGAGCGTATTCAGGTCTGCGGCAGCGATGTTAGGCGATGTTAGGCGAGCGTATTGGTGCCGGCTAATGCAGCACAGTTGACGGGTTGATAAATAGGCCCCCATATCTTCAGAAAGATATAAATAAACTAGAAGCTGACCAAAAGAGCGCTACTAAAATGGTACACAGTCTAAAATATAAAACATACAAAAAAGACTCTGCCCTAAACATGTATAGTTTAGAGGATAGAAGGGAAAGAGGTGACATGATAGAAACCGTCAAATATATGAAGGGACTTAATAAAGTAGAAACTGAAAGCATTTTCCACAACAAAACAAACCCCAAAGCATGGGGTCACAAACAAAAGTTAGAGGGTAGCAGATTCAGGAAGAAAGAGTGGTGGATTCAAAGACTTTAAAGGAGTTCAAAAATGCCTGGGACATGCATAAGGCTATCTTAAGGAAAAAGTAACATGTAATATGGGCAGACTTGATGGGCCTTTTTGGTTCTTATCTACCATCAAATTCTATGTTTCTATGAATGGACAACACAAAGGGCTAGATTATAAATTGAGTGTAAAATATTGCTTCTGCAAAAGCAATACCTGAGCTTAATTTAGGGACAGTATACACCAAGTTTCATATAACTGCAAGGAATAGAAACTACTATAAAGAAGAATATGCACAAATACTGATCCAAAAATTCAGTATAACACCTCTTTTAAAGGGACACACAATTTTTTTTTCATGATTTAGAAAAAGTATGCAATTTTAAACAACTTTCTAATTTACGTCTATTATCTAATTTGCTTCCTTTTATTGTTATCCTTTGCTGAAAGGTTTATCTAGGTAAGGTCGGGAGCAGCAAAGAACCTAGGTTCTAGCTTCTGATTGATGGCTGTATATATATACCGATTGTCATGTGTTCAGTTAGAAACCTGTAGTGCATTGCTGCTCCTTCAACAAATGATACCAAGCAAATTTGATAATAGAAGTAAACTGGAAAGTTGTTTAAAATTGTATGTTCTACCTAAAGCATAACATTTTTTTGGGGGGGTTTCATTTCCCTTTAAGGCTCGAGCGGGAGCGTTAATTAGTGCTCCACTTGTAATCTGGCCCATAGCGGGAAAGGAGCTCAGCCCTCCAGTAAGAATTCCAGCTTGTCATTAGGCTATAAACACTAATCAAATTCTTACTAGATCATTAATACCTGTTAAATACAATTGTAATATAGTAACTAGAGAAAACAATGCCATAAACCTCTTCACTATCAGATTAAACACCTTCACAAACAGAGACCTAGCAAACAAATCTGATACCATATAATAATATATACCAATATATAGCATATAGAAAAGCAAATTCATACTGTTAAAAAAAAAAGTCAGTTGGAATTATAACCTCTATGAGCTATAAAATATCCAGATCTCCAAGCTAAGTCCGTGAAGGAAGTATCAATAAAAATATCCATAATCATGCTCAGTCCAATCGACTCTAGATGCCATGTCAGTTTTTTAATTGCAACAAATAGGTTTATCTCTGCACTCATTGGAGGTCAATAAAAGGCATCGGGGACCTGAGCTAAATCTTTCTGAATCACCATACTATTTCCCCATAATACAACCATACTCACAGCTTTCAGTCATATAGTTAGGTCACCCTCTTCAATCGCACTGTGCAGAGAGATGTCTCCGAGAGCCATCGATCTCTGCATATCTGTGAGCATTAGGCTCACTACAGGGCACAGCCAATAATCACCCTCACAGCAAACTTTGACAGCAACCTTCCGAGTTTTCTCCATGTAAGCCATCCATACCGATTCATCCTCTATCTCCATTGAGCTTAGATACTCTTTTTTTCTAGTCCTGATTTCAGGATTCATGAGGAAGTCATCATCTAAGGTATCAGTTGTAGGGAAGTTATGAAGATTTGATAATGTTTTTACAAAGGCCTCTAAATAGGCATCTAACAAAGAACAAATTTATCTCAGAATAATAAATGTAGTAGTGGTTATGATTTACTTGCATCAGAGAACTGTACCTGCATACAATAGTATAAGACTTGATAATAGCAGCCAAGAAGTGACTGCCAAAGCCTGGTGACGGGGGGGGGGATGTTGAGGTCAAATTGCTAGGCCACCATGAGTTTCAATGGTCTGGATCTGGGCAGGAAGCTCAAAATTACAGTATTCTAAATATATATCAGCCCAGTGAAACAAAAGCCAGACATAGCTAACGATTAAAAGTAGGGCTGCTGTACAGTACACAAGATAATTGACAGATTAGATGTTTCACTATGGCAGCCTCAAACATGGCCGCTACCCAGACTCGCCCCCAATACAGAGATTTTATCAAAACTTTTATCTCTCTCTCTCTCTATAATTGCACTATTGTTTGCATCTAACCATGTGTTTATTCCCTGCAAAGGGGATGATTGACAAGCCCTGCTCTAGCACTAATGGTTGCACTAAAGCTGGGGGCAGAGCTCCTCTAACGATGCCGGGTGGACGATGTTCCTAAAAGTGAACCTGTATTGCTCGTGGGATATTTCCCTATCAGACCAAACTTGGCCAGTACCAACAACAGGATTAAAGGTGGCGCAAATAAGAATGCTGGTTTGGAATATATATCAAATAATATGAAATTACAAACTCCTGTGAGTAAACCAATTTTAAATAAATATTTTGAAGGTAATGTACAAAATGTGAATTTGAAATAAAAGTAAAATATAACCTTTATTAAATCATGTTAAAATCAGGGTTAACATACACTTAAAAATACAAATTGGTTAACTACCATATAGCCATAAGATAGTGGCTATAATAACAACACAACCAAATAAATATTCGTGTTGATTGCAATATAGAAATGGCTAGCTACGATTACCTAGAAGGGTGATACTGATGATCTGCTGAAATATTTGACCCTCTCACCCATAATATGGGAACATGAGAATATGGTGAATAGTTTATCTAGAATGGAGACAGAGAGGGTTATACTGTTGCTCCTGTCAGTTTGATATATATGGATCAATAATCACTGTCACCCCAGATATAAAATATTACACATATATTGGTAATTATGAAGATTTTGTATTATCCTGTGAGTGATTAGGTAGTAAAGAAATAATTCTCTGTTGGTCCCGAAAATTTGACTAATTACCAATAGGTATCTAGTATGGGTAAAGGGGGTGATTCAGTCCTATGGTCAGGAAAAGACTGACTGATTACCTTCTTAGTACCCTAAATGGCAGAACAATGTATAGGTCAATACTTATATTACCATCAGTATTCTGGAAAAGCCTGACTCATTACCTTGTTAGTACCAATGTTGTGGAAAATGATATAATACCATCTAGTGGTCAGGAAAAGCCTGACCTATTACCTTGTTAGTACCTGTGATTAAGAATAAATAATCTGAAAAAACTGACTAAATAGTATATATAATAATCTCGTAGTAATTTGGGAAAATAATTACCTATTTATTACCATAAGTTATTGGAGTTGTCACCATTAGAGATAACTTTTGCTATAATAACGTAGCTCTAATACAGCAGAATTTCACCGCCTAGGCAGTTATATTTTTTAAGTTTAACTAGTCATTTGTATTGTATAGTAGTATACCAATTATTTTTTAAAAACAACAAGAAGGGAAAGGGGGATTGCCACTATGGTGATTATTATATATACTATTTAGTCAGTTTTTTCAGATTATTTATTCTTAATCACAGGTACTAACAAGGTAATAGGTCAGGCTTTTCCTGACCACTAGATGGTATTATATCATTCTCCACAACATTGGTACTAACAAGGTAATCAGTCAGGCTTTTCCTGACTACTGATGGTAATATAAGTATTGACCTATACATTGTTCTGCCAATTAGGGTACTAAGAAGGTAATCAGTCAGGCTTTTCCTGACCATAGGACTGAATCACCCCCTTTACCCATACTAGATACCTATTGGTAATTAGTCAAATTTTCGGGACCAACAGAGAATTATTTCTTTACTACCTAATCACTCACTGGATAATACAAAATCTTCATAATTACCAATATATGTATAATATTTTATATCTGGGGTAACAGTGATTATTGATCCGTATATATCAAACTGACAGGAGCAACAGTATAACCCTCTCTGTCTCCATTCTAGATAAACTATTCACCATATTCTCATGTTCCCATATTATGGGTGAGAGGGTCAAATATTTCAGCAGATCATCAGTATCACCCTTCTAGGTAATCGTAGCTAGCCATTTCTATATTGCAATCAACACGAATATTTATTTGGTTGTGTTGTTATTATAGTAGCCACTATCTTATGGCTATATGGTAGTTAACCAATTTGTATTTTTAAGTGTATGTTAACCCTGATTTTAACATGATTTAATAAAGGTTATATTTTACTTTCATTTCAAATTCACTTTATACTTTTCCACGTTCCAGAGTGCTATATTTGTACCCCTTAATCAGTTTCTTACTGATTTCTTGCAAATATATGAATAGGTACAAGCACCTACCCTTAATCAGATAGTAACTACACATACTCAACTCACAGAGATGTATTTAACCAAATACTTAGTTGATAAGAAGGGGAACGTATAAATACAATTTTCAGTTCTGAGTAGTGCCATTGTTTCCTTTTCTGTTAAAAATGTACAAAATGTATAAGGTTTAAATGTGTATATCAAAAAATATATATATAATATATAATAAATAATGATAAATTTTAGTGATAAAACTTGAATAACAAAATTGTGTATAAAATAATGTGGTACATAAAATCAATCTATTCTAATATGTGCAAATAAATCTTAAATAACAATATATTATAGTTGTATAAATATATAGGGAATTGATGTAAGTGTACAAAACAAAAATAAAAAGTTATAGTGTGTATTAGAAACAGATAAGGTGGAATACGTCGCTCCGCTCTTTTGGGGGTTAGTAGCCCCTAGGGAGGACAAGAGGTGGGGAATTACCGTAGGGGAGTTCCTTTGGGAACCGGGGGTTTTGGACACCCCTACCTCCATATCTTTAATGAACTGTATCTCTGGTCCCCAGTAACGGATCATGCCGCTTTTTGGACTGTGGCATCTGGGAACCCCCGGGATCACCCCGAAACTGCCACCCCTGAGTCCTGGGATTCTGTTGCTGCTATGGAGGTGCTGGTCTGTCTGGAGGGGTGGGAATGTCGGGGAAATTGTGGGATTGTCCAGTGTCTTATCAAGATGAGCTTTGTGTATAAAAGGAGTGTGTGTTTTCCAATAAAATCAGTTCTTCTTTGTTCCACCTAAATGCTAGTTGTCTAGTCATTTGGGTGGGGATTGCTGAAATCACTCTCTCTCCACTACATAGCAGCTGGTTCCAGGTGTTGGAAGATCGTTTCGACCGAGCTACCCAGTTGGGGTAGCAGGGGATCCGTCACAATAATATTATCGCTACAGAATTTATTTTGTGGAGACGTATTCCACCTTATCTGTTTGTTTCTAATACACATTATAACTTTTTTTTTGGACACTTGCATCAATTCACTATATATTTATACAGCTATAATATATTGTTATTTAAGATTCATTTGCACATAATATTAGAATAGATTGATTTTATGAACCACATTATTTTTATACACAAATTTGTTATGCACTGTTTTTTATATATCTCTAAAATTGATTATTATTTTATTATATATATTTTTTGATACACACATTTAAACCTGATACATTTTGTATGTTTCATCTGTGATTTTATATTTTACCTTCAAAAGATTTATTTAAAATTGGTTTATTCAGAGGAGTTTGTAATGTCATATTATTTGATTAACCCTAACCCTAATATATTCCAAACCAGCATTCTTATTTGCGCCACCTTTAATCCTGTTGTTGGTATCTTTTCTGCAAATTAATTTGGGATAATTTGTGATTTCTAAGGTTGGCAGTGTTTGGGAGTTTAGTTACCAGGAGGATACTTTATTAGATTTTCTGTACTACAAACTTGGCCAGTAGTCTTCTTATCCTGGCGTCAAGTGGAAGGATAAGGGAATATCCAAGAACAAGAGAACAGATAATTAAATGAGATATGCGGTACTCACAGCAGAGAGGGCAATCCTTCACGGCACCAGAGAGGGTTAACAGGAGAGTAGTCAGGCAAGCAGAGATCAGCAACAAGGCAATCCTTCATGGCACCAGAGAGGTTAATTGGAGAGTAGTCAGGCAAGCAGAGTTCGGCAACAACAAGGCATTCCAGAGAACCAGCAGTTCAGGGGTTAAACAGAAGAATGGCCACCGACAGGCAGAGTTCAGCATCAATAAGGCAATCAGCAGTTCAGGGGTTAACCAGTAGAGTGGTCACAGACAGGCAGAGTTCTGCATCAATATGGCAATCAGCAGTTCAGGGGTTAATCAGTAGAGTGGTCACAGACAGGCAGAGTTCTGCATCAATATGGCAATCAGCAGTTCAGGGGTTAATCAGTAGAGTGGTCACAGACAGGCAGAGTTCAGCATCAATAAGGCAATCAGCAGTTCAGGGGTTAATCAGTAGAGTGGTCACAAACAGGCAGAGTTCAGCATCAATAAGGCAATCAGCACTTCAGGGGTTAATCAGTAGAGTGGTCACAGGCAGGCAGAGTTCAGCATCAAATGGGCAATCAGCAGTACAATAATAAGAACACAGCACCCAGGGAGCACAAGACAACCTATACTTGGGCACAGGTGATCCGGCCGGCATCAGAATGGAAGTAGTGTGCGGCAATGACATCATCGCTGCACGCCCACAGGAACCGCCGCGTCCATGGCAACGACCATGGAAACAGGAGCCGCGACACAGGAGCCGGCTAGAGCAGCGTGACAGAACCTTGGCCATCTGGCATTTAATAAATGAGGCCCATTGTGCTTGATGATGATGTAACATGTCCAGAAAAAGTACTTCCATATTGCTCAGAATACAGGGAAGAGCAAGTTATAATGTTGTATTTAATGGGAAGGGCCTAGAAGAAGATGTCCTTTTACACTGAGTGCAGGGAAGAAGACCCTAAAATCCTTTTTTTTTGGCCCCTTACCACTTAGAGGGACACACAAAACCATTATTTGAAAGAGGCAAATCTGTCTTATAGAATGATGGGGTTACAAAATAATTTAAAGATGCAGGTAACTCTATTGAATAATGGTGATTACCTGCATCAATATGTGTAATATTTTTTCAACTAAACAATAATGTAATCTAAATAAAACAGTGGTATTAATGACCCTGTTTGCCTGATAACATATATTACAAAGAGCTCACATTATTGTTCTGCAAGACTTTGCACATCACACATTTTTTGTTAAATTATGATATCCACTACATTTCTAAAGATGAATATTGGTTAATGAGATTTGCCAAGGTAAATATAACAATGAGTAAATTGGATTTCCAGCAGGAAACTTTATAATTTTAAAGATTTCTGTGAACTGCTGTTAGAGGAAAGAAAGAAAAGATTTTGTCAGTAAAACAATTGCAAATTAATGAGACGTACAATGCTGCATGCTTGTGTGTAGTCAGAGGAATCTAATTAAGTGGCCAGCCCCTCTTAGGAAGAGAAACACGTATGCAAAACATTCTAAAAATATGCAGCACTATGTTCAGATCTAGGAATGAAATTAGTTACTTACACAGTTTGACAAAATATAAATGTTGGAGGAAAGTAGAAAACACGGATATGATTGAAATCTATAAATGTATTAAACATTTAGGGGTAGTTTTATCAAATGTCGGGCGGACATGATCCGCTGTAGTGGATCATGTCCGTCCGACATCGCTAAATGCCGACAGCATACCCTGTCGGCATTTAACATTGCACAAGCATTTCTGGTGAAATGCTTGTGCAATGCCGCCCCCTGCACATTTGCGGCCAATCGGCTGCTAGCAGGGGGTGTCAATCTTCCCGATCGTATCTGATCAGGATGATTGCTGTCCGCCACCTCAGACCACTGCTTCTAAAAATTGTTGCATAGGATATTAGCACATCTAGGCAAGTATCCCCGCTTGCTCTTACCCAGTAACACTCCATATACACTGTTATCAATGCACAAAAGGATTCTGGGTAAGATATGCAAATTAGGTATCCAACATCTCAGATTTTTTGCTTCATACTTTGTTAATTTCCTATGCAACAATTTGTATTGATTTACTTTTGAGACATGGAAGATTTTAATCTCAGACTTTTATCTCAACCATAATTTTAATGAATTTTGATTTAACCCTGAAATTACCTTTATCTAAGCAGCAATCAGAAATCTATCTGCTACTGATGAGTTCTAACAAGAACAAAACAGGCTGTCTAGTGGTGATTTCTGTATTGCTGTATTGAAGCAAAAAATCTGATATAATAGATATCTAATTTGCATATCTTACCCAGAATCCTCCTGTGCATTAATAACAGTGTATATGGAGTGTTACTGGGTAAAAGCAAGCAGGGATACTTGCCTAGACGTGCTAATTTCCAATTCAACCATTTTTTATTTATATATATATATATATATATATATATATATATATATATATATACAGTATATACAGTATATATATATATATATATATATATATATATATATATATATATATATATATATATAGTTAAAAAAGATAGATAATCCCTTTATTACCCTTTCCCCAGTTTTGTATAACCAACTCAGTTATATTAATATACTTTTTACCTCTGTGTATCTAAGCCTCTGCTGACTGTCCCTTTAAATGTAAAGGGCTCCAATGCACTTGTATATATGTCTTTATATCTATACATATGTATTCATGTGCTTATATGTGTGTAAATATATAGATATATATTTTTGTGCAATATATATATATATATTTAAATAATTTCTATTAGATGATGTTATCATGAGTGTAGCTACACTTTGTAATGTATTTTGTATGTGTTTTGTGACACTTTTTTGTTTTGAAAAATAGTTAACCAGAGGTCACACTAACCCGATGATCATTAACTTTAATTGCACTCAAGCGATCGTCTTTACTTTCAACTTGTAATAAGAGCAAATAACCTGACGCGCACAAACACCCGTCATAAATCCCTTGTTGCCTGCGCGTAAAGGTTAGCGCTCCACTCGTAATCTAGTCCTTAGCAGGCAGACAAAAATAACAAAATGAGGGGTCATAATTTTAGGTTGGAGATTAGTAGGTTCATAGATTTTTGCAGATAGGACAGTCGGTATGCAAGGTTTCTGTGGGTATTCCAGATAATACTAATAATAATTTTAATATTGTTGATAAACAAATACAATTTTACAGATTGTGTATGTGTTTGTATCCTGAACGTTGTTGCAACAGCAAATCGTAATCCCGCTCCAAGAGGCATACGAGGTAGAACTACTGCACAAGAATTTAGTGGATACTACAACTAGAAAGGAATTAAACACTGATTTACAGTGAGGTGAACCCCTTGTGGGGTTCATACTATCAAAATGAACACATTCAGGAAGAAGACACCACCATTACTGGGACTGTTGTCCTGCAGGGAAATGAATTCTCTTCCAGCCTGCAGAATAGAGTAGTATTTTACTTTAGTAAAAGTTAGTTGATCTCTTGCAGCCCACAAACTCCAGAATAGGCAAAGCCTTAATATTTCCTGTACAATACTTAATGCAGGTTTTGCACATGTTAATATTAGCCTCTCATGCTGAACTGTGCAATTGAAACATTAAATTCATATTTTGATTTAGCAGTAAACATTGCATTTCTACTACTGGAAACATACTATATTATTTAGCCCATGCCGATGTAAAAGTGGTTTAGAGACTGCTCATGAAGACTGTACTACATTATTTGACTGAGCTTTTGGGGTGGGGTATTTCTTGTTCAGCTGGGCTTGATTTGCAGATGTGATTTTGGACTATTACATAATGATGATCACTCACTATACTGTTTTTCTGAAGGTATGGACTACTTTAGGTCTGCATAGTCTTTTTTTGGCTGAAAATGAATTGGTTTCAGAAACTCTCTCCAGGATTAATTGTATTGCCCTGTTAGATTTATTAAATTTTGCTGCAATTTAGTGCTTGGCCTTGAATTTCCAGTGAGCTTACCTCCATAAAAAGTAATCTAGCTCACTAAAATGCAGATTCTTGCAGGGGAGAGTGAATGTGACAGGAAGCACTAGGCCCCTGATGTCAACCTTTTCTCTTTTTAGTACATAAAAAACAATTACATTTTACAGCATAATTTACCTTGCATTCTAGTTTCACAATCATGCCTTTTTCTTTCATTTTTATTTATGCATTTGAAGCAAACTCGTCAGCCTACATTTAACAAGATGAAACTCCAAGACCTACAGGCGTAATATGCTTAGATCATTCCTAAGAAATGCCCTGTTCAGCCTACTCACAAGACTAAGGAAAAGATTGCATTAAAAAGATAAGGAAGTCTTTGAACTTTAACTTCTTCCTTACAGTTTTTTTTTTTGTAAATTACGGAGTACCTTACATGTGTAAGACATTGTAAATACACATTTTGTATGGGTTTCATTTATACAACGTTTTAAGTAAAATATTATTCCAATTTTTACAGGGTAAATACAATGTGCTTTTGAAATGCTTATTTTTTTCAGTACTATAATGTATGTATCAAACCATCACATACAGAAGTTGAGCTCACACCCTTAGCTAGATACATATGGCTAGATTACGAGTTGTGCTAACGCTGCTTTTTAACGCCCGCTGGTATTACGAGTCTTGAAGGTACAGGCTCACCGCTCACTTTTTTGTCCAGACTTGGAAATACCGCAAATCCACTTACGTAAATTGCGTATCCTATTTTTTCAATGGGACTTGCATAAATGGGACTTTATGAGTCTGCCAAAAAGTGAGCGGTGCACCCTCTCCTATCAAGACTGGTACTGCAATTTAAAGTCAGTAATTAAAAGTTTTACACTAAAACGCTGTAGCATAAAACTCTTAACTGAAGTGCTAAAAAGTACATTAACACCCATAAACTACCTATTAACCCCTAAACCCAGGCCCTCCCGCATCGCAAACACTTTAAAAAAAAAATGTAACCCCTAATCTGCGGAACCGGACATCGCCGCCACTATAATAAATATATTAACCCATAAACTGTCGCACTCCCGCCTCACAAACATTAGTTAAATATTACTAACCCCTAATCTGCCGTCCCTAACATCGCCAACATCTACCTACATTTATTAACCCCTAATCTGCCACCCCCAACGTCGCCGCCACTATACTAAAGTTATTAACCCCTAAATCTAAATCTAACCCTAACACCCCCTAACTTAAATATAATTAAAAGAAATCAAAATAAATATACCTATCATTAACTAAATTATTCCTATGTAAAACTAAATACCTATAAAATAAACCCTAAGCTAGCTACAATATAACTAATAGTTACATTGTAGCTATCTTAGGGTTTATTTTATTATTTTTTTTCCAAAATTTTTTTTTATTAAAACAATCAAACATGAACAATAAAAGGATGGAAGGAGATACAGGAGGGAAATGCTATTGCAAATCATGATAACAATTCAATTTTTCATCGCTATGAATACATGGTAATAGTTGGTGCGCATCTCCTACAATGTCAGGGATGCGACCTATAACATCTGTCGTACCTATGATTTTATTACATGTCCGTTAGATGAGAGAGAAAAAAATAAGGAAAAAATTAGGATTCCTTGCCTGCATATATCTTGTCTCTATTTTATTATTTTATTTTTTTAAGAAAGATAGTATGATAAAATTATACAATGAAACATAAAACTCTTGAATAGTTTGGACTCTATGGTCTATTCTCTAAGATACAGTAAGATCATTAGTCAACTATGTAAACATTTTTGCTTTAATTGAAACATGGAGAAAGTAGAAGTGAGGTCTACATATTTTAGGACCTTGTACAAGTATATATCTATATATATCTGCGTACGATCACACATACACAAATACATCCGGATAAGCAGAGAACATAAATACCGTATTGTGCCGCATATGGGCCGCATCTGATTATAGGCCGCACCCTTAAAGTTTGGGTGCCATTTTGAAGAAATAAAAAATTTAAAGGAAACACACACAATGTGCAAGCGATGAGTCCCAATGCAGGGTGTCAGCTCCCAGGGGATACTTTTACACTTCCCCAAGAGTAGAGAAAAAAGAAAAACAAGGAAAGATGCTGCACTCCTCAGTAATTTCAAATGTCAAAAAAACCTTTATTCAGCCATTAAAGCTGTAATGGCTGAATAAAGGCTTTTTTTTTACCCTTGAAATTACCAGTACTAAGGAGTACAGCATCTTTCCATTTTTTATTTTAAAATATTAAATAATTTTGTATGTACTGGTACATTTTTAGCAGGTACGATGTGATGGGGATAAAAGCACTTTCTTACCTGACAATATCAGTAGCAACACGGACTCATATGGGACATTGTGTGCTCCACTCACTTCCTCCCTCATAAAGCCCAAGCTCCAAATTACACTGTGCTCAGCACAGTATTACACAGCATTACCGCATCATTGCACACCTTCACAGTGGCGGCTCCTGCATATGAGCGTCCTGCTCATTATCCAAACCAATTACCTTTGCAAAATGTTGCAAAACTATCTAACTCCAGCAGACTACAATCCCCATAAGACCACAGGGTGCACCGGAAGTTCGGCTGTACTGCGCAAGTACAAATTTGCAGATAAGCACCCGATTATAGGCCGCACCCCGCATATAGGCCGCACTGCACATTTAAAGCTACAAATCAAGGGAAAAAAGTGCGGCCTATATGCGGAACAATACGGTATATCTATATCTATATCCAGAGGCAATGGGTAGGAAAGAGGGGGAGGGAGGGGGTAAGGGTCTGCGGGAGTAAGGGTTCTGTTTCGGTTTTTAGCTCATTCTGGGTAAAGTGTAAGCCAGGGATGCCAAATTTTGATGTGTGAATCTGTCTTGTCAAGTACTCTAAAGGAATATTGCTCCATTAGTCTGATATGTCTGACTATAGTTAGTATTTGTGTAAAAGATGGTTGGGTTTCATTCTTCCACGCTCTGGCAATAGCCAGCTTGGTTGCCATGAAAAGATAAATCATAAGAGCGTCTGCGGATTTGTCTAAAGTAGGAACTGGCATATGTAGGAGAGTAACCTCCGGTAAGCAAGGGGGATAAATATTAAGGTTGTTCATTGTGTTGTATAATTTCCTCCAGAGAGGTTGAATTTTTGGGCATGACCACCAGATGTGTACATGAGTGCCTGACTGGCCACATAGTCTCCAGCATAGGGGAGATTGTGAGTTGTAGGTTTTATGTAAGTTGACGGGAACAAGATGCCATCTTACCATGATTTTATAATATAGCTCCCATAAGGTAGCACAGTGGAGAAGTTTCCTAGTTGTCTGTATTCTGCTATGCCAAACATCAGTGTCTACTATGAATCCAATCTCTTTCTCCCAAGCGCTGTGCTGCGATATTTTAAGGAAAGGCTTAGTGTTTGTTAGGAGGTTATAATGTAAGGATAGTGCGTGTTTGATAGTGTGCGCCTTAGTCCATGTGTGCTCCCATATCGAGGGTGATCTAAGAGCCCTCTTTGGATAGTCCCATGAGCGCAGTAAGGAGCTAATGCGGAAGGCTTCAAATTGTAACTTCGGGGGTATGTTAAATTTGGTGCAAAGCTGCGGGTGAGAGAGCCAGATCCCTAAGTCATAGAAATCATTAACAGTTTTAATGTGCAGGGTCTGCCATAGGTCTGGATGAGTTTCTGGTAATGCAACCAGAGCTGCTGCCAAGGTAAGAACAGGCAAAGGGTAAGGTGAAATATTGGGGTCATGGCGAATATGATTCCAAAACTTGAATGCGTCTTGAAGTGTGGAGCTCAGGGGTCCTAGTTTTTGCCTGTGATGTGAGGGTATCCACAGGAGGTCAGTTAAGGTTAAATTAGGGGGAAGCATCAAGGATTCCACAAGGTACCAGCCTAAGGCATTCGACTTATGGTTATTCCACTCTAATATGTGTGAAAGTCTGGTAGCGTTGAAATATGTAGTAAGGTTAGGGAGAGCTAGCCCTCCTTGCGTGTATGGTCTTTCTAAAGTCTGTCTCGCCGTTCTAGGGCGTCTGTCTTTCCATATGTAAGTAGTAATCATACCTTGTAATTTATTCAGAATGGGTCTTGGAATGTTGTATGGTATGCATCTAAATAGATATGTGATAGGGTTTATTTTTATTTTACAGGCAAGTTTGTATTTATTTTAGCTAGGTAGAATAGTTACTAAATAGTTATTAACTATTTAATAACTACCTAGCTAAAATAAATACAAAAGTACCTGTAAAATAAAACCTAACCTAAGTTACAATTACACCTAACACTACACTATAATTAAATTAATTCCCTAAATTAAATGCAATTAAATAAAATTAGCTAAAGTACCAAAACAACAAACATTAAATTACCGAAAATAATAAACAAATTACAAGATTTTTAAACTAATTAGACCTAATCTAATCCCCCTAACAAAATAAAAAAGCCCCCCAAAATAAAAAAGCCCTACCCTACACTAAATTACAAATAGCCCTTAAAAGGGCCTATTGCGGGGCATTGCCCCAAATTAATCAGCTCTTTTACCTGTAAAAAAAATTACAAATCCCCCCCAACATTAAAACCCACCACCCACACAACCCAATACCTCCTTAAAAAAAACCTAACACTAACCCCTTGAAGATCACCTTACCGGGAGAAGTCTTCATCCAACTGGGCCGAAGTCCTCCAGACGGGCAGAAGTCTTCATCCAGACGGCATCTTCTATCTTTATCCATCCGGCGCGGAGCGGGTCCATCTTCAAGACATTCGACACGGAACATCCTCTTCATCTGACGGCTAACACTGAATGAAGGTTCCTTTAAATGATGTCATCCAAGATGGCGTCCCTTCTATCAGCCAATCGGAATTAAGGTAGAAAAAATTCTATTGGCTGACGCAATCAGCAAATAGGATTCTATCAGCCAATCGGAATTGAAGGGACGCCATATTGGATGACGTCATTTAAAGGAACCATCATTCAGTGTTAGCAGTCAAATGAAGAGGATGCTCCACGTTGGATGTCTTTAAGATGGACCCGCTCCGCGCCGGATGGATGAAGATTGAAGATGCCGTCTGGATGAAGACTTCTGCCCGTCTGGAGGACCACTTCGCCCGGCTTGGATGAAGACTTCTCCCGGCTTCGTTGAGAACTTCGGCCCGGTTGGATGAAGACTTCTCCCAGTAAGGTGATCTTCAAGGGGTTAGTGTTAGGTTTTTTTAAGGGGGTATTGGGTGGGTTTTAGAGTAGGGTTGGTTGTGTGGGTGGTGGGTTTTAATGTTGGGGGGAAATTTGTAATTTTATTTACAGGTAAAAGAGCTGATTACTTTGGGGCAATGCCCCGCAAAAGGCCCTTTTTAAGGGCTATTTGTAATTTAGTGTAGGGTAGGGCTTTTTTATTTTGGGGGGCTTTTTTATTTTGCTAGGGGGATTAGATTAGGTGTAATTAGTTTAAACATCTTGTAATTTGTTTATTATTTTCTGTAATTTAGTGGGGGTTTTTTGGTACTTTAGCTAATTTTATTTATTTGTATTTAATTTAAGAAAATTAATTTAATTATAGTGTAGTGTTAGGTGTAATTGTAACTTAGGTTAGGTTTTATTTTACAGGTACTTTTATATTTATTTTAGCTAGGTAGTTATTAAATAGATAATAACTATTTAGTAACTATTCTACCTAGTTAAAATAAATACAAACTTGCCTGTAAAATAAAAATAAACCCTAAGCTAGATACAATGTAACTATTAGTTATATTGTAGCTAGCTTAGGGTTTATTTTATAGGTAAGTATTTAGTTTTAAATAGGAATAATTTAGTTAATGATAGGAGTATTTATTTTGCTTTATTTTAATTATATTTAAGCTAGGGGGTGTTAGATTTAGGGTTACACTTAGGTTTAGGGGTTAATAACTTTAATATAGTGGCGGCGGCGACGTTGAGGGTGGCAGAATAGGGGTTCATAAATGTAGGTAGGTGGCGGCGATGTTAGGGCCGGCAGATTAGGGGTTAATAATATTTAACTAATGTTTGCGAGGCAGGAGTGCGGCGGTTTAGGGGTTAATATGTTTATTATAGTGGCGGCAACGTTGGGGGCGGCATATTAGGGGTCAATAAGTGTAGGAAGGTGGCGGCGACATTGGGGCGGCAGAGTAGGGGTTAATAAATATAATGTAGGGTTCGGCAATGTTGGGGGCAGCAGATTAGGGGTTCATAAGTATAATGTAGGTGGCGGCGGTGTCCGCAGAGGCAGATTAGGGATTAGTAAATATAATTTAGGTGTCGGCGATGTCGGGGGTGGCAGATTAGGGTTAATAAGTGTAAGATTAGGGGTGTTTAGACTCGGGGTTCATGTTAGGTGTAAACATAAATTTTATTTCCCCATAAGAATCAATGGGGCTGCGTTAGTGAGTTATACGCTGCTTTTTTGCAGGTGTTAGACTTTTTTCAGCCGGCTCTCCCCGTTGATTCCTATGGGGAAATCATGCACGAGCACGTTACACCAGCTCACTGCTGACTTAAGCAGCGCTGGTATTGGAGTGAGATTTGGATCAAAATTTTGCTCAACGCTCACTTCTTGTCTTTTAACGACGAGTTTCTGAAAACTCGTAATACCAGCGCTGTAGGTAAGTGAGCGGTGAGGGAAAATTGCTCGTTAGCACCGCACAGCCTCTAATGCAAAACTCGTAATCTAGCCGATAGATAACATTGTAAAATGTGCCTTTAGATCATCTCGCTATGGACTTTGTAGCACAGACAGATCATTTTAGATCATCTAACCTGAACCGAGAGCTTTAGATCATTGGACCCATAGTGTTACAGTTTTAAAAACTTACAAACAAATGATGGGTGATGAGGATATTCGTACAAATGACAATATCATAAAGATTTAACAAACAGATTTAAAGTTGATTTGTCTCAATGTTAAATACTGTAACATATTACTGGATACAGGGCCATCTTTAATATTGACTGGACCCTGGGCAAAAACTTTCTTGCCCCCCCCCCCCACCCCATGCAATTTTGCTCTCCACCCTAACATCCCAAAAAATAACTAAATCAATTTATTTTACAATTTTTAAAATTATTAGCCCAGCAGCTCATCCACTGCTGGGCTAATCATTTTTAAAAAATGAAATAAATTGCAAAATGTGAAACTGGATGTAAGCAGTACTAATAAGTAAATAAATATATAAATTCCTCCACTGTGGATTCAATTAATATTCTTTTGAATGTGATTCTGGTGTGAGGTTAGCTGGTTAAAGAGATTTAGGGCAGCCAACAGGAGCAAAGCAAGGTAAAGACTGAGGAGGAAGCATGGAGGTGCAGACAAATATAAGTTTACTGACTGGAACAGCAGAACTACTATGGGAAGCTGTAAAATCTGAGACAGAGAGAAAACAAAAACTATAACAATAAACCTTACATTAATGTGTGAAGTATCAGCATGACACTATACATCAGTCACAGCAGCACATGTCACTTCTTTGCTACAAACAAGTTCCCTCTCACCCTGCACTAGACAATGCTGCATGGGGAGGGGCGTGTGTGCACTCACTTATTCTTCCCACTGACACCTTTGTACAAAGCACTGTTCCCCTGACAAACTTCAGTTAGTTGATCTTAGGGTCACAGCAGAAAGAGCAGGGCTAAGGGGACCAGCAGACTGGATGCTGTCTGCCCAAGGCTGAATGGATACAGTGTGAGATGAGTCACACAGCCTCAAGACTGAAGAGAGCAGTGTATGCAGCTCCACAGATGCTCAAATCCTCACATGCCTGCCGCTCCAGCTTTCTGCTGCATGCGCCTACAGTCAGCCCTACCCAGAAACAATCCCCACCACCAGAGCAGTTACCTGGTAACATTGGTAACCCCAGTAGGACCTTTTCTGATGCAATGGGAATGGCTGGATGCAGAGTTAGGGCTTTGCTTTCAGTGCTGCACAGTGCACATCTAAAACAGCACATGGCTATAGCTTGGCATGTCACATGACACCGGCATGGTCTGGCACAGTTTTTTATTTTTATTTTTATTTTTTTTATTGAGGTTCTATTCAAGGCAAACAAATGGTAATTGTCAAGATACACCATGAAGAAAAAGAAGTTGTTACAAGGTAGACTGCTTAAACAAATCAAAATAAAAAAAAGACATTGCGATTAAATGCCAAAATACAATTTCCAAATAAACAATAATTGCCGTTCAAGCTATACACCCACCATGTAATTTAAGCGGCCACTCTTGGACCACATAGAGATGTAATATACAAAACATAAAGTGCTAGGGGGCCACTCATGGACCCCAGATGAAGAACCTCCTTTTTACTTTTTGGTACTATAATAATATAAATAATCATGAAACTTGAAACAAGAAACAAACCCCCGCCTGTTCTCTCTACAAACAAAACATTAATAACAATATTCCTGCTTTAGGTAACCTTATCATTGATTTGGAGAACCCCTTAAATTATATATATATATATATATATATATATATATATATATATATATATATATATATATATATATATACACATATTAAAAAAAAAAAAAAAATAGAAGTGATAGAAAGACAAATAGCCAATAGAGGGTATACTATCCCATGTATCTACTCCAATAGAACATCTGATACATTACACATTTACAGTATAAACAGTCTAAACTGTGCACTAGGAGCTGGGAAACTCAGGGGTTTGGCAAAAATACTTTCTCCCCATAGAGGGTTGTAGGTGAAACAATTAAGGCAGACATTTTTTACAGCCTAACTGACAAGTGATAAACTACAGCATCAAATAGGCAGCAATATAAAGGTAGTTTAGTCTAAGGTGATTGGGATGTTAAAACAAGGGATGAGTAGTAATAGGCACATAAACAGCATTAACTTTAATATATAACCTACCGTTGAGGATACAGAAAAACTATGGTATATAGTGTTAAAATGTTTAGCAGTTTTGTTACAATACTTCCCTCACTAGTATATAGAAAAGCAGAAAGCAAATCCAGTACTAATACAGTCCAGATTTAAAGGTATACTTTGTACTCTGTCTTGCTTCTCATGAAGACTACTTATATAACGGCAATATATTTTAAGATGATAGTATTGAATCAGGACCAGCCTGTATAGAAGCACTGTCTATTGATTGTAAAGGAAAAGTCCATATAGGGCAACAGAGATACCTCCAATCTTCATCCAGGGAAACAGTGACAAAGGAGGCTAGTATATATCTAGAGGCTGCTAATAAATGGCTAATGACTTATATATGCAGAGGTGAAAGACACAGTTAAAAGGGCTAAAGGCCAAAAACATATCGTCTGCCCAATGTCAAGCAAAGCTGTACAGTCTTTATACACATTTTCAACATTTATCAGCTGTGGGGATAAACACGATATACAGCACACAGTTTCATTCCTCTAATATGTGGGCTGCCCTCTCATTATGGTAGATCATCGATCCTCCAGGGTCCCACTGGGAAAGCTGTGGGGTGTTGCATGAATAAGGAGTACCGTGGAGGCAAGAAACAACTGCTGAAAAGGAGTACACCCTAGACCATAGGGACACATGCAGCTGCAATCTGACCTAAGGGTGGACAACACACGCTATAGATTTTCCACAGTTGCCGTCTTGCTCTTTAACCGGGGTCCTCCAGGGGACAAGTTCCAACCTCATTTGGTTCGGTAACATGTTAGAGCTAGATAGCTCATTTGTTGTATCGCAGGGCAGGAGTACACAGGCCAAACTCCCCTCCGCAATCATTGAGGCTTTCACCAACACTCCGTCTGAGCTTAGCGACAGGTCATACTCCCCTCTTCTTAGATATTGTTCGGAGATGGAATGTAGGTGCCAGGGCCCCTTAGCGCCACCTCCTTCCCCTTCAAACAGGCTAGGGTTGGTTTGGGAGAACTGTTGTGCTGTGCGTGGCTTGTCACCATGGAGTGTTTGGTCCAATGCATCCTCTAAGGCAACATGGTGATTGGCAAGTAAGCATCGTATCTCTTTTAAAAAGAATAATGGGATCTCCATTGTAAATAATTAATAGAGAACGCCAGGCAGGGGCAGGATGAATAAACTCAAGGTATGTTGCGTTAGTACTCTCCTAATATTTTACGCTCAGCACTGCGTGCTGCCTAACGACAAGGCCCAAATGAGCCTTGCCGGGGGGTTAAATGGAAGGCCTCAACCTTGAAGTGTGCTCCGGGCACTCAAAGTCGTATCCATCTCAATAGTTTAAGGTTCATCTGATGCGGGATCATTTGCGCTTCTAAAATCAGGCTGTGTAACATCCAGATGAGCCATTTGAATTAGTATTTTAGGTAAAGGTGATGAAAAGACTGGAGCAGAATGGTATTGTGCGACCTATCATGGCCGCTTCCCGGGAAGTTCCCCCACACAGTTTTTAAAAAAAAAAAATATAAGCAGAGTACTTTTGACTGTGACAGTATTAGGACTGAATGTGTGTGTTCCCCATGTCACATCAGCAGTCTGGTTGAACCATAAAAAAAAAAAAATTTTTTTTTTTTTTTTTTTTTTTTTAGGATTCTTGGGCCCCTCAACAGAGACTGGGCCCTGGGCAGCTGCCCCTTTTGCCCTGTGTTAAAGACGGTCCTGACTGGATAATATTATTACGTAAGTAAAAATGTTTAAAAATATAAGTGAAATTACAAGACAAAATGTGGTGCATTGCTTACTGTACCACACAACATATAGATATGTCAGAGCTGCAGGAAGCTTCAGCAGTCTCGGTTGTTGAGTTACAGCCGAGAGCTGGAGTTTCTGAGCTCATGGCATCTGTCTGCATATGGAACTGGAGCGCGATCAGTGCTCCGGTTCCATATGAAGACAGAGGCCAGATCGTTACAAACGGTGTGTGTGTCATGGTCTGTAACGATCATCTGCTGTTGCCGGCGGGAGGTGTGGGAAAAAATCCAGGAGGCGGGTAGGCAGTCCAGCAGCGGAGTGAGGAGGAAAGGCCCTACACTGCGGTAAAATAAAAAATAAAGGGAGAGAGAGGGATGGGGAGCTACGCTACAGAGAAAAGGTGGGTTGGGGACATCCCTAACCAACTATCACTGGAGTGGGAGCACTACACTACAGAAAATAAAAAAATATATATTTGATATGCATTTTATAGGTACTGGCAGACAGTTTCCTGTACCTAAGATGGCAGACACTAATTAGAGGGAGAGGGTTAGAAAGCTGTTTAGGAGGGATCCGGGAGGTTGGAAGGTAAAGGGGATTGTATACTGCAAAAAAAAGCCTTAAAATTTAATATTTGCAGACTGTCTGCCAGTGGGGGATGAGGGAGGGAAGAGAGCTCTTTGGGAGGGATCAGGGGGTGGGAGGTGTCAGGTGGGAGGGTAATATCTACAAGCTAAAATTAACCTTACAAACTACCTGATTAACCCATTCACTGCCAGGAATAATATAATTGTGGTGCACTGCTGAGCTTAGCCTCCTTCTAATTACCAAAAAACAATGGCAAAGCCATGTATTTCTGCTATTTCTGAACAAAGGGGATCCCAGAGAAGCTTTTACAATCATGTGTGCCATTATTGCACAAACAGTATATAAATAAGTTCAGTGAGAAACCCAAAGTTTGTTATTAAACATTTTCTTTTTACATGATCGTATTTGGCATGAAATATACCAAAATAGGCCTAGATCAATACATTAGGTTGTCTATTTAATAATAATAAAAAAAATATATATATATAGTTTTGACAGGTAAATAAAAAAATAACAAGCAAATAGCCTCTATTTCTGAGTGATAGCAAAAATGCAAAAAAATACTCTGGTAATTTGGGCAAGTTCTTCTCTCTGAATGTCACAGTAGTGAACAGGTTAAAGGGATATGAAACCCACATTTTTCTTTCATGATTCAGATAGAACATATAATTTTTAATAACTTTCAAATTTTCTTCTATTATCAAAGTTTCTTTATTTTCTTATTATCATTTGTTGAAGCAGGAAGGTTAGTTCAGGAGTGTGCACGCATATGCAGTACTATATTGCAGCAGTTTTGCAACAATAGTACAATAAATGTGCAAATGAAAATCACAAAAATAAGATTGAAAATGAATGTGAATACTATATAAGATATAAAATGTGTGATTTTCTACTCACGTTAAGTAGAGCTATTAAAAGCTCTATGTATTGCGCACACATACCTTATACTGGTAGGCAAACAGTGTATCCCACAAGAAGCTCATACAGACATATTTATTAAAAACATATAAAATACATAAAAATGCCAAATGCACAGACGTATTGATTTCAACTGAGGGACTAAAACAGGAACAGTACATATACACTGTCCGAAGTAAACCTCTATTGCGGATGGAAGCGGATTGAATGTGGCTAGTATCCCACTTCACTACCGCTACTTTCCTAAATGCTGAGGTGTAAGTCCGCCCCTGACATCACTGGCATAAATCAGCGTGTCACGTGGGTACGTGTACAATTCCGACGTACATTTCGCAGTAATCTGACGGTCATTTTCTATGAAAGGTTTTGGTTACCTAAAGGTATACGTATATTCATATATATATATATATATATATATATATATATATATATATATATATATATATATATATATATTTATATTTATTTATTGCTGCCCAACGCTGCACAATTTGCCCCTTGTGCTGGGCTGGGTGGTAGGCCATGTCTATCTGCGCCAGAACGAGGCTCCCTTTGAAGCCTATGTAAGAGCTCTCTCATGAGAGCTTGGCTTCCAGCGATGTGAACATGAGGTTGCGTTAACATTGCACCACAGTTAGGTGTACTTGTATTACTTAGTGGCGCGCAAATATCGTGTTTGCGTAAGCACAATATTGCGCTCCACTCATAATCTAGCCCTTAGTGTTTTATATCCCTTTAAACACTTAGCAGCTACTTCTGTTCCTCATGTTGGATATTTATCTCTCTATAAGACTGAACACAGGCAATATATTCAAATTTGAACATGTTTTAGATGTAAAATGTTACTGTAAATCAGAAGAAAATATACCCCTAGTACCTGGACCGACTGCACTAACAATATATGATCTAAGTGTACACAGCCATTTTTATTTATTTATTCTTAAATTCATTTTTTCAGCTTAACTGGCAAATTGAAGCTTGGTAAATAAAACAGTTTAATGTAAAATTGTTGACATTCCAGCATCAAGTAAGTGATAGACCCCCCTAATTTTGAATAGCACTTCTTCATTACAGTTACTCAGTCAGGTGGCGCTATTCAGTGAGTGGGAATGAGATATGCAATGAGACATACAAGTTGTGTGCTGATGATGAATGATCATTCAACACACTCTATTCCTGCACACTCAATGACGTGACATATCTGTGACAGTGAGAGATGATTCTGCTTAAAATGGTTGTTATGTATACTGTAGCTTACTGAAATCAAGGGGCAATGCTAGTAAAGTTCTTATAGCAAGACAGCTCCATGAGAACATTCAAATGATCCGATCACTCTAGAAGTTAGAAATACACACACACACACACACATATATGTGTATATATATAAATGTTTGTTGATAATATTTTAAAGTTGAAGTTAAGCCTGAAAATGTATGTATTGGAATGAAGTCCTATATTGCGAAAGTTATCCAGGTATCATTTAATTTAAACACTATTAGCTAGATTACAAGTGGGGAGCAAACGTTTTTGCGCAATCACAATTTAGCTAGTCATTTTCAATACGCTGATATTACAAGTGCTGCAAAATTGTGACTGCGCTTTCACAATCGCCTTTTCCGCTTTAATCCTTTCCGCGAACAAAGAGCTGTAGTAAACTGGTTTCCGAAAATAAAAAGTTGCACAAAACACAGCAAAAATACATTACAAAGTACACTTACACCCATAAACTATTAACCCCTAAATCGCCATCCCCAACATCAAAAAGTTCCTAAATAAACTACTAACCCCTAAACCACCATCCCCCCACATCACAACTTACCTTAATAAACTATTAACCTCTAAACCACCATCCCCCCAGATCACAACATACCTAAATAAACTAATAACCCCTAAAACGCCATCCCCCCACAACACAAAGATATAAACTAACATCTAAAAATCCCTTACCTAACACCCCTTAACTTAACCCAAAGTAAAATACCTCTAAATTGACTAGAAAAATTACCTTAACATAAAAAAAACTATCATTACACGAAATAAAAAAACTACCATTACAAAAAAAAACAAAAAAAACTACAGTACCATTAAAAAAAACTACCATTACACAAAATAAAAAAACTACCATTACAAAAAAAAACTATCATTACAAAAAACTACCATTACACAGCGCTGCGGAATCTGTTGGTGCTCTACAAATGCCTGATAATAATAATAATAATAATAATAATAATACACAAAATAAAATAAAAAAAAACAGAATTTATGCTTACCTGATAAATTACTTTCTCCAACGGTGTGTCCGGTCCACGGCGTCATCCTTACTTGTGGGATATTCTCTTCCCCAACAGGAAATGGCAAAGAGCCCAGCAAAGCTGGTCATATGATCCCTCCTAGGCTCTGCCTACCCCAGTCATTCGACCGACGTACAGGAGGAAATATGCATAGGAGAAACCATATGATACCGTGGTGACTGTAGTTAGAGAAAATAATTCATCAGACCTGATTAAAAAAAACAGGGCGGGCCGTGGACCGGACACACCGTTGGAGAAAGTAATTTATCAGGTAAGCATAAATTCTGTTTTCTCCAACATAGGTGTGTCCGGTCCACGGCGTCATCCTTACTTGTGGGAACCAATACCAAAGCTTTAGGACACGGATGAAGGGAGGGAGCAAATCAGGTCACCTAAATGGAAGGCACCACGGCTTGCAAAACCTTTCTCCCAAAAATAGCCTCTGAAGAAGCAAAAGTATCAAATTTGTAAAATTTGGCAAAAGTGTGCAGTGAAGACCAAGTCGCTGCCTTACATATCTGGTCAACAGAAGCCTCGTTCTTGAAGGCCCATGTGGAAGCCACAGCCCTAGTGGAGTGAGCTGTGATTCTTTCAGGAGGCTGCCGTCCGGCAGTCTCATAAGCCAAACGGATAATGCTTTTAAGCCAAAAGGAAAGAGAGGTAGAAGTTGCTTTTTGACCTCTCCTTTTACCAGAATAAACAACAAACAAAGAAGAAGTTTGTCTGAAATCTTTAGTGGCCTCTAAATAGAATTTTAGAGCACAGACTACGTCCAAATTGTGTAACAAACGTTCCTTCTTTGAAACTGGATTCGGGCACAAAGAAGGTACAACTATCTCCTGGTTAATATTCTTGTTGGAAACAACTTTCGGAAGAAAACCAGGCTTAGTACGCAAAACCACCTTATCTGCATGGAACACCAGATAGGGCAGAGAACACTGCAGAGCAGATAACTCAGAAACTCTTCTAGCAGAAGAAATTGCAACCAAAAACAAAACTTTCCAAGATAATAACTTAATATCTACGGAATGTAAGGGTTCAAACGGAACCGTTTGAAGAACTGAAAGAACTAGATTAAGACTCCAGGGAGGAGTCAAGGGTCTGTAAACAGGCTTGATTCTAACCAGAGCCTGAACAAACGCTTGAACGTCTGGCACAGCTGCCAGCCTTTTGTGAAGTAAAACAGATAACGCAGAAATCTGTCCCTTCAGAGAACTTGCAGATAATCCCTTCTCCAAACCCTCTTGTAGAAAGGATAAAATCCTAGGAATTTTTATCTTGTTCCATGGGAATCCTTTAGATTCACACCAATAGATATATTTTTTCCATATCTTATGGTAAATTTTTCTAGTTACAGGCTTTCTAGCCTGAATCAGAGTATCTATTACAGAATCTGAAAACCCACGCTTTGATAAAATCAAGCGTTCAATCTCCAAGCAGTCAGTTGGAGAGAAACCAGATTCGGATGTTCGAATGGACCTTGAACAAGAAGGTCCTGTCTCAAAGGTAGCTTCCATGGTGGAGCCGATGACATATTCACCAGGTCTGCATACCAAGTCCTGCGTGGCCACGCAGGAGCTATCAAGATCACCGAAGCCCTCTCCTGGTTGATCCTGGCTACCAGCCTGGGAATGAGAGGAAACGGTGGGAAAACATAAGCTAGGTTGAAGGTCCAAGGTGCTACTAGTGCATCTACTAGAGTCGCCTTGGGATCCCTGGATCTGGACCCGTAACAAGGAACCTTGAAGTTCTGACGAGACGCCATCAGATCCATGTCTGGAATGCCCCATAATTGAGTTATTTGGGCAAAGATTTCCGGGTGGAGTTCCCACTCCCCCGGATGGAATGTCTGACGACTCAGAAAATCCGCTTCCCAATTTTCCACTCCTGGGATGTGGATTGCAGACAAGTGGCAGGAGTGATCCTCCGCCCATTGAATTATCTTGGTTCCCTGTGACAGGTTGTCCAGGATTAGCCACCAACGGAGTGAATCTCTGGTCCTTTGATCTACTTGAATCGTCGGAGACAAGTCTGTATAATCCCCATTCCACTGTCTGAGCATGCACAGTTGTAATGGTCTTAGATGAATTCGTGCAAAAGGAACTATGTCCATTGCTGCAACCATCAATCCTATTACTTCCATGCACTGCGCTATGGAAGGACGAAGAATGGAATGAAGAACTTGACAAGAGCTTAGAAGTTTTGATTTTCTGACCTCTGTCAGAAAAATCCTCATTTCTAAGGAGTCTATTATTGTTCTCAAGAAGGGAACTCTTGTTGACGGGGAAAGAGAACTTTTTTCTATGTTTACTTTCCATCCGTGAGATCTGAGAAAGGCTAGGACGATGTCCGTATGAGCCTTTGCTTTTGACAGAGACGACGCTTGAATCAGGATGTCGTCCAAGTACGGTACTACTGCAATGCCCCTTGGTCTTAGAACCGCTAGAAGGGACCCTAGTACCTTTGTGAAAATTCTCGGAGCAGTGGCTAATCCGAATGGAAGTGCCACAAACTGGTAATGCTTGTCCAGAAAAGCGAACCTTAGGAACTGATGATGTTCCTTGTGGATAGGAATATGGAGGTACGCATCCTTTAAATCCACCGTGGTCATAAATTGACCTTCCTGGATGGTAGGAAGGATCGTTCGAATGGTTTCCATTTTGAACGATGGAACCCTGAGAAATTTGTTTAGGATCTTGAGATCTAGAATTGGTCTGAATGTTCCCTCTTTTTTGGGAACTATGAACAGGTTGGAGTAAAACCCCATCCCTTGTTCTCTTATTGGAACTGGATGAATTACTCCCATCTTTAACAGGTCTTCTACACAATGTAAGAATGCCTGTCTTTTTATTTGGTTTGAAGATAATTGAGACCTGTGGAACCTTCCCCTTGGGGGTAGTTCCTTGAATTCCAGGAGATAACCTTGAGAAACTATTTCTAGTGCCCAAGGATCCTGAATCATCTCTTGCCCAGGCCTGAGCAAAGAGAGAAAGTCTGCCCCCCACCAGATCCGGTCCCGGATCGGGGGCCATCCCTTCATGCTGTTTTGGTAGCAGTGGCAGGCTTCTTGGCCTGCTTACCCTTGTTCCAGCCTTGCATCGGTCTCCAGGCTGGTTTGGGTTGAGAAGAATTACCCTCTTGCTTAGAGGATGTAGAAGTAGAGGCTGGTCCGTTTCTGCGAAAGGGACGAAAATTAGGCTTATTTCTAGCCTTAAAAGACCTATCCTGAGGAAGGGCGTGGCCCTTTCCTCCGGTGATGTCTGAAATAATCTCTTTCAAATCCGGACCAAACAGTGTTTTGCCCTTGAAAGGGATGTTAAGCAATTTTGTCTTGGAAGACACATCCGCTGACCAAGACTTTAGCCAGAGCGCTCTGCGCGCCACGATAGCAAACCCTGAATTTTTCGCCGCTAATCTCGCTAATTGCAAAGCGGCATCTAGAATAAAAGAGTTAGCCAATTTAAGTGCATGAACTCTGTCCATAACCTCCTCATACGAAGATTCTTTATTGAGCGACTTTTCTAGTTCTTCGAACCAGAAACACGCTGCCGTAGTGACAGGAACAATGCATGAAATTGGTTGAAGAAGGTAACCTTGCTGAACAAACATTTTTTTAAGCAAACCCTCTAATTTTTTATCCATAGGATCTTTAAAAGCACAACTATCTTCTATGGGAATAGTAGTGCGTTTGTTTAGAGTAGAGACCGCCCCCTCGACCTTAGGGACTGTCTGCCATAAGTCCTTTCTGGGGTCGACTATAGGAAATAATTTCTTAAATATAGGGGGAGGAACAAAAGGTATGCCGGGCCTTTCCCATTCCTTGTTTACTATGTCCGCCACCCGCTTGGGTATAGGAAAAACATCGGGGGGCACCGGAACCTCTAGGAACTTGTCCATCTTACATAATTTCTCTGGAACGACCAAATTGTCACAATCATCCAGAGTAGATAATACCTCCTTAAGCAGTGCGCGGAGATGTTCTAATTTAAATTTAAATGTTACAACATCAGGTTCAGCTTGTTGAGAAATTTTTCCTGAATCTGAAATTTCTCCCTCAGACAAAACCTCCCTCCTGGCCCCTTCAGATTGGTGTGAGGGTATGTCAGAAACATTATCATCAGCGTCCTCTTGCTCTTCAGTGTTTAAAACAGAGCAATCGCGCTTTCTTTGATAAGTAGGCATTTTAGATAAAATATTTGCAATAGAATTATCCATAACAGCCGTTAATTGTTGCATAGTAATAAGTATTGGCGCACTAGATGTACTAGGGGCCTCTTGTGTGGGCAAAACTGGTGTAGACACAGAAGGGGGTGATGCAGTACCATGCTTACTCCCCTCATCTGAAGAATCATCTTGGGCACTATTATTATCTGTGGCATCATTGTCCCTACTTTGTTTGGACACCATGTCACAATTATCACATATATTTAAATGGGGAGACACATTGGCTTTCATACATATAGAACATCGTTTATCTGATGGTTCAGACATGTTAAACAGGCTTAAACTTGTCAACAAAGCACAAAAAAACGTTTTAAAGTAAAACCGTTACTGTCACTTTAAATTTTAAACAGAACACACTTTATTACTGAATATGCGAAAAAGTATGAAGCAATTGTTCAAAATTCACCAAAATTTCACCACAGTGTCTTAAAGCCTTAAAAGTATTGCACACCAAATTTGAAAGCTTTAACCCTTAAAATAACGGAACCGGAGCCGTTTTTACATTTAACCCCTATACAGTCCCAGGAATCTGCTTTGCTGAGACCCAACCAAGCCCAGAGGGGAATACGATACCAAATGACGCCTTCTATAAGCTTTTTCAGTGGATCTTAGCTCCTCACACATGCATCTGCATGCCTTGCCTTCCAAAAACAACTGCGCATTAGTGGCGCGAAAATGAGGCTCTGCCTATGACTAGAGAAGGCCCCCATCTGAAAAAGGTGTCCATACAGTGCCTGCCGTTTTTTAACAACAATCCCCAAGATTATAATAACTATAAAGTGCTATAATCTGTCAAATATGCTTAGCAAGTAATCGTTTTAGCCCAGAAAAATGTCTACCAGTTTTTTAAGCCCTTATAAAGCCTTTATTCTTTTACTTAATCTAAGAAAATGGCTTACCGGTCCCCATAGGGAAAATGACAGCCTTCCAGCATTACCAAGTCGTGTTAGAAATGTGGCCAGTCATACCTCAGGCAGAAAAGTCTGCCAACTGCTTCCCCCAACTGAAGTTACTTCATCTCAACAGTCCTGTGTGGAAACAGCAATCGATTTTAGTAACGTTTGCTAAAATCATCTTCCTCTTACAAACAGAAATCTTCATCCTTTTCTGTTTCAGAGTAAATAGTACATACCAGCACTATTTTAAAATAACAAACACTTGATTGAAGAATAAAAACTACATTTAAACACCAAAAAACTCTTAGCCATCTCCGTGGAGATGTTGCCTGTGCAACGGCAAAGAGAATGACTGGGGTAGGCAGAGCCTAGGAGGGATCATATGACCAGCTTTGCTGGGCTCTTTGCCATTTCCTGTTGGGGAAGAGAATATCCCACAAGTAAGGATGACGCCGTGGACCGGACACACCTATGTTGGAGAAACTACCATTACAAAGCAACAAAAAAACATAATTTATGTAAGAACTTACCTGATAAATTCATTTCTTTCATATTAACAAGAGTCCATGAGCTAGTGACGTATGGGATATACATTCCTACCAGGAGGGGCAAAGTTTCCCAAACCTTAAAATGCCTATAAATACACCCCTCACCACACCCACAAATCAGTTTAACGAATAGCCAAGAAGTGGGGTGATAAGAAAAAAGTGCGAAGCATATAAAATAAGGAATTGGAATAATTGTGCTTTATACAAAAAAATCATAACCACCACAAAAAAGGGTGGGCCTCATGGACTCTTGTTAATATGAAAGAAATGAATTTATCAGGTAAGTTCTTACATAAATTATGTTTTCTTTCATGTAATTAACAAGAGTCCATGAGCTAGTGACGTATGGGATAATGAATACCCAAGATGTGGATCTTTCCACACAAGAGTCACTAGAGAGGGAGGGATAAAATAAAGACAGCCAATTCCTGCTGAAAATAATCCACACCCAAAATAAAGTGAAAAACATAAGCAGAAGATTCAAACCGAAACCACTGCCTGAAGTACCTTTCTACCAAAAACTGCTTCAGAAGAAGAGAATACATCAAAATGGTAGAATTTAGTAAAAGTATGCAAAGAGGACCAAGCCACTGCTTTGCAAATCTGATCAACTGAAGCTTCATTCCTAAACGCCCAGGAAGTAGAAACTGACCTAGTAGAATGAGCTGTAATCCTCTGAGGCGGAGTCTTACCCGATTTAACATAGGCAAGATGAATTAAAGATTTCAACCAGGATGCCAAGGAAATGGCAGAAGCTTTCTGGCCTTTTCTAGAACCAGAAAAGATGACAAATAGACTAGAAGTCTTTCGGAAAGATTTAGTAGCTTCAACATAATATTTCAAAGCTCTAACAACATCCAAAGAATGTAACGATTTCTCCTTAGAATTCTTAGGATTAGGACATAATGAAGGAACCACGATTTCTCTACTAATGTTGTTGGAATTCACAACCTTAGGTAAAAATTGAAAAGAAGTTCGCAACACCGCCTTATCCTGATGAAAAATCAGAAAAGGAGACTCACAAGAAAGAGCAGATAATTCAGAAACTCTTCTGGCAGAAGAGATGGCCAAAAGGAACAAAACTTTCCAAGAAAGCAATTTAATGTCCAATGAATGCATAGGTTCAAACGGAGGAGCTTGAAGAGCTCCCAGAACCAAATTCAAACTCCATGGAGGAGAAATTGACTTAATGACAGGTTTTATACGAACCAAAGCTTGTACAAAACAATGAATATCAGGAAGAATAGCAATCTTTCTGTGAAAAAGAACAGAAAGAGCAGAGATTTGTCCTTTCAAGGAACTTGCGGACAAACCCTTATCTAAACCATCCTGAAGAAATTGTAATATTCTCGGAATTCTAAAAGAATACCAAGAAAAATGATGAGTAAGACACCAAGAAATATAAGTCTTCCAGACTCTATAATATATCTCTCTAGATACAGATTTACGAGCCTGTAACATAGTATCAATCACAGAGTCAGAGAAACCTCTTTGACTAAGAATCAAGCGTTCAATCTCCATACCTTTAAATTTAAGGATTTCAGATCCGGATGGAAAAAAGGACCTTGCGACAGAAGGTCTGGTCTTAACGGAAGAGTCCATGGTTGGCAAGATGCCATCCGGACAAGATCCGCATACCAAAACCTGTGAGGCCATGCCGGAGCTATTAGCAGAACAAACGAGCATTCCCTCAGAATCTTGGAGATTACTCTTGGAAGAAGAACTAGAGGCGGAAAGATATAGGCAGGATGATACTTCCAAGGAAGTGATAATGCATCCACTGCCTCCGCCTGAGGATCCCGGGATCTGGACAGATACCTGGGAAGTTTCTTGTTTAGATGAGAGGCCATCAGATCTATCTCTGGAAGCCCCCACATTTGAACAATCTGAAGAAATACCTCTGGGTGAAGAGACCATTCGCCCGGATGCAACGTTTGGCGACTGAGATAATCCGCTTCCCAATTGTCTACACCTGGGATATGAACCGCAGAGATTAGACAGGAGCTGGATTCCGCCCAAACCAAAATTCGAGATACTTCTTTCATAGCCAGAGGACTGTGAGTCCCTCCTTGATGATTGATGTATGCCACAGTTGAGACATTGTCTGTCTGAAAACAAATGAACGATTCTCTCTTCAGAAGAGGCCAAAACTGAAGAGCTCTGAAAATTGCACGGAGTTCCAAAATATTGATCGGTAATCTCACCTCCTGAGATTCCCAAACTCCCTGTGCCGTCAGAGATCCCCAAACAGCTCCCCAACCTGTGAGACTTGCATCTGTTGAAATTACAGTCCAGGTCGGAAGAACAAAAGAAGCCCCCTGAATTAAACGATGGTGATCTGTCCACCACGTTAGAGAGTGTCGAACAATCGGTTTTAAAGATATTAATTGAGATATCTTCGTGTAATCCCTGCACCATTGGTTCAGCATACAGAGCTGAAGAGGTCGCATGTGAAAACGAGCAAAGGGGATCGCGTCCGATACAGCAGTCATAAGACCTAGAATTTCCATGCATAAGGCTACCGAAGGGAATGATTGTGACTGAAGGTTTCGACAAGCTGTAATCAATTTTAGACGTCTCTTGTCTGTTAAAGACAGAGTCATGGACACTGAATCTATCTGGAAACCCAGAAAGGTTACCCTTGTTTGAGGAATCAAAGAACTTTTTGGTAAATTGATCCTCCAACCATGATCTTGAAGAAACAACACAAGTCGATTCGTATGAGACTCTGCTAAATGTAAAGACTGAGCAAGTACCAAGATATCGTCCAAATAAGGAAATACCACAATACCCTGTTCTCTGATTACAGACAGAAGGGCACCGAGAATCTTTGTGAAAATTCTTGGAGCTGTAGCAAGGCCAAACGGTAGAGCCACAAATTGGTAATGCTTGTCTAGAAAAGAGAATCTCAGGAACTGAAAATGATCTGGATGAATCGGAATATGCAGATATGCATCCTGTAAATCTATTGTGGACATATAATTCCCTTGCTGAACAAAAGGCAATATAGTCCTTACAGTTACCATCTTGAACGTTGGTATCCTTACATAACGATTCAATAATTTTAGATCCAGAACTGGTCTGAAGGAATTCTCCTTCTTTGGTACAATGAAGAGATTTGAATAAAACCCCATCCCCTGTTCCGGAACTGGAACTGGCATAATTACTCCAGCCAACTCTAGATCTGAAACACAATTCAGAAATGCTTGAGCTTTCACTGGATTTACTGGGACACGGGAAAGAAAAAATCTCTTTGCAGGAGGTCTCATCTTGAAACCAATTCTGTACCCTTCTGAAACAATGCTCTGAATCCAAAGATTGTGAACAGAATTGATCCAAATTTCTTTGAAAAAAACGTAACCTGCCCCCTACCAGCTGAACTGGAATGAGGTCCGTACCTTCATGTGAACTTAGAAGCAGGCTTTGCCTTTTTAGCAGGCTTGGATTTATTCCAGACTGGAGATGGTTTCCAAACTGAAACTGCTCCTGAGGACGAAGGATCAGGCTTTTGTTCTTTGTTGAAACGAAAGGAACGAAAACGATTGTTAGCCCTGTTTTTACCTTTAGATTTTTTATCCTGTGGTAAAAAAGTTCCTTTCCCACCAGTAACAGTTGAAATAATAAAATCCAACTGAGAACTAAATAATTTGTTTCCCTGGAAAGAAATGGAAAGTAGAGTTGATTTAGAAGCCATATCAGCATTCCAAGTTTTAAGCCATAAAGCTCTTCTGGCTAAGATAGCTAGAGACATAAACCTAACATCAACTCTAATAATATCAAAAATGGCATCACAGATAAAATTATTAGCATGCTGAAGAAGAATAATAATATCATGAGAATCACGATTTGCTACTTGTTGCGCTAGGGTTTCCAACCAAAAAGTTGAAGCTGCAGCAACATCAGCCAATGATATAGCAGGTCTAAGAAGATTACCTGAACACAGATAAGCTTTTCTTAGAAAGGATTCAATTTTTCTATCTAAAGGATCCTTAAACGAGGTACCATCTGACGTAGGAATGGTAGTACGTTTAGCAAGGGTAGAAATAGCCCCATCAACTTTAGGGATTTTGTCCCAAAATTCTAACCTGTCAGGCGGAACAGGATATAATTGCTTAAAACGTTTAGAAGGAGTAAATGAATTACCCAATTTATCCCATTCTTTGGAAATCACTGCAGAAATAGCATTAGGAACAGGAAAAACTTCTGGAATAACCGCAGGAGCTTTAAAAACCTTATCCAAACGTATAGAATTAGTATCAAGAAGACTAGAAGAGTCCAAAGAATCAGAATGATGGTGTTCATTTAAAAATTCATCTGTAGAGAGAGAAGATTTAAAAGACATTTTACGTTTACTAGAAGGAGAAATAACAGACAAAGCCTTCTTTATGGATTCAGAAACAAAATCTCTTATGTTATCAGGAACATTCTGCACCTTAGATGTTGAGGGAACTGCAACAGGCAATGGTACATTACTAAAGGAAATATTATCTGCTTTAACAAGTTTGTCATGACAATTATTACAAACAACAGCTGGAGGAATAGCTACCAAAAATTTACAGCAGATACACTTAGCTTTGGTAGATCCAGCAGGCAGTGATTTTCCTGTAGTATCTTCTGGCTCAGATGCAACGTGAGACATCTTGCAATATGTAAGAGAAAAAACAACATATAAAGCAAAATAGATCAAATTCCTTATAAGACAGTTTCAGGAATGGGAAAGAAATGCCAAATATCAAGCTTCTAGCAACCAGAAGCAAATGAAAAATGAGACTGAAATAATGTGGAGACAAAAGCGACGCCCATATTTTTTAGCGCCAAATAAGACGCCCACATTATTTGGCGCCTAAATGCTTTTGGCGCCAAAAATGACGCCACATCCAGAACGCCGACATCTTTGGCGCAAAATAACGTCAAGAAATGACGTAACTTCCGGCGACACGTATGACGCCGGAAACGGAAAAGAATTTTTGCGCCAAAAAAGTCCGCGCCAAGAATGACGCAATAAAATGAAGCATTTTCAGCCCCCGCGAGCCTAACAACCCACAGGGAAAAAAGTCAAATTTTTGAGGTAAGAAAAATATGATAATTCAATGCATAATCCCAAATATGAAACTGACTGTCTGAAAATAAGGAAAGTTGAACATTCTGAGTCAAGGCAAATAAATGTTTGAATACATATATTTAGAACTTTATAAATAAAGTGCCCAACCATAGCTTAGAGTGTCACAGAAAATAAGACTTACTTACCCCAGGACACTCATCTACATGTTTGTAGAAAGCCAAACCAGTACTGAAACGAGAATCAGTAGAGGTAATGGTAAATATAAGAGTATATCGTCGATCTGAAAAGGGAGGTAAGAGATGAATCTCTACGACCGATAACAGAGAACCTTATGAAATAGACCCCGTAGAAGGAGATCACTGCATTCAATAGGCAATACTCTCTTCACATCCCTCTGACATTCACTGCACGCTGAGAGGAAAACCGGGCTCCAACTTGCTGCGGAGCGCATATCAACGTAGAATCTAGCACAAACTTACTTCACCACCTCCCTTGGAGGCAAAGTTTGTAAAACTGATTTGTGGGTGTGGTGAGGGGTGTATTTATAGGCATTTTAAGGTTTGGGAAACTTTGCCCCTCCTGGTAGGAATGTATATCCCATACGTCACTAGCTCATGGACTCTTGTTAATTACATGAAAGAAACTACCATTACACAAAAAAAAAAAGCCTATTACAAAAAATAGTTTTTTTGATTTTTGAAAAGGAATTTTGAGATTGGTTGGAAATTAGGGATATTTAATTGAGTCCTTACACTATTTAAAGTGGTCACACTTCTTTAATGTTTAACCTCAGGCAGGATTTTTTGAAAAATTCTGCACTTCCAGTAAGCATGCTAACCATATATTATTAAAATTGTCCCAACTTTTCATTATGTTTGAGAGATACACCCATCAAGCAGACAAATAATAATAAATGAGTCAAATACACTACAAAAGTCAGGCACAATAAAAGTAACTCCCTTTGAAACACGACCTGCCAGTTTCATCCATCAAAAAAGAAAACTAAATTTGGCTCAAGCACCACCACCTATTCCACCTGTGACAAGTGCCATCCTCTTAAAAGAAGAGTTCTCTTAGCAAATGTTTTATTTCAACAATACTCTATAAGTATTAGTGACACAAAGACTACTTATACAGGCACAAATCCCCAAATTCACAATTCCAAAATCCAGAATTATTTTGAAATCTAGACTTTTTCATTAATATTTTTGTAAAATAACATTATTAAAAACTACAATTTTTCCATCCCAGTAAGTCTCTTCCTGCGTCTTTTTTTTTATTTTAAAATGTAAATGCTAGTCTATATTTATTTAAAACTGTTGTCTTAGCGCTGCGGAATCTGTTGGCGCTCTACAAATACCTGATAATAAAAATAATATTGTCTTTTTGATAAATGCTATACTATCTTTCTGACAGTACTATGTTCACTAAAGTATTAAAAAGGATATAAAACTACCTTCAGGTTGCATGTATAAGCTTTATTATGAGATGTATATATTGCCTAAATTACATATGATATTGTTGTTTACACTTTGTTCCATCCCCTCTCCAAGCCATCCCATTTTACAGATGCAAATATATAAATATTCTGAAATCCAAACTATTCCAGAATCCAAGGGGCCTATTTAACAAAGGTCTATTGGAACTGATCCGACAGTGCGGATCAGGTCCAACAGACCTCGCTGAATGCGGAGAGCAATATGTTCTCCATATTCAGCATTGCACCAGCAGCTCTTGTCTGGTGCAACGCCGCCCCCTGCAGATTCGCGGCCAATTTCCCGCCAGCAGGGGGTGTCAATCAACCCGATCGTACTCAATCGGGTTGAATTTCGGCGATGTCTGTCCACCTGCTCAGAGCAGGGGGACAGTTTATGGAGAAGCAGTCTTTAGACTTCGCCAGAAACACGGGCCCTCAAGCTCCATACGAAGCTTAATAAATGGGCCCCCAAATATTTTCTGGTCCCAAAGAGGATAAAGAGTTTTTTACCTGTGTTATTATTCAGATAACTTGGTAGCTGAGAGGTGTTGGCTGAGAAATACTCCTTACACTTCAGATTCTCTTGAACATAATTTTGCTTTTCTGTAATAATATAATATTTAGCCACTCCAATCCATTAGTGTGGTTTTGTCCTCCTTTTCTAGGCATTCTAATTAATTAATGAAGGTGTTCACTTGCAAACACCCTGCTGTTTTCTCCTCTCCTATAACTCTCTTTTGGTACGTGAATAGAGTCCCTGTTCACTTGCAAACACCCTGCTGTTTTCTCCTCTCCTGTAACTTTCTTTTGGTACGTGAATAGAGTACCTGTTCACTTGCTAACACCCTGCTGTTTTCTCCTCTCCTGTAACTCTCTTTTGGTACGTGAATACAGTCCCTGTTCACTTGCTAACACCCTGCTGTTTTCTTCTCTCCTGTAACTCTCTTTTGGTACTTGAATACAGTCCCTGTTCACTTGCTAACACCCTGCTGTTTTCTACTCTCCTGTAACTCTCTTTTTGCACATGAATAGATTCCCTGTTCACTTGCAAACATCATGCTGTTTTCTCCTCTCCTGTAACTCTCTTTTTGTATGTGAATAGAGTCCCTGTTCACTTGCTAACACCCTGCTGTTTTCTCCTCTCCTGTAACTCTCTTTTTGTACGTGAATAGAGTCCCTGTTCACTTGCAAACACCCTGCCGTTTTCTCCTCTCCTGTAACTCTCTTTTGGTATGTGAATAGAGTCCCTGTTCACTTGCAAACACCCTGCTGTTTTCTCCTCTCCAGTAACTCTCTTTTGGCATGTGTATATGTAATTTGAGCAAATGATTTTAGGTTGTTAATTTTGTCCTGCATTTGTAGTAATGTTATCCCAATGTTTTACTTCTAATGTTTTGTTAATTGCCATGCAATGTTCAATCCTTATCAATACTTGCTATTATTCTTAAATTTATAGCTGTCATGCCATAGTTTCAACCTCCTCCAAATTTTACAGTCTGTTTACTTAAAGGGACAGTTTGGTCAAAATTAAACTTTCATGATTCAGATAGGGATATGCAATTTTTAACAACTTTCCAATTGACTTTTATCATTAAATTTGCTTTGTTCCCTTGGTGGTATTTTTGAAAAGCTAAACCTAGGTAGGCTCAAACTGATTTCTAAACCGTTGAAAACCGCCTCTTAGCTCAGAGCATTTTGAAAGTTTTTCACAGTTAAACAGTACTAGTTCATGTGTGTATATAGATAACATTGTGCTCACTCCCCTGGAGATATTTAGGAGTCTGCACTGATTGGCTAAACTGCCTGTCAGTCAAAAGCACTGAGATAAGGGGGCAGTCTGCAGAGACTTAGATACAAGGTAATCACAGAGGTAAGTAATGTGAAAAGAAATGACAGGAGCACCGGTAGATGAAGAATGTAGCGTTTATTTGCAAAAACGCTCAATTAATAAAGCAAATTTACACGAAGTAAAAAAGTCTCTTTTAACAACGCTTCAGTTGACTCCAGAAGCAGCTGTTTGTCCTTATACTGGGTGAGGGAAGAGAGACAGCTGACGCGTTTCGGCTATTCAGCCATAGTCTTAGCTGTTAAAATAAATTAAAACCAGCGCCCTTTTTCAAGGCCTATTCCCTCTCCCATTGGACAACCAGTGGAGCCTATCCATGCTCACTATTGGTTACAAGCTAATTACACATTCCAAAAAGTTAATCTGGCAATTGTATAGAATGCTCATGTGTCAATTTAACTCTCAGTTAACCTCTGGATTCTCAGTTTTAAACAATAGACACTTGAACCAACTCATGCCCCTCAATTTCATATGTGGATTTTTGTATTATGTCGATATATATTTACTCACATACTGATCTACATTGAGTTTCACTACCTTATGTATGTATTTTTGTGACCTATTATAGTTTCCTATCCAGTTTGTTTTAAATCCCCTGCTTATATAGTTACTTGATCTAGTATCCCTAGATGAAGATTGTGTAGCTAATGTCTACTTAGGAAACAAAGGGTTACGTTGGGTGATTATGCATTCAAAATCCAGTTTCAAATGCCTGTGTGTACATTCCTATAACTGGTTTTTACATGTGGAGGGTCCCTAAGGTAATGTATCAGTTACAGTTAATACCACATAGAGGGGTATGGCTCAGAAAACTGCCGCTTATACAGCGGCTTAGTTGCTGCAATATAGGTAACTTGGTTAATCTATTTATTCCATATTAATAGTGTTTACTGTTATATTCTTATTTTGATACTGACTCTAATTACGTTCTGACCACTCTGGTTTCTCCTGTAGAGAATCAATGCCAATAGTTAATAAGATCAAAGGCAGAGTTTAGTCCAGAGGGTGTTCTGGTCTTCAACTTGAAGATCCAGAACACCTCCTGTCTGCCCAAAGTTTCAACCCTGCCCCCCCCTAGGGGGTGCAGGGACATATTCAATGGCCTTCCAACGAAAGCTTTCTGCACTTTTTTCATGTCTTAGTGCAAAATGTTGCACTAGGGGGTGCTAGATTTGCCATTCCTTATTGTGGAGAGATGTTCCCTGATGCGGGATCTTATCTCCCTCGTTGTTAACCCTACGTATTGAATTTTGCACTCTACGCAGGTTATTAGATAAATGACATATTTAGACCTGCAAGTTATGCAGGTTTTTATGTCAAACTGTTGTCCTGTAGCTGTTGATTGAAAGGACGCCCCACAATAAACCTTCTCACAGGCTATACAGTCCCTATAGCTACATTGATACATACCCTTGACCTGCATCCTGTAGGAAAAACGGCAACCCCGTTTGGATAGGCCCATTAGTCCATCATCAACAGAAAGCATATGAAGATGACTTTTGATGATATTGCAAATTTTAGGGTATTCAACTGAGTAGTCAGTTAGAAAAAGAAGAGCCTGATTAAAGGACTCTCCTTTGTTTATGTTTCTCTCTTGGTTGCAGTAAGGTTTCCCTGTCCATAGTGTTGACAGTATTCTTTGCATTCTTAATGATACCATGACTGTAACCCCTGTTTCTTAATCTTGTGGTTAAGTCTTTACTTTCTTTCTCATAATTACTCTGATGGCTGCAGTTTCTTTTCACCCTCATGTACTGTCCCTTCGCTACTGCCCTGAAAACATTCTGTGGGTGACAACTCCTTGCGTGCAGTAGTGTATTTCCTGTTATTGGTTTTCGATAGATAGTGGACGTCACCTTCTCACCTATCCTGCCTGACAAGGTTACATCTAGGTAGTTAATGATGTTTTGTTGAACTCAAATGTGAACTCAATCCCTTTATCATTTCCATTCAAATATTCAATGAACTTTGGGATCTCTTCTTCACCTCCTCTCCACACAAACAGAAGGTCGTCTATAAACCTTTTATAGAAGACTATATTCTGCTTGTGTGGATTTCCCTCTCCAAATATGTGGTCCTCCTCCCACCAACCCATGAAGAGGTTGGCGTAGGAGGGGGCAGGATAGATGAGAAGGTGACGTCCACTATCTATCGAAAACCAATAACAGGAAATACACTACTGCACGCAAGGAGTTGTCACCCACAGAATGTTTTCAGGGCAGTAGCGAAGGGACAGTACATGTGGGTGAAAAGAAACTGCAGCCATCAGAGTAATTATGAGAAAGAAAGTAAAGACTTAACCACAAGATTAAGAAACAGGGGTTACAGTCATGGTATCATTAAGAATGCAAAGGATACTGTCAACACTATGGACAGGGAAACCTTACTGCAACCAAGAGAGAGAAACATAAACAAAGGAGAGTCCTTTAATCAGGCTCTTCTTTTTCTGACTACTCAGTTGAATACCCTAAAATTTGCAATATCATCAAAAGACATCTTCATATGCTTTCTGCTGATGATGGACTAATGGGCCTATCCAAACGGGGTTGCTGTTTTTCCTACAGGAAAAATAAAACCATAGGCAACATGGTAGCACCCACTAAGCTCCAAAAAGCCGAACCAAGTGGATCAGCCTGGATGCAGGTCAAGGGTATGTATCGATGTAGTTATAGGGACTGTATAGCCTGTGAGAAGGTTGTGTGGGGCATCCTTTCAATCAACAGCTACAGGACAACAGTTTGACATAAAAACCTGCATAACTTGCAGGTCTAAATATGTAATTTATCTAATAACCTGCGTACAGTGAAAAATTCAATACGTAGTGTTAACAACGAGGGAGATAAGATCCCGCATCAGGGAACATCTCTCCACAATAAGGAATGGCAAATCTAGCACCCCCTAGTGCAACATTTTGCACTAAGACATGAAAAAAGTGCAGAAAGCTTTCGTTGGAAGGCCATTGAATATGTCCCTGCACCCCCTAGGGGGGGAGACAGGTTTGAAACTTTGGGCAGACAGGAGGTGTTCTGGATCTTCAAGTTGAAGACCAGAACACCCTCTGGACTAAACTCTGCCTTTGATCTTATTAACTATTGGCATTGATTCTCTACAGGAGAAACCAGAGTGGTCAGAACGTAATTAGAGTGACAGAGTCAGTATCAAAATAAGAATATAACAGTAAACACTATTAATATGGAATAAATAGATTAACCAAGTTACCTATATTGCAGCAACTAAGCCGCTGTATAAGCGGCGGTTTTCTGAGCCATACCCCTCTATGTGGTATTAACTGTAACTGATACATTACCTTAGGGACCCTCCACATGTAAAAAACAGTTATAGGAATGTACACACAGGCATTTGAAACTGGATTTCGAATGCATAATCACCCAACGTAACCCTTTGTTTCCTAAGTAGACATTAGCTACACAATCTTCATCTAGGGATACTAGATCAAGTAACTATATAAGCAGGGGATTAAAAACAAACTGGATAGGAAACTATAATAGGTCACAAAAGTACATACATAAGGTAGTGAAACTCAATGTAGATCAGTATGTAAGTAAATATATATCGACATAATACAAAAATCCACATATGAAATTGAGGGGCATGAGTTGGTTCAAGTGTCTATTGTTTAAAACTGAGAATCCAGAGGTTAACTGAGAGTTAAATTGACACATGAGCATTCTATACAATTGCCAGATTAACTTTTTGGAATGTGTAATTAGCGTGTAACCAATAGTGAGCAGGGATAGGCTCCACTGGTTGTCCAATGGGAGAGGGAATAGGCCTTGAAAAAGGTGCTGGTTTTAATTTATTTTAACAGCTAAGACTACGGCTGAATAGCCGAAACGCGTCAGCTATCTCTTCCCTCACCCAGTATAAGGACAAACAGCTGCTGCTGGAGTCAACTGAAGCGTTGTTAAAAGAGACTTTTTTACTTCGTGTAAATTTGCTTTATTAATTGAGCGTTTTTGCAAATAAACGCTACATTCTTCATCTACCGGTGCTCCTGTCATTTCTTTTCACATTACCTGCACTTGGATTCCCTTGCAGTGAGCATGGAAAACGAAGGCGCTCCCCTGGTGGACTGCCTCCTCCCCCTTTACCCCCTCCCTCCTCTGATTGGATCAGGATCCAGATCAAGTGACGACATCCAGTATCGACGACGAATCACGCAACTGCACTCATCTGAAGGGGGTGTGGCCGTCGTGGAGACACAGAGCCGGCAGAATTGAATCGAATCCAGGACAACACGGGCGATAAGTATCGCAGGACAGTAAGGAGTCCCCTTGGTGGAAGCATCCGGGCTGTATCCTTTGTCCTGAGGCCAGAGACGATAACGGACCACCCCCCTTGAATGTGGATGCGGTAAGTCAACCCAACGGCTTGCATTGCTCTTGATGAACTGTGTGTAGAACTTTTCCTTAGTTAATCACAGAGGTAAAACATAGATTAATATAACTTTTTTGGTTATGCAAAACTGGGGAATAGGTAGTAAAGGGTTTATTTATCTTTTTAAACAATAACAATTCTGGTGCAGACTGTCCCTTTAACTCATCTCACCCTGACCAGACCGAAATCTAACTTTCCAATTAGCCTTTCATTTGTCTTTGATTTAGCAATCAAGTAATTTAGTGGACTCAGCTGACTGCCCTGCCTATATATTTAACAATAGCTTGGGCTGTGCATTGTCAAAACAGCATATGTTCACATTTCTGAAGTGAACATTTTATAAGTGAGGCATTAAGATAATAATTATATAAGAATTGAACAAGGGGCAAGACACAAGGTAAGTACTTTTGTAATATTGTGTTTTATGTATCTCATTCTTTACTTATGCAAATGCTGCTGTAATACTGTGTCTTATGTGTTTAATTGGTTCCCACTTTTGTAAAAATGCTCAATATCTTAATATTTCTTTTTACTACCTCTTGACTCTATAACAAACTACATTATTCAATTACTCCTTCTCCATCTGCACTGTTCATTAGCCCATCTCTCTTAAACTTACCTTACTTTTGTACTCATGAACTTTACCTATTCCTAAACACTCTCTGTCCCCTCTGCACCCCGTCTCAAAAACAGTCTCATTACTGCAAATCTGTATCTTATCTCATGTCACTCTCCTTCTTGCTTTTACTAACTGCTGGTGACATCTCCCCTAATCCTGGTCCCCAACAACTTCCTAGCCGTGCACATCCATGTGTACCGTTCCATAGACTCAGAAAACAAAATTCTGGTAACCTTACTCACATTCATCTTGCACCTAAAGCCACTACCCCTTTCACTTGTGCACTCTGGAACTCTCGCTCTGTTTGCAACAAGCTCACCTTTATACATGAACTCTTTATCTTCCGCTTCCTCAACCTTCTGGCCCTAACAGAAACCTGGCTCTCTCCCCTAGACACAGCATCCACTGCTGCTGTGACATGGGGACTCCACTTCAGCCACACTCCTTGGTCTGGTAATAGACAAGAAGGTGGTGTAGGTATTTTACTTTCCTCTCATTGCACCTTTCAACAAATACATCCCATCTCTTTCCTCACATTTTTCTACATTATTTGCTTATTCTCTCCCCTCTCTATATGTGTATCAGTCATATATTGACTCCCTGGCTCCTCAGCTCAATTTCTAGATCACTTGGCTGCCTGGCTACCTTATTTCCTTTGCTTAGACACCCGCACCCTCATTCTTGGCGACTTCAACATCCCTCTTGACAATACCACTGCCTCCTCTGCAAAACAACTTCTGCAACTCACTCTTTCGGTTTGTCACAATGGACTGACTCTCCCATTCACACTCTCCCATTCACAAAGACGGTCACTCCCTTGACCTGATCTTTAGCTATCGATGCCCTATTTCAAACTTCACAAACTCCCCTTTTCCACTTTCTGACCACCATCTCCTCATCTGCAACATATCATCCCTCCCTACCAATCTCCCTCCTTCTACTCCTCACACCAAACTTCACAGAAGCATTATGTCATTAGATCAGCAACAGCTTGCTAATTCATTTGAACCTCTCCTCTCATCCATCTCCTCCTTTTCCTGACCTGACCAATCTATCTGCCACTATAATTCCACCCTTACATCCGTCCTTGACAATCTGGCCCATCTTACCATATTTCTTAAATCATACACCCATCCTTCTATTCTGCCCTTAATCTCTATAATCAACATTACTTCTCTACTCTTATCTCTACTCTTTCTTCAAACCCAAAACATCTGCTCTCCACTTTCAATACTCTTCTCCGCCCACCCCACCTCCTAATAGAACTTTCTCTGTCAGCTCAAGACGTTGCCAGCCACTTAAATAAGAAAATCTACTCCATCAGAAACAAAATCAGCTCTCAACATACTTTCATTCTCTCACCCCCTCAAACACTCACAGTCAACTACAACCCATTAGCCATAAGCTTAGCTCTTTCTCCCCTGTTACTGAGGAAGACATTTCTGCACTTATACAGCACTCTCACCTCACTACCTGTTCCCTTGATCCTATCCCCTCACAGCTACTCCCCTCCCTCTCGTCTACCCTTACCCCTATACTCACACACATTTTCAACCTCTCCATCAGCACTAGTATATTTCCCTCATCTATGAAACATGCACTGGTCCCACCTATCCTCAAAAAACCTTCTCTTGATCCAACCTCCCCATCCAGCTACCGCCCTATTTCCCTACTCCCTCTTGCCTCAAAGCTTCTCGAAAAGCTAGAATATGCACGCCTATCCCATTTCCTTACATTAAACTCCCCCCTTGCCCCACTGCAATCTGGATTTTGTCCCCATCACTCCACAGAGACAGCAATTGTTAAGCTTACCAATGACCTACTTACAGCAAAATCAAAAGGACATTTCTCTCTGCTTATCCTCGATCTGTCCGCAGCCTTTGATACTGTTGACCACCCTCTTTTGCTTCAAACCCTCCAATCCTTTAGCATTTGTGACACAGACCTCTCGTGGGACCTCGGTCCCCTTCTCTTCTCAATCTACACATCATCATTAGGTTCCCTAATAAAGTCCCACGGGTTTCCACATCATTTGTATGCCAACGACACCCAAATCTAATTCTCTGCACCAGACCTATCTCCTTCCTTGCTAACCCGTGTCACTGTCTTTCTCACATCTCTCCCTGGATGTCCTTTCACTACCTCAAGCTAAATCTCTCCAAAACTGAGCTCCTTTTCCCCCCCTTCTTCCAAAATCTCCACCCCCAATCTCTCTATAACTGTTGAGAATACCATCATTACCCCTACCCCGCATGCCTGATGTCTTTGACTCAGATCTTTCTTTCACTCCTCACATTCAGTCCTTGGCTAAATGATGCCGCTTCCACCTTAAAAACATCTCTAAAATTAGACATTTCCTTACACAAGACACAACTAAGATTTTAATCCACTCTCTCATCCTTTCCAGCTTCGATTACTGCAACTCTGTCCCCTCTGGTCTCCCCAGCTGCCGCCTAGCTCCTTTACAATCCATAATGAATGCCTCTGCCAGGCTCATCTTCCTTACATGTCACTCTTCATCTGCTGCACCTCTCTGCCAATCCCTTCACTGACTTCCTCTTGCCTCTAGGATTAAACATGAAATTCTCACTCTGACATAGAAAGCCCTCAACTGCACTGCTCCCCCTATATCTCAGACCTTGTCTCCAGATACTCTCCCTCCCGTCCCCTTCGCTCTGCTCATGACCTCCTCCTCTCCTCCTCTCTTGTTACCTCCTCACACTCCCGTTTACAGGACTTCTCCAGACTGGCTCCCATCATGTGGAACTCTCTGCCTCGCTCCACAAGACCCCTTGTTTTGAAAGCTTCAAGCGCTCCCTAAAGACTCTACTGTTCAGGAATGTTCACAACGTACACTAACATTTCTTTATACCAGTTCCTCTCCTCCATTGCTATCCCCTTGAACCCCCTTAGCATGTAAGCCTAAGAGTCCAGCTGTTTGTAGAACACCTTCTTAAGAGCTGACTACAACAGTGTGACTCTTGGCAGGGCCCTCTACCCGTTTGATCCCTATAAATATTTTGTTGCACTCCTGTCTGTTTATAGCACTACAGAATCTGTTGGCAGATTGCCTGTTGGCAGATAATAATAATAAAGTTTGAATTACTTAAACCACCTGAATTATGTAAGCAATATAACCAGAACATTACAGGTTTGAACATTGACAAAAAAGCTGTATGTTAAGCCATGAAGACAAGGCAGTTTAATTAAAAAAATAAAAACTAAGAAAAAAAACTGTCATGGAACATATATATATATATATATATATATATATATATATATATATATATATATATATATATATATATATATATATATCCACAAGCCCAAAGTTTTTCAGCAAAAAAAGTGCAAAATAGCGGTAAAAACATAAACTTTATTCAAGTGTAGTGACACTCATTAAAACATGGGGGTACCAGCATAAAAATAGAACAAAAACAAAAATCAAACATGAGAACAAATAGCTGACATGTTTCGGCACACAGCCGTAATCATAGCTAATGGGCACACCTGCATTAAACCTTTAGTATCCTTCTCTAAATTCTCATTGGTTGCAATAAAATCATGTTGAGATTGTCACTCCTCCCTATTATTTATTTGTAACTTACAATTCAATCTTGATTAAATATAATAGGATAGAACTCCTAGCTAGAGGAACATAATTCTAACACAATTATGTCTATTATATCTAATATAAATTCAAATTTAGAAATACTTAGCCAGACTAATGTTGCAACAATAGTAAATTATAACTAGATAGATAGCAACAGTTTTAATATCTTATAAATCTATAAAAGACCTTAATAGATAGTGGAAAAAGCTGTAACCATACAATTCCTCCATTATAAATATTGTAAAACTAATTGCATCCAAATATGTTGATAAAGAATGTATGAAAGATTTCATGAAAAAGTGTAGAGTGTTTTTTAACACCCAATACAGCAATGAACTTGGACTTGGCATATAGCTAATGAATTGACAAATATAATCAAATTTATTCATTCAGGATTATTCCTATCTTTATTTAAGTATATGCTATACCAAATCCACATCCATTACAGTAACACAAATAGAGGGAAATTTGAAAAAATCTATTTCCAGTAATTAATTAAGTCGAACTCAGAGTTCAAACCTGAGGGGACTCTGGTACCCAGTCTAAATATCCAGAACATTTCCCTCTTGCCCAGCAATTTGTCTCTATCCCCTCCCCTAGGGGGGGTAGCCACCTTTTCAATAGCCTGCCAGCGAAAAGTGGTCAAAGCCTTATTGTGCCTTTTAGCAAAGTGCTGGACAAGAGGGGTTGTCGCTGTGCCTGAACTGATCGTAGATAAATGGTTCCTAATTCTCATGTTGGTATCATTTGAGGTTAATCCTACATACTGTACAAAACACTCTATACATGTTATTAAATAAATAACACATGTAGTAGTACAGTTGAGGCATGTATCAATCTTAAATGTTTCTCCTGTACTAGTCGAATGGAAGCTATCAGAAAATATTGCATATTCACAAGGTCTACATTTACGTTTACCACACTTATATAGCCCTTTGTGTTGTATCCATGAGCTCTCAGACTTTCTATTAGGTTTTGGTAAGCAAGAGGGGGACAGAATATTACCCAAAGTTCTACATTTCCTATATGAACATTTTAGGCCTCTGTCCACACACTCTGCTAAACCATCGTCTGCTGCCAGCATTTTAAAGTGTTTTTTTACTATTCTACAGATATCTCTGTATTGGGCGCTGTACTCAGTGACAAAGTAAGACTCACTCTTTTTCACTGGGTTGATATTATCTGATCTCTTTCTTGTATTGAGTAATGTCTTCCTATCTATCCTGGCAACCTGCCCCTGTGCTTTATCCAGGATAGTATCTAAATAGCCTCTCTCTTTGAGTCTTTTTCTCAACTCCTCACTTTGCATGCTAAAAGTTCCATCCTCCGTACAATTTCTCCTTAACCTTATAAATTGTCCCTTTGCCACTGAAAAGGGTACATGTGGAGGATGGCAACTCCTAGCATGCAAAAGTGTATTGCGTGTTATTGGCTTGCGATATGTGTCACATATTATGCCCCCATTTCCAGTACCAGTCAAAGTCAAGTCTAGGAAGCAAATGCTCTTTTTGTGGTGTTCGAAAACATAATTTATGCTTACCTGATAAATTCCTTTCTTCTGTTGTGTGATCAGTCCACGGGTCATCATTACTTCTGGGATATAACTCCTCCCCAACAGGAAATGCAAGAGGATTCACCCAGCAGAGCTGCATATAGCTCCTCCCCTCTACGTCAGTCCCAGTCATTCGACCAAGAATCAACGAGAAAGGAGTAACCAAGGGTGAAGTGGTGACTGGAGTATAATTTAAAAGATATTTACCTGCCTTAAAACAGGGCGGGCCGTGGACTGATCACACAACAGAAGAAAGGAATTTATCAGGTAAGCATAAATTATGTTTTCTTCTGTTATGTGTGATCAGTCCACGGGTCATCATTACTTCTGGGATACCAATACCAAAGCAAAAGTACACGGATGACGGGAGGGATAGGCAGGCTCATTATACAGAAGGAACCACTGCCTGAAGAACCTTTCTCCCAAAAATAGCCTCCGAAGAAGCAAAAGTGTCAAATTTGTAAAATTTGGAAAAAGTATGAAGCGAAGACCAAGTTGCAGCCTTGCAAATCTGTTCAACAGAGGCCTCATTCTTAAAGGCCCAAGTGGAAGCCACAGCTCTAGTGGAGTGAGCTGTAATTCTTTCAGGAGGCTGCTGTCCAGCAGTCTCATAGGCTAAACGTATTATGCTACGAAGCCAAAAAGAGAGAGAGGTAGCAGAAGCTTTTTGACCTCTCCTCTGTCCAGAATAAACGACAAACAGGGAAGAAGTTTGGCGAAAATCTTTAGTTGCCTGCAAGTAGAACTTGAGGGCACGAACTACATCCAGATTGTGTAGAAGACGTTCCTTCTTTGAAGAAGGATTTGGACACAAGGATGGAACAACAATCTCTTGATTGATATTCCTGTTAGTGACTACCTTAGGTAAGAACCCAGGTTTAGTACGCAGAACTACCTTGTCTGAGTGAAAAATCAGATAAGGAGAATCACAATGTAAGGCTGATAACTCAGAGACTCTTCGAGCCGAGGAAATAGCCATTAAAAACAGAACTTTCCAAGATAACAATTTTATATCAATGGAATGAAGGGGTTCAAACGGAACACCCTGTAAAACTTTAAGAACTAAGTTTAAACTCCATGGCGGAGCAACAGCTTTAAACACAGGCTTGATCCTGGCTAAAGCCTGACAAAAGGCCTGGACGTCTGGATTTTCTGACAGACGCCTGTGTAACAAGATGGACAGAGCTGAAATCTGTCCCTTTAATGAACTAGCTGATAGACCCTTCTCTAAACCTTCTTGTAGAAAGGACAATATCCTAGCGATCCTAACCTTACTCCAGGAGTAACCTTTGGATTCGCACCAGTATAGGTATTTACGCCATATTTTATGGTAAATCCTTCTGGTAACAGGCTTCCTAGCCTGTATCAGGGTATCAATAACCGACTCAGAAAAACCACGTTTTGATAAAATCAAGCGTTCAATTTCCAAGCAGTCAGCTTCAGAGAAGTTAGATTTTGATGTTTGAATGGACCCTGTATCAGAAGGTCCTGTCTTAGAGGTAGAGACCAAGGCGGACAGGATGACATGTCCACTAGATCTGCATACCAAGTCCTGCGTGGCCATGCAGGTGCTATTAGAATCACTGATGCTCTCTCCTGTTTGATTTTGGCAATCAATCGAGGAAGCAGCGGGAAGGGTGGAAACACATAAGCCATCCCGAAGTTCCAAGGTGCTGTCAAAGCATCTATCAGAACCGCTCCCGGATCCCTGGATCTGGACCCGTAGAGAGGAAGTTTGGCGTTCTGGCGAGACGCCATGAGATCTATCTCTGGTTTGCCCCAACGTTGAAGTATTTGGGCAAAGACCTCCGGATGAAGTTCCCACTCCCCCGGATGAAAAGTTTGGCGACTCAAGAAATCCGCCTCCCAGTTCTCCACTCCCGGGATGTGGATTGCTGACAGGTGGCAAGAGTGAGACTCTGCCCAGCGAATTATCTTTGATACTTCCATCATTGCTAGGGAGCTTCTTGTCCCTCCCTGATGGTTGATGTAAGCTACAGTCGTGATGTTGTCCGACTGAAACCTGATGAACCCCCGAGTTGTTAATTGGGGCCAAGCCAGAAGGGCATTGAGAACTGCTCTCAATTCCAGAATGTTTATTGGAAGGAGACTCTCCTCCTGATTCCATAGTCCCTGAGCCTTCAGAGAATTCCAGACAGCGCCCCAACCTAGTAGGCTGGCGTCTGTTGTTACAATTGTCCAGTCTGGCCTGCTGAATGGCATCCCCCTGGACAGGTGTGGCCGATAAAGCCACCATAGAAGAGAATTTCTGGTCTCTTGATTCAGATTCAGAGTAGGGGACAAATCTGAGTAATCCCCATTCCACTGACTTAGCATGCACAATTGCAGCGGTCTGAGGTGTAGGCGTGCAAAAGGTACTATGTCCATTGCCGCTACCATTAAGCCGATCACCTCCATGCATTGAGCTACTGACGGGTGTTGAATGGAATGAAGGACACGGCATGCATTTTGAAGCTTTGTTAACCTGTCTTCTGTCAGGTAAATCTTCATTTCTACAGAATCTATAAGAGTCCCCAAGAATGGAACTCTTGTGAGAGGAAAAAGAGAACTCTTCTTTTCGTTCACTTTCCATCCATGCGACCTTAGAAATGCCAGAACTAACTCTGTATGAGACTTGGCAGTTTGAAAGCTTGAAGCTTGTATTAGAATGTCGTCTAGGTACGGAGCTACCGAAATCCCTCGCGGTCTTAGTACCGCCAGAAGGGCACCCAGAACCTTTGTGAAGATTCTTGGAGCCGTAGCCAATCCGAATGGAAGAGCTACAAACTGGTAGTGCCTGTCTAAGAAGGCAAACCTTAGATACCGGTGATGATCTTTGTGAATCGGTATGTGAAGGTAAGCATCTTTTAAATCCACTGTGGTCATGTACTGACCCTTTTGGATCATGGGTAAGATTGTCCGAATAGTTTCCATTTTGAACGATGGAACTCTTAGGAATTTGTTTAGAATCTTTAAATCTAAGATTGGCCTGAAAGTTCCCTCTTTTTTGGGAACCACAAACAGGTTTGAGTAGAACCCTTGTCCTTGTTCCGACCGCGGAACCGGATGGATCACTCCCATTAATAACAGATCTTGTACACAGCGTAGAAACGCTTCTTTCTTTATCTGGTTTGTTGACAACCTTGACAGATGAAATCTCCCTCTTGGGGGAGATAATTTGAAGTCTAGAAGGTATCCCTGAGATATGATCTCTAGCGCCCAGGGATCCTGAACATCTCTTGCCCAGGCCTGGGCGAAGAGAGAAAGTCTGCCCCCCACTAGATCCGGTCCCGGATCGGGGGCTCTCGGTTCATGCTGTCTTTGGGGCAGCAGCAGGTTTCCTGGCCTGCTTGCTCTTGTTCCAGGACTGGTTAGGCTTCCAGCCTTGCCTGTAACGAGCAACAGCTCCCTCCTGTTTTGGTGCAGTGGAGGTTGATGCTGCTCCTGTTTTGAAATTCCGAAAGGGACGAAAATTAGACTGTCTAGCCTTAGCTTTGGCTTTGTCTTGAGGTAGGGCGTGGCCCTTACCTCCTGTAATGTCAGCGATAATTTCTTTCAAACCGGGCCCAAATAAAGACTGCCCCTTGAAAGGTATATTAAGTAATTTGGACTTAGAAGTAACATCAGCTGACCAGGATTTTAGCCACAGCGCCCTACGTGCCTGTATGGCGAATCCTGAGTTCTTAGCCGTAAGTTTGGTTAAATGTACTACGGCCTCCGAAATGAATGAATTAGCTAGTTTAAGGACTCTAAGCCTGTCCGTAATGTCGTCTAGCGTAGATGAACTAAGGTTCTCTTCCAGAGACTCAATCCAAAATGCTGCCGCAGCCGTAATCGGCGCGATACATGCAAGGGGTTGCAATATAAAACCTTGTTGAACAAACATTTTCTTAAGGTAACCCTCTAATTTTTTATCCATTGGATCTGAAAAAGCACAGCTATCCTCCACCGGGATAGTGGTACGCTTAGCTAAAGTAGAAACTGCTCCCTCCACCTTAGGGACCGTTTGCCATAAGTCCCGAGTGGTGGTGTCTATTGGAAACATCTTTCTAAATATTGGAGGGGGTGAGAACGGCACACCGGGTCTATCCCACTCCTTAGTAACAATTTCAGTTAGTCTCTTAGGTATAGGAAACACGTCAGTACTCGCCGGTACCGCAAAGTATTTATCCAACCTACACAGTTTCTCTGGTATTGCAACGGTGTTACAATCATTGAGAGCTGCTAAGACCTCCCCTAGTAATACACGGAGGTTCTCCAATTTAAATTTAAAATTTGAAATATCTGAATCCAATCTGTTTGGATCAGAACCGTCACCTACAGAATGAAGCTCTCCGTCCTCATGCTCTGCAAGCTGTGACGCAGTATCAGACATGGCCCTAGTATTGTCAGCGCACTCTGTTCTCACCCCAGAGTGATCACGCTTGCCTCTTAGTTCTGGTAATTTAGACAAAACTTCAGTCATAACAGTAGCCATATCTTGTAATGTTATCTGTAATGGCCGCCCAGATGTACTAGGCGCCATAATATCACGCACCTCCCGGGCGGGAGATGCAGGTACTGCCGCGTGAGGCGAGTTAGTCGGCATAACTCTCCCCTCGCTGTTTGGTGAAATTTGTTCAAATTGTACAGATTGACTTTTATTTAAAGTAGCATCAATACAGTTAGTACATAAATTTCTATTGGGCTCCACCTTGGCATTGGAACAAATGACACAGATATCTTCCTCTGAGTCAGACATGTTTAACACACTAGCAATAAACTTGCAACTTGGTTATAATCTTTTTTAGCAAAAACGTACTGTGCCTCAAAGAGGTACTAAACGATTAAATGATTAAATGACAGTTGAAATAATGACTGAAAAACAGTTATAGCATCAAACTTTAAAACAACACAACTTTTAGCAAAGGTTTGTTCCCATTAGAAAAATAACAATAATTAAATTTGACATAAAAATTACAGAGCAACGTTTTTATTCACAGTCAATATAAAATTCTCACAGCTCTGCTGAGAGAATCTACCTCCCTCTAAAGAAGTTTGAAGACCCCTGAGATCTGTCAGAGATGAACCGGATCATGCAGGAAATATAAGAGTAACTGACTGGAATTTTTTGATGCGTAGCAAAGAGCGCCAAAAACGGCCCCTCCCCCTCACACACAGCAGTGAAGAGAAACGAAACTGTCATAATTAAACAACTGCCAAGTGGAAAATAATGCCCAAATATTTATTCACTCAGTACCTCAGAAATGTAAACGATTCTACATTCCAGCAAAAACGTTTAACATGATAAATACTTATTAAAAGGATTAGTGACTTTTAACAGAGTAGTTCCGGTGAAATACCATCCCCAGAATACTGAAGTGTATACATACATGACATTATAACGGTATGGCAGGATTTTCTCATCAATTCCATTCAGAAAATAAAAACTGCTACATACCTCAATGCAGATTCATCTGCCCGCTGTCCCCTGATCTGAAGCTTTTACCTCCCTCAGATGGCCGAGAACAGCAATATGATCTTAACTACTCCGGTTAAAATCATAGTAAAAAACTCTGGTAGATTCTTCCTCAAACTCTGCCAGAGAAGTAATAACACGCTCCGGTGCTATTGTAAAATAACAAACTTTTGATTGAAGTCATAAAAACTAAGTATAATCACCATAGTCCTCTCACACATCCTATCTAGTCGTTGGGTGCAAGAGAATGACTGGGACTGACGTAGAGGGGAGGAGCTATATGCAGCTCTGCTGGGTGAATCCTCTTGCATTTCCTGTTGGGGAGGAGTTATATCCCAGAAGTAATGATGACCCGTGGACTGATCACACATAACAGAAGAAAGTAAAATTTAAGCCCATATCATTATTATTGATCCCGGAAATGAAGTTGTTCAACTCATCTTCCGTGCCCTTCCATATAAGAAGTAAGTCATCTATGTATCTCCTGTAAAACACAATCTGATCTTTAAATACATTCATATCTCCAAAGATGTGGGACAGCTCCCACCAACCCATGTACAGGTTGGCGAAAGATGGTGCAAACTTGGCACCCATTGCTGTCCCACACCTCTGGAGATAGAATAGTCCTTCAAACTTGAAGTAATTGTGTGTCAGGAGATACATAGTGACTCTTCGTACATAATCCTTTAATTCATCAGAAAAGTTGGTAAAATTGTGCAGAAAATATGTTATAGCTTCAAGCCCTCTTTCATGTGGTATGGAGGAGTAGAGTGATGTGACATCAATTGTCACCCAACTATACTCTCCTTCCACCCACTTTTCTTCTTCTAAGAGATTAATGACGTGTTTAGTTTCTCTCAAGTAACTTTGTAATCTGAGAACTAATGGATTCAGAATAGAATCCAACCACTCTGATAAATGCTCTGATACAGAACCTATACCGCTCACAATTGGGCGGCCTTTAACGTCATCAATACTCTTATGCACTTTGGGAAGATGATGGAAGATGGGCACAACCGGACATGTTACATAGAGATAATCCCTCGTGGATTTGTTAATGTGCCCATCTTCCAAACCATCATCCAAAATGGTCTTTAGAGTAGCTTGGTACATCTGTGTAGGGTCACCTGGTAACGGAACATAATTGTCAGTATTCTGTAATTGACGAAAGGCCTCTTTAACATAATCGGTCCTGTCGAGAACCACTATTGAACCACCCTTATCTGCCTTGCGTATTGTAATATCATCCATTCTTTTCAATTCATTTAATGCCCTTTTTGCATTGCGTGATAAATTATCATGAGAAACAGCCGTTTCTCTTAAACTCAAAAGATCATTCTCCACCCTTCTGTAAAAGGTCTCTAGTATTGTGCCCCTATAATGTATAGGGTAAAAGTCAGATGAGGGTTTAAACCCACTAAACTCATTTACAGAACGGTGGTCCTGATCAATATGACCTTCAATAGACAAAGCATTAAGGGTGGTAATGTCACAAGCATCCTTAAAAGAGGTACAATTAACCTCACATGCTTCAGGTATACCAATTCCAACCCTAGTTTCCTCCTCCAATGGTGATTCCCTAAAAAATTTCTGTAAAGTTAAGTTCCTTATCAATTTATTTAGATCTAACATAGTCTCAAAAACATTAAACATATTAGTTGGTGCAAAGTTAAGACCCAAGCTCAACACATTAAGATGTTCTTTAGTGAGTATTCTAGATGAAAGGTTTATTACATTGTTTATTTGTACTTCGTGTTGGTCCTGTTCCCTCTTACTGGGTACCTTATTTGCTCGTGACCTATACCTGTTTTTTCTGATGCTATGTGAAAAACCTTATCAAATTCTGCTTTATCTTGGTTTGCCTGACCAGATTGATTAGTATGTTGACTCATCACATATTTAGAACCTTTGCTGCTAGCTGCTGCTTGTGGCACTATCTCCTTCTATATATATATATATATAGTGTTGATAAATTGAAATGCCACGTTTCAGAGAGTTTTCACTGTGACATTAAAAATTAATGATTTTTAATCAACTAATTAAAAAATAATAACACAAAACAAGCATCAGAAAATAAAAATAAATGCAAAAAATGGTGTAAACACACAAAAGGCCAATTGTTTTAGTTTGGTCAGCTTCTCTGTCTGCAGTGATTTATTTCCCAGTCTCAGTAATGGAGATAGAGAAACTGCTAATAGACAGCTTGACCAGGGATAGGCACAGACAAAGGCTGTGGCAGAAATTTTCCAAAGTACAGACCTTAGTGAAGGACACCAAGGTACATTTGAAATTAAAAACATTATTTTATAGTGCTGGGTGTTATTATACTGATGCAGATACCACTGATCTTATAACCAGCCCTCCTCTGGCTATACCCATGAGCCAGTGTCACTACTGTGTCTTTGTATAGTGCTTGGTGTTATTATACTGATACAGATACCACTGACCCTATAACCAGCCCTCCTCTGGCTATATCTATGAGCCAGTGTCACTACTGTGTCATTATATAGTGCTGGGTGTTATTATACTGATGCAGATACCACTGATCTTATAACCAGCCCTCCTCCTCTGGCTATACCCATGTGCCAGTGTCACTACTGTGTCTTTGTAAAGTGCTGGTTGTTATTATACTGATACAGATACCACTGACCCTATAACCAGCCCTCCTCTGGCTATACCCATGAGCCAGAGTCACTACTGTGTCTTTGTATAGTGCTGGGTGTTATTATACTGATGCAGATACCACTGATCCTATAACCAGCCCTCCTCTGGCTATACCCATGAGCCAGAGTCACTACTGTGTCTTTGTATAGTGCTTGGTGTTATTATACTGATGCAGATACCACTGATCCTATAACCAGCCCTCCTCTGGCTATACCCATGTGCCAGTGTCACTACTGTGTCATTATATAGTGCTGGGTGTTATTATACTGATACAGATACCACTGACCCTATAACCAGCCCTCCTCTGGCTATATCTATGAGCCAGTGTCACTACTGTGTCATTATATAGTGCTGGGTGTTATTATACTGATGCAGATACCACTGATCCTATAACCAGCCCTCCTCTGGCTATACCCATGTGCCCGTGTCACTACTGTGTCATTATATAGTGCTGGGTGTTATTATACTGATGCAGATACCACTGATCCTATAACCAGCCCTCCTCTGGCTATACCCATGTGCCCGTGTCACTACTGTGTCATTATATAGTGCTGGGTGTTATTATACTGATGCAGATACCACTGATCTTATAACCAGCCCTCCTCTGGCTATACCCATGAGCCAGAGTCACTACTGTGTCTTTGTATAGTGCTTGGTGTTATTATACTGATACAGATACCACTGACCCTATAACCAGCCCTCCTCTGGCTATATCTATGAGCCAGTGTCACTACTGTGTCATTATATAGTGCTGGGTGTTATTATACTGATGCAGATACCACTGATCCTATAACCAGCCCTCCTCTGGCTATACCCATGAGCCAGTATCACTACTGTGTCATTATCTAGTGCTGGGTGTTATTATACTGATGTAGATACCACTGATTCTATAACCAGCCCTCCTCTGGCTATACCCATGTGCCAGTGTCACTACTGTGTCATTATATAGTGCTGGGTGTTATTATACTGATGCAGATACCACTGATCCTATAACCAGCCCTCCTCTGGTTATACCCATTTGCTAGTGTCACTATTGTGTCATTATATAGTGCTGGGTGTTATTATACTGATGCAGATACCACTGATCCTATAACCAGCCCTCCTCTGGCTATACCCATGTGCCAGTGTCACTACTGTGTCATTATATAGTGATGGGTGTTATTACATTGATGCAGATACCACTGATCCTATAACCAGCCCTCCTCTGTCTATACCCATGTGCCAGTGTCACTACTGTGTCATTATATAGTGCTGGGTGTTATTATACTGACATAGATACCCCTGATCCTATAACCAGCCCTCCTCTGGCTATGCCCATGTGCCAGTGTCACTACTGTGTCATTATATAGTGCTGGGTGCTATTATACTGATGCAGATACCACTGATAATTTTCTTTCATGATTCAGATAGAGCATGCAATTTTAAGCAATTTTCTAATTTACTTTCATTATCAAATTTTCTTCATTCTCTTAATTTCTTTATTTGAAAAGCAAGAATGTAAGTTTAGATGCTGGTCCATTTTTGGTGAACAACCTGGGTTGTTCTTTCTGATTGGTGGATAAATTCACCCACCAATCAACAAGTGCTGGCCACGGTCCTGAAACAAAAATGGGCCGGCTCCTTAGCTTAGATGCCTTCTTTTTAAAATAAAGATAGCAAGAGAACAAAGAAAAATTGATAATAGGAGTAAATTTGAAAGTTGCTGAAAATTGCATACTCCATCTGAATCACGAAAGAAAGAAACAAATTGAGTTCAGTGTCCTTTTAATCAGAAAGAAAATATATACTAAGGTTATGGCGGACACTGCAAGGGCACCATACCTATCCCAGAGCTTGACTTTGTCAGCTATAACATGGTATGTAAATCTTCCTGTACGGTTGTTAAAAAAATAAAAAATAATTGTAAAATGTTTTTGTGGCCCAACAAGGGAACAAAACTTCTGGTGTAGCCCCTGAACCATAAACAGTGGACTTCTCTTCTATATAGTAATATAGTAATACATTAATGAACCTTGACTTCATGACCCCTTCAGTGGCTGTGATATTTATATATGTTCATACCTCAATAAAGTAATCAAAAATTAATATAAAAATGTATTTATATCTATTGTAAATAGTATCAATGGGTAAAACATGCTGATTGAGAGAACACTTGTCTAGGGAAGGATTAAACTCTTTTTTGCATTAATGTTTTATGTTTTTAAATTTCCTTAAAGTGATGGTAAACTCTCCCCTTTTTAAAATCAGATCTGGAATGTAAGCGCTATTTTAGATGGCATTTTATTCATCATGTGCAATGAAGATGCGCTATAACTTTAGTTATTAATATAGATATGAAATTCAAATACCCCACGTTACACCACCCACTTCAAAAGTCAATTTTCCTGTCAGCTAAATGATTGAATTACTCTCCAATCAATGCTCTAGCTACAACAAAAGTGCCATATGGGGAGAGCGCTGATTGGACAACAATTCAATCTGTTAGCTCACAGAAAATGTTACTTTTGAAGTGGGCGGAAGAGCATGCAGTATTTGAATTTCATATCTATATTAAAAAGCATGTTATACTGCATCTTCATTACAGCTAATGAATTAAACTCCATCTAAAATAGCGTTTACATTCCAGATCTGATTTTAAAAAGGGGAGAGTTTACCATCACTTTAAGCTGTTAAAATAAAACAATAAAAAAGAGGACTTTTAAAATGCAGGTTGCCAAGACAATGATTAATTTTTCTGTTTTATATCCTAGGTTTCATGATTATGGTTACATAAATAGAAAGCTATGAAGATACAGACAGTTGGAATTTGAGTTCCCAGATCATAGTTAATCATCAATTTCATTGTTATTCCAAGGAAACTCAACCACAAAAAAAAAAAAAAAACTAATTCTGCAAATGATATTTGATAAACATAAATATTGAGGAAGCAAAACAACAAAGCAAAAATATTAGTAGTATAATTAAAGGGACAGTCTCCTTTTTTAAAATTCTTTTATTGAGGAAAATGCATTAAGGACAAAACAATGAAATTACCTCGTCTTCAGAGTTTACATATATTGCAATCATTTTTAAAAGGGTGTATATGGCAAGTTACATCAAGAAGAGTATTCCTATATAGTAATACATTCTGAGATATTTATAATAGTGTCATGCTACAGAGAAAGGCTCGACCATTAGCAGCAATAGGGGAGAGGTGGAGGGGAAAGCCCTTACTAATAGGTGGTACCGGTGAGAATAAGTGAATATATTATATTTACCCTAAGTCCCTTTGAAGTACAAGTCATGTGGGTTCCCCTATTGATTAAAACATGTTCCTCATTTTTCAATTTTATCCAACAAAACAAGACACAAATAACAAAATAATTGTCAATATATGAAAAATAATCTCTGCAGTCTAGGTAAAATGGGTATGCAGCTTTTGTCTTAGGGTGGGGGGAGGTCTGAGAGTAATAGGTGAATACACCTTGTAAAAGCCATAGGCTCCCAATGTTGAAGGAATCCCTGGAGTAAATATACTTGCAGGAATCAGACCGCTGTATAGGTTCTCTTATTGACACTATGCAAGGTAGACCCTAACAGAGGAATCAGTAATGGAAACTTATTGCCATCTCAGGTGTAACATATGAGTAAATGATATCATAGGGAGGGGGAGATCTGTTCCTTTTTATATCATTTCCAGAGGGCTTTTGTGGTTAGTTAGTGTGGTTAAATTTTTTTGAAAAATATATAACAAAATAAAACAAAACAAGCAGCCAACAGGGCCTAGGTTAAGAACCAATACAAAACTATAACAATATAGTGCAGCAGCCATACAGGCTGAACTCTGCTCAGTTTTTTTGGTGCATCTCCGCATTGTACCAAAGGGGATTACACTAGAAGTCCATTGCAGTTAAATTAGCCGGCATATTTTCAGTTAAGGTTTCACAGAGAAATTGGTGTTGCGTTCCGTTGGTAATAAACAATAAAAGATTTTCAAACACCTGATAGTCAAAAGGGCCCATACGGTGGAGTTGTGACCCAGCAACAGGTGGATAGGCCAAAATAAATAGATCATCCGATTCCAACACGGGCTAGAGCTAGATACATTTATTTCAGAGGGACATACTGTATTTCTGGGGGACGGCAACTACAGGAGCCCCACACACTTGCATCTTGCTGCTTTCTGTTTGAATGTTCCATATTCGTGTTGACAACCCTGTCAGTTACAGATTTGCTGACTAATCGTGTAGGCAGGATTTTGGCTCTGTATGTATGGTGGTCATGCTAGTTTTTATGTGTAGTGATATAGTGTTTAAAGACTCCCATATAATCGTTGTGAGGTTGTCAGTGTTGTGGACGACTTCTTCTTTAAAGCTCAGTCTAAGATCCACGTCCGGAACTGTGGCAGTTGTTAGCATATGTGAGATTGGAGTAAAATTATATACAACGTGGCGGTGGTAAAGCCGACACAGTGCCAAATGGCCTTTTTGATTTCAACTTGCTTCTCGGCAGCCAAGGGGTGGTATACCTTGATCCAGGAGAGTTCCCGGGCACAGATGTTGCCAAGGGATAAAAGGATGGCGAGATATATAACCACTTTTAACTCTAAGATGCACAGAGCTTCAAGAATCAGTGGCCATCTTGGAATGCCGCCCACCGGAAATCATCCTACTCCAGAATTTTTATTGTTTAAAAAGATAGATAATCTCTTTATTACCCATTCCCCAGTTTTGCATAACCAAAACATTTATATTAATATACTTTTTACCTCTGCGATTACCTTGTATCTAAGCCTCTGCAGACTGCCCCTTATTTCAGTTTTTTTGACAGACTGATTAGCCAATCAGTGCAAACTCATAAATAACTCCATGGGGTGAGTAAAATGCTATCTATATGATATACAAGCTGTCTAGCTGTGAAAAACTGTCAAACTGCACTGAGATAAGAGGCAGCCTTCAATGGCTTAGAGGTTAGCATATGAGCCTACCAAGGTTTAGCTTTCAACAAAGAATACCAAGAGAATAAAGCAAATATGATAAAAGTAAATTGAAAAGTTCTTTAAAATTGCATCCCTATCTGAATCAAAAAAGTTTAAAATTGACTAGACTGTCCCTTTAAGTAATATCTTCTATCCAGAATGTATTAAAGCCAAGGGTATAATAGTAACACAAGTGTACAATAAAAATAATATCCTTTTATTTCAAGACACATCCACAGCAGACCTGTAACATTTTGTTTTTATTACCTGAAACTTTACATTAGCAATATCTATTGTTTGCACATTTTGCTAAAACACTGAAGATTTTTTGTTTTGTTTATTTCTCTTTATCCAAAAATCTGAATAAAAATAAAATGGATCTGTTACCATGATATATTCAAGATATAAACACATCAGGTTTTTTTTTTTTTTTTTGCATTGATTTCTCTGCTAGAAACACTTTTTGATGGATAATAACATAATTTATGTAAGAACTTACCTGATAAATTCATTTCTTTCATATTGGCAAGAGTCCATGAGCTAGTGACATATGGGATATACGATCCTACCAGGAGGGGCAAAGTTTCCCAAACCTCAAAATGCCTATAAATACACCCCTCACCACACCCACAATTCAGTTTAACGAATAGCCAAGCAGTGGGGTGATAAAGAAAGGAGTAGAAAGCATCAACAAAGGAAATTTGGAAATAATTGTGCTTTATACAAAAAAAAAACATAACCACCATAAAAAGGGTGGGCCTCATGGACTCTTGCCAATATGAAAGAAATGAATTTATCAGGTAAGTTCTTACATAAATTATGTTTTCTTTCATGTAATTGTCAAGAGTCCATGAGCTAGTGACATATGGGATATCAATACCCAAGATGTGGAGTCTTCCACTCAAGAGTCACTAGAGAGGGAGGGACTAAAACAAAAACAGCCATATTCCGCTGAGAAAATAATCCACAACCAAAAAATAAGTTTATTTTCACTTTTGAAAGAAAAAAACTTAAATCAAAAAGCAGAAGAATCAAACTGAAACAGCTGCCTGAAGAACTTTTCTACCAAAAACTGCTTCCGAAGAAGCAAATACATCAAAATGGTAGAATTTAGTAAATGTATGCAAAGAGGACCAAGTGGCTGCTTTGCAAATCTGATCGACTGAAGCTTCATTCTTAAAAGCCCATGAAGTAGAGACTGATCTAGTAGAATGGGCTGTAATTCTCTGAGGCAGGGTTTGACCCGACTCCAAATAAGCTTGATGAATCAAAAGTTTCAACCAAGAAGCCAAGGAAACAGCAGAAGCTTTCTGACCTTTCCTAGGACCAGAAAATAAAACAAATAGACCAGAAGTCTTCTTGAAATTTTTAGTAGCTTCCACATAATATTTCAAAGCTCTTACCATATCCAAAGAATGTAAGGATCTCTCCAAATAATTCTTAGGATTAGGACATAAAGAAGGGACAACAATTTCTCTACTAATGTTGTTAGAATTCACAACCTTAGGTAAAAATTGAAAAGAAGTCCGCAAAACTGCCTTATCCTGATGAAAAATCAGAAAAGGAGACTCACAAGAAAGAGCAGATAGCTCAGAAACTCTTCTAGCAGAAGAGATAGCCAAAAGGAACAACACTTTCCAAGAAAGTAGTTTAATGTCCAAAGAATGCATAGGTTCAAATGGAGGAGCCTGTAAAGCCCTCAGAACCAAATTAAGACTCCAAGGAGGAGAAATTGACTTAATGACAGGCTTAATACGAACTAAAGCCTCCAAGGAGGAGAAATTGACTTAATGACAGGCTTAATACAAACTAAAGCCTGTACAAAACAATGTATATCAGGAAGTATAGCAATTTTTCTGTGAAATAAAACAGAAAGAGCGGAGATCTGTCCTTTCAAGGAACTTGCAGACAATCCCTTATCCAGACCATCCTGAAGAAACTGCAAAATTCTAGGAATTCTAAAAGAATGCCAGGAGAATTTATGAGAAGAACACCATGAAATGTAAGTCTTCCAAACTCTATAATAAATCTTCCTAGAGACAGATTTACGAGCTTGTAACATAGTATTAATCACTGAATCAGAGAAACCTCTATGACTTAGAACTAAGCGTTCAATTTCCATACCTTCAAATTTAATGATTTGAGATCCTGATGGAAAAACGGACCTTGAGATAGTAGGTCCTGCCGTAACGGAAGTGGCCAAGGCGGGCAACTGGACATCCGAACCAGATCCGCATACCAAAACCTGTGTGGCCATGCTGGAGCCACGAGCAACACAAAAGACTGTTCCATGATGATTTTGGAAATCACTCTTGGAAGGAGAACTAGAGGCGGGAAGATGTAAGCAGGTTAATAACACCAAGGAAGTGTCAGCGCATCCACTGCTTCCGCCTGAACATCCCTGGACCTGGACAGGTATCTGGGAAGTTTCTTGTTTAGATGAGAGGCCATGAGATCTATCTCTGGAAGCCCCCACATCTGAACAATCTGAGAAAACACATCTGGATGGAGAGACAACTCCCCTGGATGTAAAGTCTGGCGGCTGAGATAATCCGCCTCCCAATTGTCTACACCTGGGATATGCACCGCAGAGATTAGACAGGAGCTGGATTCCACCCAAGCAAGTATCCAAGATACTTCTTTCATAGCTTGGGGACTGTGAGTCCCACCCTGATGATTGACATAAGCCACAGTTGTGATATTGTCTGTCTGAAAACAAATGAACGGTTCTCTCTTTAGTAGAGGCCAGAACTGAAGAGCCCTGAGAATTGCACGGAGTTCTAAAATATTTATTGGTAATCTCGCCTCTTGAGATTTCCAAACCCCTTGTGCTGTCAGAGACCCCCAAACAGCTCCCCAACCTGAAAGACTCGCATCTGTTGTGATCACAGTCCAGGTTGGGCGAACAAAAGAAGCCCCTTGAACCAAACGATGGTGATCTATCCACCATGTCAGAGAGTGTCGTACATTGGGATTCAAGGATATTAATTGTGATATCTTTGTATAATCCCTGCACCATTGATTCAGCATACAAAGCTGGAGAGGTCTCATGTGAAAACGAGCAAAGGGGATTGCGTCCGATGCTGCAGTCATGAGACCTAAAACTTCCATGCACATAGCCACTGAAGGGAATGACTGAGACTGAAGGTGCCGGCAGGCTGCAACCAATTTTAAATGTCTCTTGTCTGTTAGAGACAGAGTCATGGACACTGAATCTATCTGGAAGCCTAAAAAGGTGACCCTTGTCTGAGGAATCAAGAAACTTTTTGGTAAATTGATCCTCCAACCATGTTTCCGAAGAAACAACACTAGTTGATTCGTGTGAGATTCTGCAGTATGTAAAGACTGAGCTAGTACCAAGATATCGTCCAAATAAGGAAACACTGCAATACCCTGTTCTCTGATTACAGATAGTAGGGCACCCAGAACCTTTGAAAAGATTCTTGGAGCTGTTGCTAGGCCAAATGGAAGAGCAACAAATTGGTAATGCTTGTCTAGAAAAGAGAATCTCAGAAACTAATAGTGTTCTGGATGAATCGGAATATGAAGGTATGCATCCTGCAAGTCTATTGTGGACATATAATGTCCTTGCTGAACAAAAGGCAGAATAGTCCTTATAGTCGCCATCTTGAAAGTTGGTACTCTTACATAACGATTCAAAATTTTCAGATCCAGAACTGGTCTGAACAAATTTTCTTTTTTTGGTACAATGAATAGGTTTGAATAAAACCCCAAACCTTGTTCCTGAAGAGGAACTGGCATGATTACCCCTGAAGACTCCAGGTCTGAAACACACTTCAAAAAAGCCTGAGCTTTTACTGGATTTACAGGAATGTGTGAGAGAAAGAATCTTCTCACAGGAGGTCTTACTTTGAATCCTATTCGATACCCTTGAGAGACAATGCTCTGAATCTAATGATTTTGGACAGATTTTATCCAAAAATCCTTGAAAAACCTTAATCTGCCCCCTACCAGCTGAGCTGGAATGAGGGCCGCACCTTCATGCGGACTTGGGGCAGACTTTGGTTTCCTAAATGGCTTGGAATTATTCCAATTTGAGGAAGGCTTCCAACTGGAAGCAGATTCCTTGGGAGGAGGATTGAGTTTTTGTTCCTTATTCTGACGAAAGGAACAAAAACGGTTAGAAGCCTTAGATTTACCCTTAGGTTTTTTTATCCTGAGGCAAAAAAACTCCTTTTCCTCCAGAGATAGTTGAAATAATAGAATCCAACTGAGAACCAAATAAATTATTACCTTGGAAAGAAAGAGATAATAATCTAGATTTAGATGTCATATCAGCATTCCAAGATTTAAGCCACAAAGCTCTTCTAGCTAATACAGCTAAAGACATGGATCTAACATCAATTTTGATAATATCAAAAATAGCATCACAAATAAAATGATTAGCATGTTGCAGTAAGCGAACAATGCTAGATATGTCAGAATCCAATTCATGTTGCGCTAAATTTTCCAACCAGAAAGTTGATGCAGCCGCAACATCACCCAAAGAAATAGCAGGTCTGAGAAGATGAGCTGAATATAAATAGGCCTTCCTTAGATAAGATTCAAGCTTCCTATCTAAAGGATCTTTAAAGGAAGTGCTATCTTCCATAGGAATAGTAGTACGTTTAGCAAGAGTAGAAATAGCCCCATCAACTTTGGGGATCTTTTCCCAAAACTCTATAGATTTTGCTGGTAAAGGATACAATCTCTTAAACCTTGAAGAAGGAATAAAGGAAGTACCTGGCTTATTCCATTCCCTAGAAATCATATC